>NW_017731352.1:7194162-7297063 GCF_001890085.2 Hipposideros armiger
ACAGAAGAACATACACCGCGTTATTTCATTCATGTGAAGTTTAAAAGCAGACAAAACTAAGCCATAAATTTTGGGGGAGCAACTTGGGTTCACTAAAACCTAAAAATAAGTGGCACATTTCTTTAGTATATCTATGTATAGAAATGCATAGAAAAAAGACTGGATTGATAAAAACCCCAAACTTATGATAGTGGGTACCCCCAAATAGGGAAATCAAATGGGTGTCAGGAGAGGGGGTGGTCAGGAGGTATTTAAACCTTATCTATATTTTTTTAACTTTACCTTGATAGTATATGTATTAGTTTCCTGTGGCTGCTGGGACAAATTACCACCAACTTGGTGCCAAAGAACCACATACATTTATTCTGTCACAGTCCTGGAGGCCAGCAGTCTGAAATAAGCTCCACCAGGCTGAGATCCAGGTGCTGGCAGGGCTGTGTCTCAGGAGAACCTGTTCCTTGGTCTCGCAGCTGCTCGTGGCTGCCGGCGTTGCTTGGCTTGTCTGCATCCCTCCAGTCTCTGCCTCCGTGGTCATGTCACTTTCACCACTTCTGTGTCTAGCTAGCCTCTCTCTGCTTTTCTCTTACAAGGACACTAGTGATGGTATTTAAAGCCCACTTGGGTAATACAGGATCATCTCATCTGGAGATCCTTCATTTAATCACATCTCCAAGGACCGCTTTTCCACATATGGTCACATTTACAGGCCCAGGGTTAAGACGTGGGTATCTTTGGTGGGGGTGGGGTGGGGATGGGGTGCATTTTCAGCCTCCCACAGTGCATTTATGTACTTTTTGCATAATTAAAAAAAAAAGAGATTTCTGAAGGGTGGGTGGAAAACAGTATCCCTGGCTGCTGTATGAAGTACGAGGTGCTTGGACTCGTCCCCGTGAGCAGTGACAATAGCCTGGACTTGGGAGGTGGCGATGGACATGAAAAGAGTGGAGGGAATTGAGATACAATCCGGAGATAGATTTTAGAGGGTGGCTGGGGGGTCGGATGCAGAGGAGGGAGGGACAAAGGAAGAAAGCAGGATGACATACGTTACAGTCTGAGAAGCTGAGAGGTGCCATGGACTGAGATGGGGAACACGTGGGGAGGGGCAGGTTTGGAGGGACATTTGGGAACTTCAGTTATAACGTACTTGTAAATATGTTTTGAGCCTTTTGACAAACGATTAGGATTACTGAGCCAAGAGAGCTAAGCGTTTTAATAGATTGAGCAATCTCTCATTGTGGGCTCTCAAAGGCTGGGAAAGAGGTTTGGTAAGATCCCTACGAAGGCCAAAAGCTTAGTAGATGGTTTGCATAGCACCTGGTTCTTTCTGCAGGTGGAGTGACACAGAGAATTATAGACAATGACAGCTCAGGTGGCAGCAAATGGAAATGGGCAGGTCTTGGGTTCTGGAGTGGAGCTTTCCTGAACCTGACCTCTGATATTTGCTTTCCACAGTGACAGGAGCTCTTATTTTGTAGTTCCCACCTGTGTACATAATGATAGGACAAAGGAAGATTCCATTTGCATCTTCTCACCTTCCTCCCAGTAGCAACAACAATTTATAGAAAACAAATTGTGTTATTTTGCATATTCTGTGCTTCTCTCTGGCCTAGCGTGGGCCTCGGAGTCAGACAGATGCGGGTGAAGTCGCAGGTCTGGAGACCAGCTCTGCCTCCTAGCACATAACCCTGAGCGTGTTACCCAGTCTCTCCAGGCCTGTGCTTCTTCATGAGATTGTTGAGAAGGTCAGATATCTACTCAGTAAATGTTTGATGTTATTACCATTACCAGTTCAACGTCCTAGCCTTTGGATGTCTCCCTGTAGTTTACTTTTATTTAGAAATGCGAAAATATAACATTCCCTTCATCGTAAAAACAAGCCAAAGATAATTTGGGTACCTTTTTTCTCCACCCTGTGCAAAGGCTACCTTTAAAGATTGTTCATAAATGAACAATTGTCATATTCCTTCAAACAGCTTCAACATTCCCTGTCCAGATAGACTCAGTTGCGGTTATCTGGAAAATGATTGCAAAATAACCCATTTGCTTTAGCTTGAATTCTCTAGATCCCTAAGGCAAAAATGGGGACCATTACTAAGAGGGATTATCAGGGAACAGTGATAGCATCACCTAACCCTTCTCTAATTCTTTAGCACAGACTTTGCAAACAAATCAGCAGAGAACCTGTGAAATTTCATCTGGTGTGAGCGTTCTTTCTTTCTAAAAGTAAATAATGTCCTCACAATCTCTTTGGCCGCTAACCCCTCCTCCCATTTTTTTTTCTTTTTTTAAGACAGCAAATCTAGCAAAAAAAAAAAAAATCCATGCAATCATGCTGTCATATGAATTACCAAACAGGGACTGGCCTAAGTTTTCAGATGAAGACAACCCAAAATGAATTTAGAAACATCAAATTCACATGTTTAGAAACATGTGAACAAGTAGCTGAAATACATGACAGTTGTTTAAGGATAAAAGGCATGGTTACAGAAGACAAAAGGGCCTTAACCATCATGAGCGAAGTCTCTCTCTCTCTCTCTCTCTCTCTCTCTCTCTCTCTCTCTCTCTGTCTCACACACACACAATTGAAATGAGGTTTTCCTAATGAGTGTGGTAACTTGAACAAGTTGGTGCCTTTTCTCCCAGATGCTAAAACTTCAGAGTTCCCAGGCTGCTTCGCTTCTAAATTAAGAATTCGAATCCTTCCCCTAATCACAGGGGTTGAGGGCTCACTGTGGAGACAACAGCCTAAGAGGGGATTGCTTTCTTCAAAAGAGCTCTGGACTTGGTCTTGGAGAGACCTAGGCCTGCCCTTTTTCTCCCTCACACGTGTTTCCTGGACAGCTCTGATGGAGTCTAAGAACTCAACATCCTTGCGGTCACAATTTAACTCTGTCTAAGGAAACAGAAGCCGTAGGTTTCAGTCATGGGTTCTCTAAATGCGGTGCCCAGCAACACCAGTGTCACCTGAGAACTTGTGAGAAAGGCAGATTACTGGGCCCCATCCCAGATCTCCTGAATCAGTAGCTCTGGGATTGGAGCCAGACCCTCTGTGCTCTAACAAGCCCTGCCGGTGATCCTGACACTCACTGAGGTTGGAGACCCATGGGTCTAGTTCTTGCAAAAATTCAGATAAATATAATTAAAAGTTATTTATTCTCTCACCTTCTCCCAGTTCTACTTTTAGAGATATACAAATTGGACAAGCAGAGTCAATGCCAGGCAAAGTGTTTGATTCTGGCAGGTCCCCTAAGGCAGACATGCCCTGGGGTCCAACCTCTCAAGACAAACATCTGGAACCTTTATTTCTGTATCTCCAGCCCCGGTGAGTGGGTGGTAGAGGGGAAAGCAACTCTCCCTTTTCTGTTTGAAAATACTTAGCTTGAGTGATGTGAAGATTTCAGTAGATCTGTGACAAGATCAAAGACCATAAATTATTTAACAGTGGTTCTACTTTTGTGGAATTACTTAAAGTATTATAATTGCAGTTCGGCTTCCCATCCTTCATTTTCGAGTGTGGAATTCTGTTGGGAGCTATCATAATCACTGAGGAGTATAATATTACAGTCTGGGTATAAAAATATCTTTTTAATGACTAGCAAATTAGTGAAATGTCTTGACCTGAGTGGAGACCAAATAGAAGACGGTGTTTTTATGAAGGGGAGGAAAGACTAAATTGTCACCACATTGTTATTCTTGTTAAGTTATCCACTCCTTAAAATGTCAGTTGATTAGATAAAATTTGTAACATGGTGCATCAATATGTGACAAGGGACCGTGTGGCATACAGAGGGATCTTGGAACTTCTGCAGTTTTGTTTTGGTTTAATTTTAGCATGCAGCCTGAACGTCAACCTCAGGTGATTCATTCCATTGATCCCCTATCATGGACTGTTCTGAGGACTCTTCTCACCTGACCAGGACAGTAAGACCAGGACTCAGAGACCCACCTCTTACCCACCCCTTCACAAAAAAAAACATCTTTCTAAGACACTAGGCAAATGGGAGTCTTTATAGCTTTCCCCTGTAAGTCAAATAATTACTTGGTACCCATATTTTCCGGTTAGTTATAACTTCTCTAACATTTAACCCAAGGAGTTGTAAATTGAACTGTGTAGATTTATGTTTCAAAATAGCAAGTGTTCCATTCGCAGCAAAGGCAGAACAGGTTTTGCCAAGTTTGTAACCTCACCAGTTGAGTTTTGAACCAAAAACTTGAAATTCTTGTAGTGTCAAGACTATTCACAAAAGCAGCTGAGAGTCTAAAGATATGTTTTCTGACATCAATTAACTCTTTCTGAGCTAGGGCCTTAATGAATTAATTTTAAACCAATCAACCACGATGTACCATAGTTGCTTTGAAATACACATGCATTCAAAGTGAAGGGTCAAATGCACCTAATTAACTCAAACATTTGAGGCTTTATTGACTGTACTCACTTTTTAAAAAATTGGAAATAATTAATATACACAAACTATCTCATGTTCAGTGGGCCAACGACAAGAAAGTAAGAATTTAATGTATAGTCAATAAAATGCTGTTCATATTACCTTTTAACCCATTGAGCCTGTGCAGATTTATTCAAGGAAGATACTTCTTGCTGAAAGCTGGGACATTTTGTTAAATTTTCACCCAATGGTCTGGCATTGTGGTGCAAAGAGCTAGTTATTTCTTTCAGAGGGCTGCCCCCCCTGGACCTGCAGATGCCCTGACTCTGAGAATGAAGAGGGGCCACTCCTGGCTGCCTTCCCTCCTGCCCTGTCATTCCCTTCCTTGTATAGCAGTGACTCCTCTGTTAGCCACAGGTGACCACGGGAATCCATGTGCAGGTGGGCCTTGTTGATTCCGAGCCAGTCACATGATTGTCACACCCACAGGGCATGATGACGGGCTCCCAGCAGAGGCAGGGCCAGGGAGTTCACTGACTTCATTCAGTCCATTTAAGCTAGCTCAGAAAGATTATCCAGAGACTCTTAGGAAGTTTTGGTGATTCATTCCCAGGAAGGGCTTGGTGTTTCCCCCTCCCACTTTCCAACAGAAGCTTTGCACTAAGGCATCTTAACCCAGATCATCTCAATTAATCCCTCTGCTTACATATTTCAATCAGCTAATGGAGCCCAGATTTAGAACTAGAACTTAGAGTCTAAGTTTAACTTCCCACTGTGCTCTGCTGTCTCTTAGTAAATCCTAAATCATCAGTAACTATTTTGAGGGTGCCTCCTGCGTCAGGGGTGCTTTCTTTTATAGGACCTGATAGATGTCACCCTCACAAGAGCTCACGAGGTGTGTGTATTAACTCTGTCTCACAGATTAGGGATTTGAGGCTTGAGAGACTATACATTACTTGTGCAAAATCACCCAGCTATGAGATAAAGTTAGGATTTGAACTCAGCTTATTCTTGGGGCTATTGCGAAATACATTTTCCTTCCAAGTTTATATAGATTTCCTGATGCCTGACCCCAAAGCTCATCTGCCGTTATTATTTATTCTTGTCCTTCTACAGATTCAAACACATTCAGCGTAGACATTTTGGGGGCTGAGTATACACCATTTGTTCATTTACTAAATGAATGAGTTGCTTATATTTAATTATGTGTATCAATTCATTAAATATATCACATGTGTAAAATGAGTGAATGTATTTTCATGCTTAGAAGAGTGCCTGGTACATAGTACACACTCAATAAATATTAGTTATTTTGATTCACCATTTGTTGAATTCTTGCTGTCTGCCCATTTCTGAGAAGTCTACTGAGAAAATCAAAGTACATAATATGTGTCACCTACTTCCCTAATATTCCACTTGTCCCTCTTCTCTCCTAGATTATAGTCTTTGTGGGGCCAGGGACATATCTGTATCATCTCCCTTTGTATCTCCAGTGACAAGCATAGGTCCTAGTGTATTTTATGTACATAAAAGTATTTGTTGAACAAATAAATGAATGTTTGGACATTGGAGATTGGGTCAATTTTTACAATCATCTCAATCTAGAAACCAAGTCATACCATTCAGATTGGGTTGTCATGTTTATTTTCTTTGTTTTGTTGGCTGGCTGAATGGCACCTCTTCACAATGTATGTGGTGACACCTTCCTTCTGTGGAGACACACCTTCATCTCTGGCAGTACCGAGAGTGGTGGCCCCTAGGCCCAAGTCTGTAAACTCCGCTATAGCCATAGAATACCCAGGGTGGGGCCTGTGTAATTGGAGCTTAAGGAAGTCTGCTCAGGGCTGGAGAGGCATGCTTGGAAGTGACGTGTTTGTAGGTTTCAGCGATTCCTTAAAGGGGGGGGGCCTGCCCCAGCTCCCCAATCCTGAGATATGAGCTCCATTCTGAAACTCTCCCAACAGTTCCTTTGTAACTCCAGGCCAACCCCCCACCCCCAACCCCTCCCACACCAAGCAGTTCCCCGATGTCTCAGTTCGCCCTCTCTGGAAAGATGATTGTGCTTCTGCCCTTATAGGTTGTGGGGTAGGGTGGCATGGAGGGTATAGAGGAAAAAGGTATTTCTGAATGCTTTGACGTACTTTACAACCATTAGCTCCAAATACACTGAGCATCCAGAGTGAAGGGTCAGCTGCAGCTGCTGCCTGAGTGTTGTGGCGGCTGGGGTCCAGCCCTGGCTTCTGCTCCTCTTGTGTGCCACAGTGCTGGCCTGCAGGGCTCTGACTTGTGTCATTTTGCTGTGCTGCCCAACTTCTACAGGACAGAGATCACAAAGGCAAAAATGTGCCCAGGGGTTCCCTGCCCCACCACCAAGTGTAGGATGGTGTAAGCAAGTGAAGCAGGCGTTCGCCTCACCTTATAGTCAAACCACGTGGCACTGAGAGCGAAAAGTGGCTAGTCCATGCTGGCTGAGGCCTGCAGGGAGCCCAAGCGACATAGTCTCTAAACTTTTCCTCATAAGAGCTGCCATTTTGAGCACCTTTTGTATGTCATGCCTTTTACATAGGTTGTGTCATTGAAATTATTTGGGTGGGGGGTAATAAATAAATATTTTTCCCTAGTCTTTTGGAGTCTCAATTGAGAGCCCTTCCCTCCTGTGTGCTTTTTTTCTTTTTCTTTCTCTTTCTTTCTTTTTCTTTTCTTTTTTGTTTTGAAGCTAAGGCTCTTAAACCTTGGTGAGGTTAAATGTTTTCTCTGCAGTTTATAGAGAAGAGCTGGGATCCGAATCAAGTTTTTACTCCAAAGCCCTGTTCTGAACCACTTTACCATGTTCCTCCTTTTCCAGGCAGCTCCCCCTGGAGGACAACCACTTTGAAAGCTAATATGAGGTGAGGACAGGTGTCTTTGTGGCTGTCTTATTCTTCCATGTCTTCCTTCCTATAGAAACGGATGTTGGGCCATGCAGCCCAGGTTGCACAAACTGCAGATGGTAGGAAGGAGTTGTCATGTCTTATGTTCCCTCTGGGTTGCCTTCCAGCAGGTCTCCATAGAAACTCTTTTTTTGTTTTTGTTTTTTTGCATCCTATTTTTCTACTTTTTAAAAAAATTACAGTTGACATATAATGTTATATTAGTTTCAGATATACAACATACTGATTAGACATTTATATAACTTATGAAGTGATCACCCCAGTAAGTCTAGTATGCATTTGACACCATACATAGTTATTACAATATTGACTATGTTTCTTATACTATGCTTTACATCCCCATGACTGTTTTGTAACTACCAATTTATACTTCTTAATTCCTTCCCCTTTCACCCATCCCCCACCCCCCTCGCATCTGGTGACCACTAGTTTTTTCTCTGTATCTATGAGTTTCTATTTCTGTTTTGTTTGTTCATTTATTTTGTCTTCTAGAGTTCATATGTAAGTAAAATCATACCGTATTTGTCTTTCTCTGTCTGACTTATTTCACTTAGCATAATACCCTCTAGGTCCATCCATGTTGTTGCAGATGGTAAGATTTCATTCTTTTTTATGGCTGAGTGATATTCCATTGTATGTATGTATGTACCACATCTTTATCCATTCGTTCATTGATGGGTAGCTAGGTTGCTTCCATATCTTGGCTATTGTAAATAATGCTGCATTCTGTAGAAACTCTTACTATGTATGTGAGAGGCAAAGCTAAAAAATATCCCTCCGCCCTCCCCCCCTCACCCAGCCACCCCAAAAGTTAATGCATAAGAGTGAGGACAGGAACACAGCAAATGTGTTTTTCTGAATGGTTGATACAAAACGTACTTGAATTCCAAGTAGGGAGTGGGTGAATTCTGATACTGGGTTTAACATAAAAGATCTCCAGATTGCATTGTCCTACTCCAGCCAATCAGAAATTGGATCTCAACTCTCGTCTCATAGGTTACCCATTTTATCATCACTGTGATAAACTTATTTTCTGCATCTCAAACTCTGAGGAAAATTAGAAAGTGCTCAGCCTTGCTTCCTTTGAGAAAGAAAACTGATTACACTTGAGCTGACTAGAAAATGATCAAGCAACCAAAAGACAATGTCACCTTCTCTTTTGTACGTGGCTTAGTTTCCATGTACTATAAATGTAGGGAGCAGTTTGATTAAAAAAAATTGAATTTCTATCAGGAAACACAAGAGAGCAAGAATTCTGAAATGTCTAGAGATGACATAAGACCCCATTTCAAGGGTCAGGTGGCAAAGTGAGGAAGTGGGGACAGCATGGGTCTTCCGAGCCAGACCTGGGCCCATACCTTAGTTTTGCTATTTGCTACCTGCAGGATATTAAGGAAGTTACTTAAAGCTGTTTGAGCTTTAGTTTTGTCATCTGCAAAATGCAGAATACCTATTCTGTAGGGATATGATGAGTATTAAATCACATAGCATAGCCGTGTAATAACTCTGAAATAATGTGTGCACTTAAGAAATGTTAGCTCTCTCTCTTCATTCCCTTTCTTACCTCCTGGAGGATAGCCCATCTCTCTCTGTTAAAGGATAACCCTTCCAGAGTGTATTAGTTTGCTAAGGCTGCTGTCACAAAATTTTGGAGGCTTAAAGTCCATGATCAAGGTGTTGACAAAGTTGGTTTCTTCTAGGGCTTTGAGGAAGTCCCATGCTTCTCCCCAAGCTTCTGGTAGCTTGCTGTCAATCTTTGGCATTCCTTGGCTTGCGGAAGCATCACCCCTAACTGTGCCCTCATCTTTACATAGCATTCTCTCTGTGAGTCTGTCTCCAAATTTCCTCTTTTTATCAGGACTCCAGTTATATTAAATTAGGGCCCACTAAAATGACCTTATTTTAATTTGACAACCTCTGTAAACAGCCTATCTCCAAATAAAGTCATATTCTGAGGTACTAGAAGTTAGGACTCTGAATTTGAAGGAGACACAATTCAACCCATAACACAGGGCAAGTGAGTATGGTGCTGGTTGGAGAAGTAACAATATAATGGATTGGAATTTGAATGTTCATCTGGGGATTTTGTCTATGTTAGCTGCAGGCTGATTTAGCCACGTAGTGATTTCCTTTATATCATGGCCCCTTTGGGAAAAATGGAGTTACTGCAACAACAGCAGGAAATAAATTTCCAGTGAGCCATGGGGACAAGCTTCATCTCTACAAGTATTAAGGCTGACTTTACACACACACTTTAAGATAGGGCAGCCAGAATGAATATTGTGTGCAGGGCTGAAGAAGTAGTTGGAGGTAAGCAGTTATACCTCCAGAAAGCAGAGAAGTTGAAAATAATTGGTTTTAGTATAAATTTTTGGTTGACATCAGATAGCCCCTTCCAATTCAATCATAAGACCATGGCACTTTATAGGTGACCCTTTTTAATTGCTCACCATGTAACAGGAACGTTTATGTTATCTTGTTTGATTCCCAAAACAACCTGTAAGGTAGCTTTTTACAAATAAGGAAACCGAGGCTCAGAGAGGTTAAGAGACTTGTGACTCCTTTGACTTCCAGGGCCATTTCTTCTACCTCAGTTGGCCTCGTTGAGGGACTTTCCCTGGGTGACAGTCCAGGGAAAACATGTCCAGATACAGTAGCACTGGAATTTAGCAAACATCTCTGCCTTGACAAAAATTACAAGGCCTTCTGCATGTCACAATATAGCCCACGGGAGACTATTCCACTTGCATTTAAGCCAATCTTATCATCCATGGTTCGTCTACACAGTAGTGCAATTGGCAGAAACTCAGGAGTGTTGATTACTCTGATTACAGTGACTTTGGGGACCATGACTGATCGATTTAGACCAAAATTCCAGCCACAATAGTTCTGGAAACTTGCACCGCCGTGGCAAATGTAGAAATAGTCACAGTCAGGAATTGCTTCCATCATACGTACATTTTGTTTATTATTGGAACCTGAATGGACTGGTGGTTTTGACTTTTCACAGTTATCGTTACACCTAAGATAAGAGGTCCATCCTGCTGTGGAGTGACTGCCTTTGACTGCCTTCAGCTCATGGCTTACTCTCTGAATAAGATTATCAGTGACAGGCTTGGTAGGTGACTTTTAGCTTTCTGATTGAAGTGATGGAGAAATTGGACCTCGCTTTTCCAACTGCTGTGGACAGTGTTGCTGTTGACGACACTTTTGTTGTTACTTTCTAGAGCTTTCTGGATTTCTCCATTGGTTTTAGACTTAAATGCATGAAAGTCCCTTGAAAAAGCCTTATCTTGGAAAGAGACTGCTACAATAATTGTCAACTGAAGTTTGACATGCTGCATCACCTAGCACTGCCATGTTCCATCTAGTCCACCATATCAATGTCTCTGCATGGAAAAAGAAAGGATATAAGACATAATCAAACAGACCCAAAATCATTATGTCCTTTCTTAGATCTTCAGTTTCAGTGGGAACAAATGTCCTTACAATTGGGTGGAGTCACAGAGCTTATTCAGTGCCACAGGGACAACTTTTTGTTGTCCACTACCCAAACATGGCGATTTGTGATTTTGTGACATAGTGATGGCTCCCGTGTGTATTGTATCCTTGGAGATTTGACAAAGGTACGAGGTACAGGTGGTCACATGGGATGTCTCAGGTACCATGCAGACTCCTGCCATTTCTCCTTTCCTTGACTCCGTTTCAGATTTAAGCTGACATTCCTAGCCACATGGGGTCCTCATGGCAGCTGCAAAGCCCAGATGTCCAGCTGGGGCAATGTGGCCCATATCCTGTTCATCTGACAGACATGTGAGTCTGGGACAAGGAAAGTTGGCAGCTGAGTTGTCGCTCCTCATATTCCTTTGAGTTGGTCATAAGGGGGTATGTTTGGAGTTCCCAATCTGTTTCTTTCACATTCAGAAAGATACAATAAAGAAAAGTAGAAATGAATTGTCTGTTCCAACCCAGGAAGAATTTTTGTTTTTGGAAAATGGTCAATGGAAAACAAATTTAAAGTAACTTTTCCAAAATTATCTAATGTCCAAATGAGAAAGAATAGCATTTCAATTAATAAGAAAACCAAAACTAATAAACATGATATGAGCCAAAAAAGGAGAATGTGGGTAGTAAATATGTTTATTTAGAACTGATCAATGATTTAAAAGATTTAGGAGCTAAGTCCAAAGTTTGAACTCTAGTTCATACAAAAGGAGATTCACAGCCCTAGAAACGGAAGTCTCCGAAAAGGTGAGCATGTTTTCAACACTGAAGCTCCAAAGCATAGTTGCACTCTACCAGATTCCACTGCCTTCACAATTTGGATTTGAGGTGCTGCCCGTAAGAGGGTATTTTCCATGTGTTGATTATTTATACAAGGTTATTCTGATGCTGTTTTATAAAACATTTTTGAGATCTTTATTGATTTGCAAGTCTGTTCATATCCCTCTCAGCTACATTGAAATCTTTCGTCTTTAAACAAGGTGTTAGTGACTGATAAAATAACTAGGAGAAAATACGTGTAGGTTTTGATTTACAGCTGCACTGTTCAATACAGTAGCCACTAGATATGTGGCTATTTGAACTAAATTTAAATGAAATGAAATGAAAAAGTTGAGTTCAAGTGTGTTGGATGCACAGATATAGAACCTTTCTATCACTGTAAAAAATTGTACTAGACAGTTCTGATCTAGAAAGCTTCTTGCTTTTTTTGAATCTAGAACATTTGAAAAACTGCCTTCCTCAGCTAGCCAGCGTTTTTAAGAGCTTCCTGCTCAATCCAGAAGATAACAGAAATACAGGACTGTATGATCAGATAAGAAATACCAAATAGCTATTTCTTGTGGAAAATGTGATTCTCCATTGTGACTCAATGTTTGAATGGCATGGAAGCAATTAGTTGGTGGCAATCTGTATCGATATTGGTAACTGGCATCTATGAATTGTATGCATGGTTCCTGCCATCCTAAACCAGAGGTTAGAGAACTTTTTTTCTAAAGGGCAGATAATAAATATTTTAGGTTTTGTGGCCTATACTATCTCTGTTACAACTACTCTACCTGCCATTGCTGTGCAAGTGCAGCCATTTACAATAGGCAAACAATTAGATGTAGCTATGTTCCAATAAAACTTTATTGGCAAAAACAGGGGCGGGTGATGGTTTGCCCATCATTCTGTTAACATTTGTCATAGAATACTATTTATATTCCATGTCTCAGAATTTGATCAAGAATGTAATTAATATATTGGCTGAGACTGACCAATGCTTTCTCACTAACTCTCACTCCAGTGCTATGATTAAAATGTAGACAGCCACCCATTTTAAGCTTGCCTTCTTTGGCAATCTGCCCAGATAAATACATACTGTTAGCCTCCCTACGATGCCTGTCTTTGACATTAGATAAATTGTTTTATTTCTAGTTGTATATATCTTAGAGTACCAACCTCAGGATAGCAAGAATCTTAGGGAAAAAATGGGCCTTAGAGAATGTGCATGAGATATTTCTGTTTGATTGTTTTTTGTTGTTGTTGTTATACCAAGGCCTCCGTTGCTTGAAGATGGTACTTAGACTAGTAAGACTAATCCCACAGAGGAAGAACTGAGGGTTGTTAGTTGGGAGGGGGTGGGGATGAAGGAGAAGGGGAAGGGATGAGACAATACAAATTGGTAATTGCAATATGGCCTCAGGGATAGAACAAGACAGTCTGAAGAATATAATCAATAATGTTGTAAGTATTTCTTAGGGGGCCAGATGGACTCATGTCCTGTTGGGGAGACCACTTCATAGTCGGTGTAGAGGCCTGACTACCGCACTGTATTTCTGAAGCTGATGTTGAATAATATTGTATGTCAACTATAATTATATATACATATAGTCACAGGACATGGAGTAGAGAGTGGGAGTGGAATCAATGGAATTGTAATAGATAAGCATGATATCGGGGGTGGGAGGGCAGTAGATGGGGGGAGGGGGGTTGTTACTTTGTGAGGGTGAAAAGGGTAACTATTGCATTGTTCTGTACACCTGAAACTAACAATAAAAACAAATTTTTTAAAAAAAAGTGCTTTTGAAGAGATGAGCGACTGCCCTGCAATAGCCACATTGTGCTTTTCATCGTTCCCTTTGTGTATCAGCATTAGATGGTTCTGAGAGTCATTCCAGAAGGCCCAGCCTAGACCCTGCTCCTTTTGCTCATCCAGTGGTTTTGAAAGCCCCTGGTTCTCTCATAAGTCTCTTCCTGCTTAAAATACCTAGAGTATCTGTTTCCTACCTTGATACAATAGTGCATATTATTTTTATGTGAGAAATTCTGAAATGTGTCTAAAGTAGTCATCTGTTTTGGAAGATTGTATCTCTAAATGCATCTCCAACTCCATCTTTCTAAATTCTAGGCTGACCTTTTCGCCATCCTTTTTGAAGTGTCTTGGATGATGCTGTTCATTCACTTCCTAAATGGGGAATTCTTCCCTGATGGAGGGGACCCTGAATGCTAATTGACCCTCGAGAGAGTTGGGAATGATTACATCTTATGCATACAAGACTTGGACTAGATATGAATGATGAAACTGAATACTAAGGTCATGTGTTATGTGGCCACCATTAAAATTGGAGGAGACCACAATTTGTTCGAAGCAAATACCGATCAATCTTCAGTAACGTATGTCCAATACAATCCTGTGGCATAATTATGCGGTGAACTTCAAAGCCTTTCCTATGTTTGCAAAATGCATTAAAGAGACAACTCATCACCTGACTTTTACGTTTTCCAATTACATTGTTTCTGTACACTGGGATCCAGTCAGCTCATATGGGTCTTTCCTTTGATCTGCTTAACATTCCCTGAAATGCCATCTTGACCCTCTTAGTTAGATCCCTAAAAGAGCAGGGCTTTGCAGTGTGCTCCTCGTGCTTGTCCAGAAAGGATTCCCAGCCTGAGCATTTACGTGATATTCACAATGCATCACAGATAGCTTTTTCTTTTTAATTGTGATTCAGTGGAATGCCAACCAGAAGTAAAAAAAAAAAAAAAACACATTACAAAGCAATAAAGCTTTATGATTAATTACCTTGAGTCCAGATATAATTTAAACATATTGACTTGTCTGAAATAAGTGCCAGACAGTGGAGCTGGGGAGACAGGAAGTGCCTGGGTGAGATTGCTGAAACAGGCTGGAAGAGAAGTCAAAGTGGGGGAAGGACATCATCATTTAACTGTTCTCCACAGCCGGACAGAAAATGGCCACAACTGCTGATGGTCAGTGGAATCAAAGGGATAAATTATAGCTGAGCTCTGCCTTTGAAATTAACAGAAAGTTAGTCAATACTTCAACTTTGCACAAATGTAAAAAATTGGTCCTGAGACAATCCATTACAAATGATCCCCCCACCCCTTTATACACATGATCTGTGCAGAGATGTCTCTGAGGGGCTGGAGCTGCTTTGCTAATTGCCAGCCTCCTGATTTTGAACTGGTGGGGTTTCAGAGTCCCTGCTTGGCTGGGGTCCCCAAACTGGAGGTAGAATGTCCCTGGCAATAGAGATGGGCTGAAAATTCCTCAGCATGAATGAAGCCTTAAGACCAGCATGAGAGCCCTTTATTTGGGGAACCAGACTGCTCCCAGTGTTTTCTGTAGCTGGGCTGTGAGAAGGAACAAAACTGATTTCTTTGCAGCAAACTGGGACCAGATGCGTTTCTCTGTGTAGAAAGTTTAGAAACCCAACCAGCTGCTTTCAGTTTTTGATAATGGATTATGGTGTCGAGGGGCCGGCACTAACTTTGATACCCATGCACAGGAAAGCAGACTGGGAGCGTTTGGGCTCACCTCACCGGTGGATTTTTAACACACCCGAGGCACACGTGATTCAGAGTTCTCTTGAAAGCAAGCGTAACTGTTTAATGCCATCTGGGTAACAGCGGTGTCATCCAAGGAGGCCTGGTCACAGACTCCCATTCATCCCCTGTCCTGGCTCCTTGGTCCTCGTGGAGGTTCTTCACTTCAGCACTGAGAGCTGAATTCTGCTCATGTCCCTGAAGTTTCTGGAGAGCTTGGAATCCAGCCTGCTGTTCATCTCCCTCACATCGAGCCTCCCTTGAGGCCTGCAGCTGTGCAAAAATTTGACACACACAGTGAGAGTCGCAGGGTTTGCCTCTTGCCTCGCTTTTGAAATCAACTCCCCATCCTGTCTCTGATAGTAAGACCGAAGCTCCAGGCAGTGGGGGAGAAGGCATGTTTGTAGGCGAGTTCACCCTTCCTAAGTGAAGTAGCAAAGAGAAGGAAGAATGGGGTTCGTTCAGGTCCTTGAGGTCTCTGGCCAAGGCTGAACGGAAAGGTGGGCTTCTGCAGGTATCGTTTCAGTCAAGACAGCCCAGAAAACCAGATAGAACTCAGAGAAGATTTCAGAAGCAGTTTATGAACTGATTATACAATATAGAAAAGAATTTGACCATCTTATTGGACACAATTTGGGGTAAAAGTCATATGTGTGTTTATTTAACTGGAGATTTATTAAGAGATAAGTAGAGATGATGGGGAAGAGATGATGTTGTAGCCCAAGGCTGAAGGCAGTCAGTTGACAAAATGCCCTCTTCCTCAGGGGACTTCAGTGTGTTTCTTTTAAGGTCTTCAGCTGATTGGACGAGGCTCGCCCACATTATATAGGGTAACCTGCTTTACTCAAAGTCTATTGATTTAAATGTTAACCTTATCTAAAAAATACCTCCATGGCAACCTCCAGCCGGCGTTTGACCAAATATCTGGGTGCTATGGCCTAGCCAAGTTGACACATAAAGTTCACCATCAAGTTTCAAGTATAAGAATATTTATATTTGTTTGTTTTCCCCTGAATACCAAAAAAACTAGAATTCAAAGGTAGTAGCCTCCATATCACATGAGATGGTAGAACCAACTGTTTTCACCACACATGCATATATGCACACACATACATGCATATACACACACACACATGTGCGCGCGCGCGCACACACACACACACACACACACACACACACACACACACACCCCTATGCGCCTTAATCACATCCATGTAAAAGTACAAATGAGCTTCAGGGCAAAAGCAATCAGCAAAGAAAGGAAATCAAAGGTACACAGCCCCCTGTGTCCCATACATTTCCTCCGTCTGGATAAGAAATGGAAAAATTGGTCCTGGAAACTCTCCACAACCTTCACCCGTTCCTGATGGAATTTCCTAAGGTGAAACGATGATTTTTAAAAACTGTGGGAGCTCAAATACCACTATGTTCAGGGAAGAAATCTTTGCACAGTGATACTCCCTTTTGTTTTTGAAAGTCTTTAAGGATGATGGATCACCATAATGAGAATTCTCTTCAAAGAATTCCAGCTTAATTTTAAAGTGCAACAGTGATCCTCATTCCAGTGGGGAGAAAACTTTGGTCCGAGAAATGACTGAGATTGTGTTTTGGAAGATGCATACATTTTTTGTGTGTGTGGAATTAGATATACTTTAATAGTAAAACTTAATAATGAAAAAAAAAGCTTTCTCTTTTTTTTCTAAGTATCTAGAAAGAAAGTATAGTAAATGCTGATGCTGAAAAAAGCTACCTGCTGGTTTTCTTTTCTTCCTCTGACGTTTGGCCAAGATTTGGGCTGATATTCTGTAGAGCCAACCTGTGACTATTTCTTTATGTCTAGGAGCAAGCTACAAGTCCGGGGGCCTGTGTTCAGCCCCCTGTGCAGTGTTTTTAACCTGATTATGTAACTAAGCCATGACTTTGTCTATTTCTGTAATATTCCTGCAGGGAGTGGGACTAGGTGGCTTACAAGGTCCCCTCTGTGGAGCAGAACCATTGATTCTGTTCTCAAATAGGTGAACTTCAGCCTCCCTGCATTTCTAATGGTTGCAGTGTCCCACACCTTTTCCAGTCTGATTCAGGCCGCTGAATGGAGCGGCAGAACATGGGAGATGACCCCTTCGTTCCTTTCTTTCACGTTAGAAAAAAATAAAACCCACAAGTTGCCACTAAGCTACTGGCTAGTTGTCCCTTGAGCAGAGTTGCCAGATTTCACAAATAAAAATCCATAACGCCCAGTTAAATTTGAATTTCCGATAAACACCACATAAATTCTTAATGTAAGTGTGTCCTATGCAACATTTGGGACATATTTATGTTTAAAATGTATTTATTGCTCATCTGAAATTCAACTGTAACTGGAAACTCAGTACTGTGTCTGGCAGTCTTGTCCTTGAGGAGTTCCATTTCGACTGCTCTCGGGGCAGCATGGATCTCATTTTAGTGCCTGTGGGCTTGTCTCCCCAGCCCTTCTCCCATGACAACATTTCGGCTTCCTTCTCTTCCACAGAGCTGCCTGGAGTCTCTGCTGTTTTCCTATCTTGGCATGTCTTCCTTGCTCCCGAGGCATTGCCCTGGCTTTATCAGCACCTGGAATATTTTAATAATCAATTTCTGTTCTTTCTTCGTTTTTTCCTGAGATGCCAGAGCAGCAGGGATTCTGTGTTGTGAATGCAAATGCACTTGGGAGCCATTAAGTGCTATAAATGTTTGAGTCAGGACAGGTGATGTCCAGTAGATGATGGTGGAGTCTGCGTCCACTAGCAGAGTGCAGGCCCTTGCTACAGACCTTTCCAAAGCTTTATAAATCCCTGTGCTGGCCGCACCAAGCATATCTGCTTAGCTCATGTGCTGTAATCTTGCATCTCCTGGTTTAAAGCGTAGTACTTCCCAAAGTCTTTTCCTTGGAACACTTAGGTCTTGCAAAATATTAAAATAAGTTTGAGGAACATTGTGTGTCTTCCCTTGAGTATCATTCCAGGATTCAGGAATGACATCTGTCATATTATCTGTTTTAACCCCAGAGCTTAGCATATAGAAGCCTCTCAATAAATATTTGTTGAATGAATAGATGACGAATGAAGTCTTAGTCTATCCTCCACTGTCTCATTCATCACGAGAAACCAATATTTTAAATATAAACTTTGGATGAACACCAAGCTGTACAAGATTGTTAGAGATTCTTGTGGTTGAGAAATTAATTGAACTTAACATATGATACCTAAGCTTTGAACCTGGGTCTTGCTAGCTGAATTTGGCCCTGGGATGTATTTTATTTGGCCAATGCAGTGTTTTAGAAAAATGTGAACTTTCATGCCTTGAGACAGCCATGAGTCGATGGCTCACCGATGTCCTCACTATTCTCTATTGTCCCATTAGCTCTCTCCCCTTACATCACTTACCTGGCCTCTGGAGGTATTTGAGTTTCAGTGTCTGCTAGGGGATGATTCATCAACTTTAAGAACACAGATTTTGATGTAAGATGGTTTCAGATTTAGAGTTCCAGATCTTTCATTCACTGTATGACTTTGTTATTTACCTAAGCCTCAGGTTCCTCATTTGCAAAAAAAATGCTGATGATAATAGTACTTACTTCAGGGAGCTGTTAAGAGAATCAAATGATATATAATAAATGTAAACTGCTTAGAACACATCTGGCACATAGTAAATATCCTACAGATGTTATTTATATAGTAATAATAATAATAATAGTTGTTGTTATTGTTTTGGTTTCACGTGTATGAAGGCCAGGTTTAGATTAATAGAGTGGTTTTCAAGAAGCCCAGAGATCAGAAGATGTCAATCTCTTATTTCAAAGTCTAGAAAGAAGACAGATGATGAGTGTATGTGCCTATTTAGTTTTGCTCAATGATATATTTCAAGTACTAGAAATGTGCCCAGCATATAGTAAATGCTCAATAAGTATTTAGTGAAATAAGGGGATGAACTATAGACTTCTAGATTGGTCTCATTAGGATCACAGAACCGCACGAATTGCAATGGCTTGGCTTCTTTTAATTAATCCCTAGGCTTGGGCAGTCAGCTCTCTAGGTGAAGACAGTACACCGCCTCATAATGGGAATTGGAGCCAAGGTCTACATAATGAGTATAAAATGCTCAAGAAAGCCCCCAAGATCTCCACTGATCCTTGGAACCCCTTTTGTAAGCCCTTGTACTTTGAATTAGGCTGGTCTGTGTGACTAGTAGATGATAGCAAAAGTGATGGTATGTGACTTTCAAGGCTCGGTGAAAAACGTGTATTGCAGCTTAAGTTTTGGTCTCTTGGGTGGCTCGCTCTAGGGAAAGTTAGCTGCCCTGCTGTGAATCTCCACACAGCTCTGTGGAAAAGCTCATGGGGAGAGGAACTGAAGCCTTCTGCCAATAGCCAGCACCACTTAGAAAATGGTGAGCATATGAGGGGACCCAACGAGTGATAGAAAAGAACATCACTGAACAAATGAGTCAGGGAATCAAGAAACACCACCAAGCATCTTCATTCTTTGGGGTAACAGCCATGCTTACTCTTCTTTCAGAACCCGGTGAGGGACAGAATATATACATGAAGAGTGAGTTAGTAAGTCATGTATTCAGTGGCCAGCTCACTCCTGAAGTACTGTGGTCCATTCTTCCTGTGACATATTGACAGGGTCATTGACAAGAGGATGTGTTCTCTGAGAAAATAGGGGTGTTGAGCAGGAGGGAGAGAAGCACAAGTGAAATGAAGATGCCTGCCCTGGAATATCTGAAGGTATCACAAGGATGATAGATGAGCCTGCTCTGACTTGTTCTTGAGAACACAACAAAGAGCAGTAAGTGAATTTACAGGAGGTTAGATCGCAACTCAGCAATAAACTTTTGGTCAAAGCTGCCCAGCTTAATGGAGTAAGCCACCTGATGGGTTCTAAGCAGTGAGCGATGGCCCTTGTGCAGGGATGTTGTAAATGGGTTTCCTGCAAGTGGTAAAGGATCAGCTGACCCCTGAGTTTCCTTGAAACTCCATGATGTGAGGACTCATGGCTAAAAATGGCAACAGAAGGATAAAATGTTTTGTCACATGGCATAGTAGGAAAAGCATGGGCTTTGGAATCAGACAGACTATGGTATGTTGTATGTGTGTGTGTATATATATATATATATATATATGTGTGTGTGTGTGTGTGTGTGTATGTGTATGTACATATATACATACATATATTTATATATATATATGTGTGTATATATATGTATATTTATATATATTTACTTTTCTATAGCCGAGCAATATTCTATTAGCTATATGTACCACCTCTTCTTTATCTAGTTGTCTATTGATGGGTAGATACTTAGCTTGCTTTCATTTCTTAACTATTGTAAATAATACTGCAATGAATATAGGGGTGCATGTATCTCTTTGAATTAGTGTTTTGAATTTCTTTAGGTAAATACCCAGAAGTTGAATTGCTGGGTCATAAAGTACTTGTATTTGTAATTTTTTGAGGAATCTCTATGCTGTTTTCCATAGAGGCTGAACCAATTTGCATTCCCACCAACAGTGCACAAGGGTTCCTCTTTCTTCACATCCTCACCAACATTTGTTATTTGTTGACTTATTGATGATGGCCATTCCGACAGGTGTGAGGTGATATCTCATTGCATTCTTAATTTGCATTTCCTCAATGATTAATGATATACATCTTTTCATATGTCTATTGGTCATTTGTATGTCTTCTTCAGGTTATCTGCCTATTTTTTAATTGGATTGCTTAGTTTTTTGGTGTTATATATTTTAGATTTTTATACATTTTATATATTTTAGATATTTAATTCAAGATATATTTTAAATGTGGATATAGAAGGAACCTTATATATTTCATATATAAGGTTCCTTATATATTTTAGATTTTTGACCCCAGGTAGAATGTATCATTTGCCAGTATCTTCTGAGGCACTTGTTCCCCCCAGATGATTCTAACAAGCAACAAACTTTGCAAATTACTGTGTTAAAATACTTTCACAATGATCATGAGTTATGGAACACTGAAGTGAATACCTTCACCCATTCAGTAGATTGTCTTTTCATATTTTTAATTAAATTTTATATTTTTATTAGTTTCAGGTGTACAGAACAACATAATGATTAGACATTTACACCCCTCACAAAGTGATAACCTCTCCCAAGTCTACTACCCCTCTGACATTGTATATAGCTGTTACAATACCATTGACTACATTCCCTATGTGGTACTTTACATCCTGTGACGATATATACCTATATATTTAGTTTTAGTTAATATTCAGTATTATTCTACTTCACCTTCAGGTTTGGTTGATGGTTTCCTTCATTGTGAAAAATTTTTTAGTTTAATATAGTCCCATTTGTTTATTTTTTCTTTTGTTGCCCTTGCTCGAGGTGATGAATCCAAAAAGATATTGCTAAGAGCAATGTCAAAGAGTTTATTACTTATGCTTTCTTCTAGGAGTTTTATGGTTTCAGGTCTTACATTGAAGTTTTTAATCTATTTTGAGTTTATTTTTGTACTCACTTATATTACAAGAAAGTGGTCTAATTTTTTTTTTGCATCTATCTGTCCAGTTTTTCCAATGCCAGTTATTGAAGAGACTGTTTTTAACCCAATTTATGTATCCTTGTCTCCTTTGTCGTTGATTAATTGACCATATAAGAGAGAATTTACTTCTGGGCTCTCTATTCCATTGCATTGAGATATATATATATATATATATATATATATACACATATATATATATATACATATATATATGTATATATATGTATATATATATGTACATATATATGTGTGTATATATATATATATTTGTGTGTGTGTATGTGTGTGTGTGCATGTGTGTATATATATATTTTTTTATGCCAGTACCATACTGTTTTGATTATTGTAACTTTGTAGTATAGTTTGATATCAGGGAGTGTGACACCTCCCATTTTGTTCTTTCTCAAGATTCCTTTGGCTATTCAGAGTCTTTTGTGGTTCCATATAAATTTTAGGATTAGTTGTTCTAATTTTGAGAAGAATGTCATTGGTATTTTAATAGGGATTTCATTGAATCTCTATATTGATTTAGGTAGTAAGGACATTTTAACAATATTAATCCTTCCAATCCATGAGCAAGGTATAGCCTTCTATTTATTTATATATTCTTCAATTTCTTTCTTCAGTGCCTTATAGTTTTCAGAGTAAATGACTTCACCTCTTTAGTAAAATTTATTTCTAGGTATTTTATGTATTTTGATGCAATTATAAATGGGATTGCTTTCCTAATTTCTCCTTCTGATTGTTATTGGTGTATAGAAACACAACAGATTTTTGTGTATTGATACTGTATCCTGCAACTTTACTGAATTCATTCATTAGTTCTAATAGCTTTTTTGGTGCAGTCTTAAGGTTTGCTATGTATAGTATCATGTCATCTGCAAATAATGAGTTTCATTTCTTTTCTTATTTGAATGCTTTTTATTTCTTTTTCTTGTCTGATTGCTGTGGCTAGGACTTCTAATATTATGTTGACTAGAAGTGGTGATAGTGGGCCTTCTTGTCTTGTTCCTGATTGTAAAGGAGTAGTTTTCAGCTTTTGACTATTATGATATTTACTGTGGGTTTGTCATATGTAGCCTGTATTATGTTGAGATATGTTCCCCCTGTACCCACATTGTTGAGAATTTTTATAAAAAATGCTTTTTCTGCATCTATTGAGGTAATCATATGGTTTTTATGCTTTATTTTGTTAATGTGATGTATCACATTGATTCATTTATGGATATTGCCATCCTTGCATCCCTAGGATGAATCCTACTTGGTCATGGTGTATAATCCTTTTAATATATTGTTGAATCTGGTTTACTAATATTTTGTTGAGAATTTTTGTGTCTCTGTTCATCAAGTATATTGGCCAGTAATTTTTTTTTGTAATGTCTTTGTGTGGTTTGGTATCAGGCAGTACTGGTTGTATAGAATGAGTATAGATTCAATGTTTTTTTTAGGTTCAAAGGATTTTATTGACTGTGGCAGATAGCATGATAATGTAATGTGTTGTGAAATATCAGTGAGTGTTTTCTATGACTTATCTGGGTACTCCCCAAAGAGCCCAGCAGAATGCCTTTTAGGTAATAGGTGTCTGAGGAATATTTGTTGAATTGAATAGAGCATCTTAATATTTAGGGAGATATTATATGTGAAGGCACAAATGCACAGTCATGCATATGTGTTTTGGTCATTGGAGAGGTTGGTGTGTTCTAGCTGTTATAGAATATTGGGGGCCAGGGAGGAGGGAGGAAGTAATTCTTCTGGCAGTTTAGGCTCTTTTTCCTTCTGAAGACCCTACAACTGTGTGCTTTCTGCTTAAATGCTACAGTTCCCCAAGGCTGGAAAAAGCAAAAAGTGGGGTTTGGTAGAATCATGTGCAAAGGTAGGAGGATATGTTTTCTCATTGTTTTAAGAGCTTTATGAGCCTTGAAGTATTAAAGACAGTTTGCAACTTTGAGAAACCACCCTGTCGAATCATGATGATCTTAAGCTCTGTTTCACCTTCCCTGTTCTCTCTCTCTGTGTGTGTGTGTGTGTGTGTGTGTATATGTATTTAATGCTTAGTATTATGTTTGCCTGTTTACTAGGGCTATTGATATAAACACAGGAGCTTTGCTGCCTATGAATACATCAGCCCTTGTTCACCTGTGGTATTAATTCTGAGTTTATGAAATCATCAATTGCCTTGGAGGCAATCATGTTGTCTCAAGCTGAGCACAATAAGTTCAGGTAGGTAATCAACTGGGGCAGCAGTTGGACTTCTAAGCATCTAAGACCGACCCTATCATTATGTAAATGTTCTTAGCAGCCAAAAACCACAGAATGAGAGATATATAATGTGAAGACTCTGGCACATCAGTCTCCGCTGCGGCTCAACATGAGCCTTCTCAAAGCTTTCCGTGAAGGACTTGTATCTTGTTAACACAGCTGGTAAGAGGTAGAAGAGGAAACCACAACAAAATGATCTTTCTTTTTTGAGCAGCGGAATCCAAACACTCTGCTTTAAAGGGTCTGATGAGTGAGTTTGTAAAATATCTGAACTTCTTGAATTGTTAAATTTTAACACTTGGTTTTGTTTGCCCACCTTCCTCCTTCCTGTAGTGCCTGAAATCAGTGCCTCTCAAACCAACTGTACATGTGAGTCACCTGGGGTATTGTTAAAATATGGGTTCTGAGCCAGCAGGTCTGGGATGGGAAAGGATCTACATTTCTAACAAGCTCCCTGGTGATGCTGATGCTCCTGGTCCTCAGACCCCATCAGTGATGAGGACTTTGAAGTCAGAATCTAAATTTTAAGTGAAAATGAAGATCTTGTGGCTGAAAAGCCTACAGGAGCCCTTACCCTCTGGTTACCAATAATGTTACTGTGTTTCCCAAATTCCGAGCCACATGTTTTTACACATTTTAACTTTTTTGAAATTGGTGTGTGGCAATCATATCAAAAGTTTTTACAGCTACTGAGCAGACAAGTAAGTTGTGACATATGGGTTGTTATCTGATTATGTGTGAAATTTGTGGTTGGTAGAACTTGTTCATCCATTTGTCACCTCAGTTATCTGCTTTGGTAGCACCACATGGGGGTCAAATTTTAACTTACATTTGTTCACTAATACTTTCATAAAACACTTGGTTCCGCATTGAATTCATCTGGAAAACTTTAAAAAATATCGATGCCTGGGTTCCAGACCCAGAGATTCTGAGGCACTTGGTCTCCCCAGATGATTATAACATGCAGCAAACTTTGCAAATCAGTGTGTTAAAATATTTGCACAATGATCATGCAGTTACAGAACACCGAAGCAGTACATTATTGTGTACATGTCAAGCCATGTAAAGCAGCAGGAATTGCAACATCTCTTAAACGAGATCGTAGACGTCTCAAAGATCAGAGAGGCTGTTTGTGGGTTGACCAGAACTCTAAGCCAGGTGGCGATCACCTCTCAATGGAAGCTTCCTGACTTGGTTGCAGAGATGTTGTTTCATATTCAGTGCTACATCAAAACTGTGAGTTTACCCAAGTCAAAAATGCAGATGAAATCCTGGTTTCATTTAGTACGCCTTGAAATCATGCCAACCCAGAGGAGGCAGAGGTCAAAAAAAGCCACATGTTGTGACACTAAGCATGGCTACATATGGCCAAAAATGGGTCCAAATATTTCTTTCATCCCTAATGTGAAGAAACTTAGATTTTGATAATAAAAAAGAAAGGGCCCTTGTTACAAGAGGGATATTTTGTGGGTCAGCTGAAAACCAGGTTTCAGCAGCTGTTGATGGACCAGCTGAGCTCCTCTGAGCCCCACCTTTCTGTCCCTGTGACACCTTCTTTGACGGACTAGCCTCCCTTCTCCAGAGAAGAACATACAAAAGGGCATCATAGGCTGATGCTCCAATGAGGTAACATTCAAAACTGGAGGCCCTGACCTCATAATGACAACTGCTCTATTTGAGTGTATTTTTAGTTCTTACAGAATAGGGATGGCAGACATTTAAATGCCTCCTGACCACTGATTCGGTGGGTAGGTCCAAGCTTGTGATCCAGGTGCCCTACCCGTCATTAGACTAATGTGTTTACTAGGAGGAAGTAAACTGACTGGTTTCAGCATCTCATTCTATACACACACACACACACACACACACACACACACACACACACACACACACACACACCCTTGGAAGAGGGCATAGCTCTAGAGGGGGAGGGGTTGAAATGAACTTGTTTGCAAGCTTGGTCCTGGGAAGAATGCAAGCAGCTTGGGGAGGAGGAGGTATTGGGGAGATTGTCCAAAGAGGAGGGAAAATAATTGGTTTGGAATTGGTCTAATTGAGAGCCACAGCTAGCGACCCAACCCTGCATATGACCCAGGGCTAGATTACCCTCAAAAGGGAACTGCCTGTAGAGGCTAGCAAGGATGAGCCATAGATGCAGTGTTTTTCCGGCCTCAGCAAAGACCTTGTCCATAGATGCTGTAGATGAGCTACCCCATATGCGTTTGGCCACATCAGGGTTCACCTATAGCCACATGGGACACTTCACATAAACACTGATGACCTCCCACCTCAGGGGCCTGACTTTCTCTAAGGCCACCTTCTCCTCTTGTGCTTTGCTTATCATCCACCTACTCAGAAACTTCAGTTCTGTAATTATTACTATTCTCTCCTAAATCATTAATTTCTCCCTATCTACTAGATTATCCCTATTAGCATATAAAAAACCTTGATAGCATCTCTTTAAAAAACAAAAATAAAATTTTTTTCACCAAAACTTCCCAAAAGTACTTCCGCAAATTACTTTCTCACTTCTCATTCTTTCTTCAAACTACCCTAACATTCCACCCCAGCCCTGAAATGTCTGTTATTGAGGTCAACAAAGACTTACCGTTTGTTAATAATCGATGATCTGTTCTTGTTTTATTTTTGACAGTGTTTTGACACAGTAGGCCACAACCTCTTTCTTGAAATCCTCTTTCTAGATCACCCTAATCCCACCTTGACCTGGTTCTCTTTCCGCATCACTGGTCCCCTGTTCTCTTTATTCCTCCCAAATTCTAAGCCTCTAAACGTTGAAATACCCCAAAGCTTTGTCCTTAGCCCTTTTCTCTTTTAACTATCTCTTTGCTTATCTCATCAAATCCCTGGAGTGGAAATCCAAACCATTTCAAACTGAAATCCCTGAGCTTCCGACTCCCATCTCTCATGGCCTACTTACCACCTCCGCTTGGATAGCTAGGAGGCATCGCAAAATAAGTATGGCCAAGAAGGAACTCTTATTCCCTGTCAATTCTAAAGCTGCTTCACCATCCCTACCTCTGGTCTTTTCCATCTTTGCTTTACTGGATTACCAGAGTCCCAGTTTCTCAGGTCTAAAATCTCAGTTAATTTCTTTCTTCGCTCATACCTTCCATCAGTAATTGCCAGCAGCTCCACCTCAAGACATCTTTCAAATCAAAACATATCTCATCATTTCCACTCTCATTATCTTGGTCTAAGGCACCTTCAGTTTAACAATTGCAACGTTTCCTGATTGGTCTCCATGTCTCTACCTTTGACCCTGTTTCCCTTTCCTCCTCTCATAGGATATTTTTAAGACGCAAATCAGATCACAGCACTCCTTTCCTTAAAACCCTTCAGTACTTTCCATGGCCTCAAACTCTATACAGTACAAACTCCTTGCCATGATTTAGAAGACTTTACATAACCTGGTTTGGGTTCACCTCTTGGTTTGGTTTTGTCTTTGTTTTCATCAAGTATTTTTCTAGAAAGACTTTTTGTGTTCTACTTGCAGTGTTTTTGTGCCATTGTATTTTAGGTCAATGTCTTAAAAGTGGCATATTGCTGGATTTTATTCTTTTTTTAAATTCAATCTGCTGAATTCTATTAAAACGGGTTTACTTTATCATGTTTCTTGCAATTATAAATATATTTGGATTAACTTCTACAATCCTGTGTTTTGCTTCTATCTGTTCAAATGTCTCTATGCATATATTTCTTCTTAGATCTGTTGAATTGTCTTTGTTTCATCCCCCGCCCACACCTTCTTGTTTGGAAGCTATCTATTCTGTGGTCACATTAACATGTTTTAAAAGCAGGGCTTACTAAGGTAAAATTCACCCTTTTTAGGTATATAATTCTATTAATTTTGATAAACGTAAGCAGTCATGTAACCACCACCACATCAAGATGTAGAATATTTCCATCATCCCCAAAAGTTACCACATGACCTTGTGTATTCAATTCTCCTATTAACACCCGCCCCCTAGCTACTACTGATCTGTTTTCTGTACCTATAATTTTCCTATTCCAAAAGGTCACTTAAATGGAATCATAGAGAATATTATATTTTGAGTCTGGCTTCTTTCATTGAGCATAATACATTTGGGATTCCTGTGTATTGCTGCATGTTATTGGTAGTTTGTTTTGTTTTATTGTTGAGTAGTTCCATTGTACTGATGTACTACTGTTGTTAATCCACTTACCCGCTAATGGACATTTAGGTTGTTTCCAGTTTTTGGTGATTATGAAAAAAGCTGATACAAATATTTGCATACAGATTTATGTGTATACATATGTTTTTATTTCTGTTGGGTAAATACCTAGGAATAAAATTGCTAGTTGTATAGTAAATGTATGTTTAATATTATAAGAAATTGTTTTCCAAAGTGGCTGTACTGCTTTGCATTGCCTCATCCTGTGAATGAGAGGTTCCAATGTTTTACATCTTTATGAGCACTTAGTATTTTCAGGGCTTTATTTTTTAGTCATTCTAATAGGTGAGTAGTATATTTTATTGTGTTTTAATTTGCATATCACTGATGGTAATACTAGTGATAATGAGCATCTTTTCATGTGCTTAATTACCATCCTGTATCTTTTCTTGGTAAAGTGCATCTCACAAATTTTGATATATTATGTTTTCATTTAATTCGATTCTGAATATTTTATAATTTCCCTTGTGATTTCTACTTTGAAGCATGAGTTATTTATAAGTGTATTGTTTAATGTCCAAATATTTGGGAATTTTCCAAATATCTTTTTTCCATGGGTCTAGTTTAATTTCACTGTGGTCAGAGAACATACATTCTACAATTTCAGTTGTACAGTTAAATTTGTTCAGGTTTGTCTTAGTGCCCAGAATATGGTCTATCCTGGTGAATGTTCCATGTTCACGTGAATATTTTACTTATGCTTGAGGATTCATTTTTGCCTTCAACCCTAGAAACTTCTCTCTTCAAAAAATGTATTCTCTCACACTCAATAGAATGGCTATAATCAAAAAAGTCTGATAATAATAAGGGTTGGAAAGGATATGGGGAAATTGGAACCCTCATACACTGCTGGTGGGGAACGTAAAATGGCACAGCCACTTTGGAAAAGTCTGGTAGTTACTCAAATGATTAAACATAGAGTTATCACGTGACTCAGCAATGTCTCTCCTAGTTATATGCACAAGAGAGCTGAAAAACTTGTACATAAATGTTTATAGCAGCATTATTCATAAAAGCCCCAAAATGAAAACAACTGAAATGTCCATCAACTGATAAACATTAATAAACTGTGGTATATCTACACAATGAAATATTATTTGGCAATGAAAAGAAATAAAACACTGATACATGATATAATGTGGATGAAACTTGAAAACATGCTAATCTGTAGAGACAGAAAGTAGATAAGTGGTTGCTTAGGTCTGGGAATGGGTGGAGTGGGGGAATAGGGAGGTGATAGCTAAAGGCTGTGGGGTTTCTTTTTCAAGTGATGAAAATGTTCTAAAATTGACTGTGATGGCCACACATATCTGTAAATATAGTTAAAAAAACCCATTGAATATATACTTTAAATGGGTAAATTTTATGGTATGTAAGTTACATTTTAATAAAACTATTGAAGATAATAATTCTCCTTTCTCTCTAGTCTCACCTTCTGGGACTACAAATAGATAAATTCTTTATATATCTATTATATCTGTTTATAACATCTCACTGGTTACAGCTTTCTAAAAAGCAAATTAATAATAATTTGTATTCTAATCTAATTCTTATATTTGTATTTCCTCAATTGTCTAAAATATCTTTTATAGCATTTTTTTAAAACCAGATCCAGTTAAGTTTCACAAGTTGCATTTAGTTATTATGTCTTTTTAGACTCTTAATCTAAAACAATCCTCTCTCCTATTATTGTTTTTTTGTGATATGATATTTTTTGAAGAATTCAGGCCACTTGTAAATAAAAAATCATCCATTGAGCTTTTAATGTTAACTGTTATGTTTTTCGTTTCCAGAAATTGTTTCTTTTTTTCAAATTCTCTTTTGAAATACTTGTCCTTTGCTCATATTTTTCTATCTTATTTTTAACTTTCTAAAATATTTTATTCATAGTTATTTTATATTCTATGTCTAGGAATTCCATCATCTGAAGTTCTTGGAAATCTAAATGTTTCCTTGTTATTTCTGGTGGCTCTTTCAGTAGCTTGCTTGCTTAGGAATTTAGTAATTTTTAATCTAGAGCTCCTATTTCACTAAAGTAGGATCCTGAGGGACCTAAATAGAAGGTATATTCCTGTAAGAAAATGTGTATTCCCTTTTAAAGGGACCCCAGGGGACAGATAGAGATAGGGCCTTTTTATTTTAATTTTTCACTTAGAGGTTTCATGACTATTCAAGATAGGAAAAATTTGAACCCCAGACTATTTTTTTCTGCAAATGCAATTGCAGTTGAGAAAACACAAGTTTCTATCATGGATGCTTTTCCTAGCCTTGTGTTCCGTAGGCTCTTCTTTCACTCAGGACTGGGGGCCCCATCTGTGTGTGCCCAGTCTAGTCTCCTGTTCTCCCATGTGACCATTAATCCCCAAAGCTCTAGACTCCTAATAACAGTTGCCCGAGGGTGGACCCAGTTTCTCCATTAGCGCACCACTCTGGTTTCAGTTCACTAGGCAGCTTTTCACCCATGTGGATCTACCTTATTTTCATACAATTTCAGCTATGCATTAAAAATGTTGTAATTGATTCAGCACTAGGGGTTCTGCAGCAGTAGGATTTTCAGAGTAGCTGATCTGCCACACTGCTGGAAGCAAAATTCCCTGCCTAACTCTGTGACCTCATCCCCCTTGAGCCTTACCTTTTGCTTTGCTTCAGCCACACTGGCCTTCTTTTTATAACTCAAACATATAAAGCCCACAGCTGTTTCAGAGCCTTTTCACCTGTTATTTGTTTTGCTTAAAAGACTCCTCCAGTTCTTCTCGTTTGCACTTCATTCAAGTCTCAGCTCAAATGTCCCATCTTCACATTCTTCCCTGATCACTCTCTTCTTTTCTCTCGCCTTAACTTAATGCATCTTCTGCATAAAACTTTCCAGAGCCTAAATTTAATTTTTTATTTTATTTTTTTATGTTCTATTCTCTTGAATGTAACCTGCTTATGGGCAGGGAATCCTGTTCTGCAAAAGTGCTTGGTACACATAGACATTCTAAATGTAGATATTTGTTGACTTATTTGTTGGTATCCCTCTTCTTTATCTTCTGCTAAGATACCTCCCTATGATCTCTTGTAGGCTAGAAACCAGGGCCATTTTCATAGTCACAATAGTTAGCCTGCTATAGGGTCACCATGGAAGTACCATCCTGTGTATTCTAAGGGGCATATACTCAAACTCTGTGTGTGTATGTGTGTGTGTATGTGTATGTGTGTACATGTGTACACATGTGTATGTTTCTGTGTGCATGTGTATAAATGTGTTATAAGTGTTGAAAACATGTATACCTGCACAATCCACGCCCGCAACCCCTTGAAAAACCCAGAAACTATAATCTCTGCCTTAGCACCCCAGGGAAACCTTAGGCAATGGATATAGTGGAATGATCTTTAATTCATAGTTCAATGCCATTGGATAGTTTTTAAGAGTTCTGCAGTGATGGCTACAAGGAAATCGCTTGTAATTTTCTCCCAATGTTCAAAATGCTGGAAAGAATCTGTCTGGTTGCAGGCAAACAACTAACTCATTTATGGAAATCTCTTCAAAACTTACATATTTGATTTTTTTACTATGAATGAATGAATGTTGCTCCTTTCACTAAAAGTGCTAAATATTTCTGTAAGTGTAATATGATACCAATAATTTGACTGTCAAAAGACGGGTTAAGACCCAAGAATTTGAATCAGGATAGAAGTGCTACTCATATCTTATACAGGGTGACATTAAAAATATTTAACAACCATCATAGTGTGGACGCCAGCCATAGCACAGGAGCAGGAAGTCTCCCGCTGTGCCAGGTCAGGTTGGTGGGGAAGCATCAGTAGGTTCAAAGCAGCAGCTGTTCAACATCTGATATGGAAGTGTTTCAATATTTTAACACCCAGTATGTATTGGCCTAATATCAGCCTTCATTTTATGGGATCGTGGGTTGTCTGAGCTTCCAGGGACCTTAGAAATGATCTAGTCCTGAAGTTTTCGTATTTATTCTTAAAGAATGGAAACTAATATACTATAGTTGATTTGTAAACCAGTCTTAAACTTTTTTCAAACAATGCTCTTTAGGCCCTTTTCCATACATTGGGATTGGTTTCATCCATCTATGGATCATGAATTTTAGAGAGCTTAGCCATTTACGTCTCTATCAGAATCCTGCCTGCTGTCAAACACCTTTTTTTAAATGATTGGCCATGGAGAATTATCTCTGTAGATAATTTCATATCAAGTGAACAAATATAATCTCCTTTCTATTTTCCCACTATCGGCGAAGGAAGCACAGTGAATCCAGAAACCTCAATTTAGCCATAAGGTTTAGTTTAGCCTTCTGCTTCTTCAAGTCTTTTACCAGAACTGCACATAAATTCACGTGAGGGTCGTCCTCTTTCTTCCTTTCTCCTGACCTCCTGGGATGGGGGTTGCCATCGTATAATGGAAAAAGCCTGCCTTTTGGAGCCTGACAACTTTTGGAGAAGACAAAAGAGGCAGTTCCTAGCAAGTACCTGTAATATACAGTAGTTGTTCAGAAATGTTTGTTGAACCTGAAGTACAAGTAGACAGGAAAAGGTCAGCCAAGAGGAAATGAAAGAAGGCAGATGCTCTTAATAATTCACAACCCAGATAATCAGACTCAGTACTAAGTATCCACAAATTCACCTGCCTTTTGATGGAACCCAAGGACCCAGTAGGCTTGCTGTTGTCCTGTGCGTATCTCACCCGATACAAAGTCCAGATACCTTTCCTGGGACCTTCCCAAGACAATGTTAAGATGACAGTGATAGTTTTTCTAAAAATTTGGCCAACATGGGGGAGATTGACAGCCATATCAAGAGGAAATAGAAATATCTTTTAGAGTTTGACTGGACCTTCCGTTTAAAAAAGAAAGTCACTTTTTTAGTTCATCAAGGTTAGACTGTGTCATGAGAAAAGGAGCTAGGGATAAAGTTGGCATTTTGCAGCAGGAAAGAAAGAATTAACAGAAATACTGCATTTGCGGTAAGAGCAACAGCAGTTGAAGTTTGGGAGGGGGTGTGCTAAGAAAAGGGTAGGAAAGAAAAACTGTTTTACAAATGAGATTTCTTTAGCTTCCAGAAATAGAGACAGTAGTTTACATACTCCTGCACATCTGTGTAGACTTGCAAAATGTGCTTTGCCTAATTCTTAGGTTGCACTGTTTATGCTATTGGTATGCAGAACACCAGTGCTATTTTAATATTTATGTTGTTAACAGACCCCTCTTGTCCCAGCCTCTGCTTATAATGGCGGATCGGGACAAGCACTAGAATTTCAAAGATCATTGTATTTAGAGTCAGCAGGGACACTAAATATCAACTCCTATTCTTTAGGAGAAAAAAGATTTCTAGCTTCTGCGGAAAATGCTTTTACTTTCTAGGTAATGTCAGGAAGATGGTGACAAATATATTGAAAGAAAAATTCCTTTTTTAGAAGCTACAGAACTCTGTGTTGAATGCTAGGGCTTAGATACTCAGATCCAAATATGCTGCCGGCTTATCACAGGTATGTTCTGCAGAAGAAATGAGCCTCCTTCCAGATGGACTCTCCCTCCTAGATTCTCCCCACATTGTTTTTGTTATGTAGCTTTTTTTCAAAGATTTCAAATACTGCCGCCATTTCGAGTTCTTATCACATTCCCCCCCTCCACCCGCCCCCAGGATGTCTTGATCTGTTCCCAAGGTCAGTTACTTGTGCACATTTCGTCTGTCCTTAGCTCCTGCTCAGTGCAGGGCTCTTAGCTTCATGTATTTCCTGCAGATCATTAAAATCCTTTCCCCTTGACCGGAAGCTTGAGTGACCGCAAAACCTGATCTGTTGGCCTCCGCTGCTGTGCGTCCCATCGCCTTCTCTAGGGATGAGGACTCCCTCCGGGGCCCCGCTGGCCTCCCCTCCCCCATCTCCACGACCATCTTACCATCCGACCGGCTAGCCACCTCTAGATGTGGGATGATGCAAAGACAAGGCTGTCAGTGTATTCAAAGCGAGGACTCCACTCCCTCGCTGAGTTTTTCTGCGATTTCTTAGGTGTAGCTGGAACTCCCATTTGTTTTGAACATAACTTTTCTTACGAAGGAAAATACACTGAACCACTTAGTGCATTTACCAGTTCATTTCACTTTTGATCCAGTAATTATCTATAACAATATAATGAGCCCGTATTACCTCTTCATAAAGAAGTGTGTGTGCACTGAAGGGCTGTCTTTGGGAGTCAATAACGAGCCAGGGATTGAGCTCTGTGACCACGCAGCCTCCACTCACGGCGCACCAGCTCCAGGCCGCACTGGAGCCCGGGAGGACTGGGTGCTCTGCCTCGTGTGTGTCTGGACTTGGAGTTCACACATGTTTGAGGGGTACACGTTTCCACAGAGCTCCTGTCTAATCCGGATTCCCTTTTTCCCTGTGACGCCCTGTTAGGGCTTGATCTGGGAACAATTTCAAAACGAATGAGAATAGCAGCAAGGCAAGTGGGCGTTTCTTTTTCCTTTCCACTTCACTCTTGTTTTCCACTCCCTTTGTCTTCACCTTCTCTTATGTCTCAACTTCCCCCTCTGTTCAAAATAGCTAAAACCCATCCCAGGAGGGCTGGGAAGGAGGCAGGGCACCAAGTTGGAAAGGCCATTTTGCTGGCTCCACATCCCTGATGGGCTCAAACTCACGTTATCTCTGAACGAGGCCCTATGCACAGCCTCAGAAAGACACCCAGGGACTGAAGAAGGCACACGTTCATGTCCTGCCCAGAGCGTGCTATGCCTTAATTTTTTAAAATCCCTAATTATCTTGCAAAGGGCACAACTTTATTTGTTAAATACAAATGCATAAAATATATGAAATTATGTACAAACTAGTTTTGGTCCGCCTTCCTTTATTTAATATATCCCACGCTCCCCCCCACCCAAAAAAAAAGAAAAAAGAAAGAAAAGGAAAGAAGGAAGGAAGAAGGAAAGCAGGGAGGGAGGGAGGGAGGGAGGAAGGAAAGAAGGGGAGAAAGAAGTGGGCCAGTCCTCACTCTGCTCCGAAAGGCCCTGGCTGTGGAGAAACAGACACAGGGAAGGGTTGGCTGACTAGGTGGTCCTCCCAGCTCCTCCACCAGCTGCCCTGGGACCCAGAAAATGTTCCTGCCTGAGCCTTGCTGTGCTCAGATCTGGATTGAGGTGATGGACTGGAGGTTTTTATGGTCTCCTGCAGAGGTGGCAACTTTCCATGATTCTCATGGACCCTTTGGAGAAGCGATGTGTTTAAAGTTAGGACTTCACCCTCCCGATTTTCATGGAATAAGAAAAAAAGAACCCGGTTATTCCCCCTGCCTTGCCCTGGAGACCTTAGAGAGAGAAAGCACTTGGCAGGCATCCCCTGGAGCAGCCAGGTTTAGCAACACAGCTAGGTCAGAGTACCAGGAGCAAAGCCGAGCATGGGGCTGAGCGCTTCACTAAATTCCCCGGCCGAGGCCAAGGAGACTCAGTCTTTTGAGAAGCCCTGACTGCATCAGGAATCGAAATGAGCTGGACAGGCCGAAAGCAGGATTTCTCATGACAAATGCAGATGTGACTGGCGGGGGTTTGCCTACAGGAAGGATACACAAGGAGGCCTTTAGAGAGGCATTCATCACACCCATAACTACTTCCTAAAAAGCTACCTTTAAATAATGGAAAATGCACGGTAATGTGTTTCGACGAAGGGAGCCTGGGATAGGGCTCCTGTTATACAGTATGTGCAGTAGCCTCAGTGTCCGTCACTGAGAGGCCAGGTGTCTGCAGGCACTGAAGCAGACGGTGAAACCTGGGCCTGCTTCTCACTTTGTTCATCACAGTGATTCTGACAGTGAATAATTTCCTATTCCCCCTTCAGGGTTTTCCATTTCTACACCCTTTATCCATTCAGCAGCGGTTGCAACATTCTAATAAGCCCTTGCCATTGACATGTGTTAGCCAGCGTGCCCAGGGACCCAGGCTATGGGAGGTGAGCAGGTTCAGCCATGGGTGTGGTGTCATCTGGGACGGTGTCATCTGAAATGCAAGTCTTTGTGAATCATATTCCAGTAGAGTTTATATTGATGTTTTCCTAAATTAGGTTGTCTATTCAGAAATCTGCAAGTGAGGACAAAATGTTGATAAAATTGAAAAGATTTAACACCTGAATGGGCATGACTGATGTAGTCTTTGTATCATGGTAGTCACACTCCGGAGAGCATCTTACCTGCTGGAAAGCTGGAGCTAAACCAGAAGATAGCCTATGTTTTCTTTAAGGATGACGATTTACACTTTCAGTCCTATTCCATCAACTACGGTGCAGACAGAAGGAAATATATTTGTATGTTTTGTTTATCTAGGGCTTACCAAGTGCCAGGCACCGTACTCACTTTATCCCCTTTAGTTCCTGAATAACTCTGTAAGGTATTTATGGTTATTCTGTCCATCCAGCAGGTGAGAATACTGCAGGTTTCTCACATAGCTAGTAAGGGATAGAACCAGGACTCAGATTCTGGCCTGACTGCAGAACACTTGCTCCAGTCATCACATACTACTAACTACTACCCCAACCTTGAATTCTGACATTCCTCTAGAGAAAAAAAAAACAAAAAGGAATCCCCTACACAGAGGGTTAGGGTACAAGAGCCCAGGGTGGCAACTGAGGACCCACCTGAAATTCCATCTCTAGGATATGTGAGAAGGATATAAAATGGCTCGTTGGTCCCTTGTGGTTGTTATTCATTTCTCCAGAGAGTCTGTTTTTGAGAAGGATGCTGACCAGACCACCTGTCACCCTGAGTGGAAAAATCATTCTCTAAAGTGGCCAGTCAGACCAGCTGTCTGCTGGGCCTTCAGTGGTAGAGCAGCATCAGGCATCAGAAAAGCATATGGTCACAGCCCGTCTACATTCAGTCCATGTAGAAGGAGAGGCTTTGAGTAGATGGTAAGAAGGAGTTTTTAGGTAGAGTGGCGGTCTGGGTAACCATCAAAGAGTGTGGAATCTCTGTCTTAAGGTCCTCAGGAAGGGGGATGCCGTTTGTCTGGTGTGGGACTGAAGGTCAAGTTCAGGTGCTCACTTGCCCTTCCAGGTCTATAATGTCTTATAAAAGCCTCTGCTCATGAGATCCCTTAGTAAGTTTTACTATTCCTGAACAGCTCTACATGACATTCATGGTTTAAGAGTGGCTGCACGTAACTGCCTCATTTGTTGTGACACTTTGTTGTCTACTTGCTGGGTGTGTTTTTGGCTTTACATAGATTGTAAGGTACTAGAAGTCAGGGGCCATGTCTTAAATTCTTTTATAGTCATTTCCCCCCATGTCTAACATTTATTCATTTACTTAACAAATATTTATTGAGTGCCAACTCTGTGTCAGGCACTGTATTTATAAAGCAGAGTGAGATTCGGCTATAGTCACTGGAGAGCTTACACCTAAGACACAGAGCAAGTAAGTGGGACACTTGTCATTAGCATTATGTATGTAGAGTACATATGGGGCAAAAAGGAGTTATGTATTATGCACAAAATCGGTGCTCAATGAAATAGTTGTTGAATGAATGAAATATATGCTTGTGGAGTGTAACAAGTAGTGAAAGATGTGCTATACTAAGGATTACTGCGACAGAAAGTTCATTTTGGGTAGAAGACAAAGGCCACAGGCTCATATCTCACTTATGCTGTGCTTATAGGTGCTGCGCCTTATAGGATCCTATAAGTTTAGGTTGTCAGGTGCTTTATTACATTTAATTGGACCTCCACATTTTTACTGGGGAGAAAACTTAAGACCCAGAAAGGTCGGCTTGCCTCAGTTTACCACATCATCAGAGCGAAGCTGCATTTTCTCCTTCCTCACCAGCTCTTTCCTCCAGACAACACAAACTCAAAGGACTACAGGCTAATGCAGCATCCTTAATAACCCTAGTTATCGCCTTGATTGAGCTTTTCATAATCAAAGCACAGCCCTTGTAGAAGGGAATTTCCAAAAAGCTGCCTGAGGCTGCTGATCAACAATTCATTTTTAGCATTTCTTTTTAAATCACTCTAAGTCGTTGCACCTGGGTCACAGTGACAGCTGAATAAGGGGGCTGAGCAGCAACGTTGGGACACCAGGTTGGTGAGCGCCCTTTACCATGTATATGCATGAGCTCGCCATTTGCATAACGTGAAAAAGCATCACTCCCATTAATCACTGCATTCATCTTAATAATTAGTGGCAATAATGTTGAAGAGCGGTGGTCTCCACATCGATCTCTGAGGCACCACGGGCTATTTCTGTTGCAGATGAATGATCATCAAGAGTGACAAGTTGATGTCTTTGGATCGACCACCCCAGTTCCATGTGCTTTACAGTCTGGCAGCTGGTCAGGAAGCTCCGGTGATCTGTGAGGCTAAAGCTGTTCCTCTAACAAGACCAGTAAAAAGGAGTGATGTGACACCTGGGAGGGGGCTTGAGGAAAAGTCCCTGACCACTTTAAGAGGCCCTCTCTCAACCATATGCATAGTAAACTAGCTGTAACTGCAAAGCAAGAGGCTATTTGTCATAAAGATTATGACTCTATGGTTAAGCACTTGAAAGGCTACCACTTGCTCTCAGACCTTCTCCATAAAAGATTGGCTTGAGGTCTGTAATTTGCCAATACTTCTGGGTCAAGAGAAAGCCGTTTCAGATCAGAAATATAATAGAATGGTTTAAGGCCCGTGGTACAGTGCCAGAAAGGATGGAAGTATTAATAATTTTCATGGTTTTTTTTGAAAAGTCCCTATCAGGTGAAAAAAAAAAAACAGAAGTCACAAAGGAATCCACTTGAAGATTTGAAGAGAAACTACAAAGGACTTCATTAATACAAAAGGGGAGATTAGTCAGAGAACAAAAGAATAAGGAAGGAGGCAGCTACTGGGGAGAGGGGAGGAATTATAATAATGTGAGAGGGGGAACTGCTGAGCAGAAACCAAGGAGGAGTTAAAACAAAGACACCTCAACTTTTTAGAGCCATGAGATCATCCTGGATATTCCCGCCCCCTGTGACAGAGGGTGCCTGCTAGGGAAACTTGGGCTTTAGATAGAAATGTCCTGCAAATGTAACAAAAATTTCTCCTGAGGCCCAAGGTAGCCAAGAGCCCCTAGCACAGCATTAAGGTTGATTTGAGAAACTTGATACTTATTCCTCTGCTTTCTCAGCTTGTATTCACACGTAAAGATCTGACTGCATCTCTGTGAACTCTCATTCTGCTTTTATTAGGAGATGAGGTTTACATTATCTACAAAAAAAAAAGATAAAGAGCTTCTAAAGAGAGTGCAGGTATTTCCAATGGCTCTTTGTTTTCTTGAGGATTTTTCAAATAAAACTGCCTTCTTCCATCTGCCCAATGACATACCCGAGGCCTCCGCATCTCCAGCACTGCTGATTGGGTCTCTGTGCTTGTACACTCTCTGTGAGAGGGACAGCACATTGAATCTGATCAGTGTCTGCACATAAATCATCTCGGAGGAAGAAAAGCCTTAATTTATTCAAGCAGCTGGCTATTTTGTACACAACTGATTGACCTCTGAGTTCTTTTTCCAAGGTGTGTGTGTGTGTGTGTGTGTGTGTGTGGTGTTACAGATAGCTTTGTATGAAACACAGACAATTCAACTTTTGAGACAAGATAGACAACTCAAACCTGAGCACTTTGAGAAATTTTGCTTCTTGCTACACACCCTTTTCACCTTTTTGCAGTGTTTTCTCATTTGGGTAGCTAGAGAGAGGCTTTGTTCCATCTCTGTGTGGGGTTTGAAAAGGAAAGGAAGGATTCAGTTGTAAAACATCTAATAAACATGTGTGTGAATAAACACCAGGGCTGACACTTGTCCTCCTAAATGAAGTCCATAAAGATTGGGTCTTTTACAAATATTTGAACCAATTCCCGTTCCTCCCTGGAGATAAAGGATGCTGAAAAGGAAGGGTCTCTTATATACAGGTTTGCAAACAGGACAAGGATGCTGGGACATGAGCAATGACATTCTTCAAGAACTCTTACTAAGTGATGGCAGGATCTGGCATCTTTGACCCCAAGAATCAAGTATTTGAGGCAACAAAGAAGGAACACAATAGGGGTCATTGGTCTGTCAATTCTGACCTTGGCGTAGGTTGACACTCCTCAGCCAAAACGGCTCCATTCCTAGGGCATGGAGAGCTTGACTTGCGTCTTCTGGGTGAGGTCTGGGCATTTTGCAAGGCTAGGTTTTCCCTTCGTTCCCTCCTTCCTGATGTGTCTTGCTGTGCCTGGTTCCTCCACCCTACTGCTCAGTGTCTGGAGTGTGCAGGGGTGTTTTTAATTGGATTCTCTGAAATGCATTTCTGACACTGATTTGGTTACATTATATTCTATTCTGTTATCAAACAAATTTGCTGTCAAACAAAAGATCAATGTTATTGTAATGTCCTACTTGATGGATTAAATAGGGAATTATTCAACTCTTATTAAACAATCAAGAAAAACACACTGGGACATGCTTTCATTCGCAGCTGCTGACAAATACAGTGTATGTGATCTGTGATTAAGAAACAAAGCAGGAGCAGTGATTTTCAGATTAATTAAACAAACAAGTAGGATTTAGGGACCAGGATTTTTAAAACCCAGTACAATTCTTTGAAACATGTTTGGAAAAGGACATAATTTACTTTAACTACATGAGTGAACACTTAAGAATATAAAATCTTTCAGTGACGCAATTCTGGATTAATTGCCCGGAACTATCACAGTGCCATAAACAAAAAACTGTTCCAGGGATGGACCTTTCAGAGGAATTTTTTTTCCTTGTGAGTAAATGTCCATTTAGAGAGCTTTTCTAAATTTAGAAGCATTGTTCATCAATCATTTCTAATAAGCGCTGGGTAACTCCACTCAGCTGCCTGTCCGAGATGCGCCCTCCTTGTGGGGAGGTTCCCCTCAGAGGGCTTGCATCGCTCCACTGGCATTCGCTCCATTACCAGGGCCTGACCTTTGTGTTTCTCAGGGTTTGCTCTCAAGATGCCCAGAGAAAACAAATATTAAATCAGTAGAAATCTCTCTCTTATCTCAGCCTGCCTGGCTCTATATTATCTTTAAACTCCCCACCACCACCACCCCCATCGCGGGCTTTACATACAGTTGGCTACATTTTGGCTCCTTCTGTCTGATGCTGTTTCCGCTAATGGCTGAAGAAATGGAACATTACACCATTTAACGTGTGTGGGTCACATTAATCACAGAAAATTCTTTTAATGTCTCAGAAGTAACTGTCAAACTGGACATACTGAATCTATTTAAACTAAAGCATGCCATTTTTTATCTACAGTGATCTTTAATTCCCATAAAAGGGTCAAGAAAATGTGATTAAGTGACAGTTTTAAAATGTACTATAATATTAAATAGCTTGATTAAGTGACAACTATAAAATGTAATACAATATTAAGTATCTGGCTATGTCCCAAAAGAACTTTAAAGTATTTTTGAACGGTTTGGGAATTCACTAACCCATAATGGGTTACTAAGGAATTTTTTGTGTGTGTGTGGGGACATAAAAATAGTTGAACTTAAAGCACACACTGGAAAAAAAAAAAGCAACAACAAAAACTCGAAGCATTTACAGATAACAGAGAGTCTCTCTTTGGAGCACCCCAAAGACTGGGTTTTTGGCCAAACAGTGTGATCATTCTAGAATTCTGAATTTACCAGTGCTTGACTAGAATTATAATGCCTATAACACAAAGAATAGAATCAAAAGTAGTTGTGGCCGAGAGACCTCACAGCTGGATGGAAAGGCCACAGGCCTGTCAATGTCCTCTCAGGTTACCTCCAAGGAGCTAGTCATGGACTCCCCAGGTCTTGGCTTACTCTGTATAGTATGTCTCCGCTCCTACGGGAGGCAGAGTAAGAAACACCAGCTTGGCTGAGCTCAAGTCCTCCAGCTTCCCAGCTCTCTCCAGCAGAGTAAGTCAGCAGAGACACAGAAATATAAGATGGGACCCATACTGGGATCCTTGCGCTGTCGGGACTTTAATGGAGGCACCGTCGGGGGTCTGAGGTTGGAAGGGGATATTCTATGCAATGCCTAGAATAAATGTCTGGACCAGGTGCCCTGGCCAAATGATTAAAGAAATGTATGGCATTACTCACACAATTTAGTAATTCTTTTGCCCCGATTATTTAGTCATGTCTTATCCTGGGTTCCCCCAGAAAGCAGAACGTGAGGCAAAGGTTTCTATGCTATTATCCTATTGGGGGGGGTACAACCCAGGGAACAGGAGTGAGAGGGAAGGAGAGTGAGGCTGGGAGAGCCAAAACAAGGATGTCTTATCCGATTGGCTGCTACTATGTCCAACCAATTGCTTGATCTTGCAGGACTGTCCCCCAGGACACCATAACCGTAGAGTACATCTGCCAGGACGAAGGAGAAAGAGTGTATCTGCCAGCTCCCATCTCTCATGGGTCAGATGTTGTCCCCACTGTACATCAACTCATCAATTACATTTGGGTGGGTGCATGGTGGTCTCTGGAGGCATCCTGCACCTCTGTAGCAACGGGGAATGCTCAAGGCAGGAGGCAAGGCAGGTTGGGTGATGCCTGTGTGATGTCAGTTGGTGCTCACGCAAAGCTGGTCTCTCCCGTGGCATCTGGAATAAGGGGAATCTGAGAGGATATGAAGGGGCACATAGGAGGGTCCCTATCTAGGTCAGAATTAGATGGAGGCACTCTACAAGTAGTGAAATCCACCAGAACATTTCCATATGCTTCTGCTGGGAGAGCTTCAATTGAATTTTGAAGTGTCTTCCTGGCTTCTGTCCCAAGCATAAGCCCAGGGTGGTTCTGGGCTGGTTACCATGGCACACTCTGCCCCTCTAAAAACTGCAAAGTGGATAGTAAGTGTTGGTGATGATTAGCAAGTGGCTATGCCTAGAATTGCGGACATGGACCACAGGCCCCTTAAGAGCCTCCCGGTGTACCGTAGAGAAAAGGGTCGAGTCTGACTTTTAAGGACACTTTTTGAGAGAAAGATGCAAAGCCATGCTAGATACCACTACAGGCCCCACAATGACAGACAAAGGGCCATGACACATTTATGTAGGCTCACTCACTCTTTCTCAGAGTGATGATGAAGCCTCATTTGGAAGATTTGCTCATCTGTCTAATAAATCAGTGAGGAAAGTTTCCCTGATATTTACTCGGACTTTCTTCCCCGTCTTCATTTCATTCCACTCCTCCAACTGCTCAGCCTCGTACCAGCCTACATAAATCTCTCCTCTTTCTTCTGCCCCTTTGTCAACCATTAGCCTGCTCCCCCTCTGTCATTGTTTCACCAGACCATGGATGTAACTCTTCTAATCTTCCCTGATAAATCAGGCTCTTGGAATCACTCCTTGTTGCTCCCTCAAATTCCCTGGAGCTGGGATATAGGACTCTGAGCGCCTGGTGCAGACGTTTCTTTTATAATGGGCCCTGAAAGGTTGTCAGCTGCAGATAATTAGGATCTCACTTCCCGCCATCGAGCTGCATATATCTTCCATGCAAAGAACCCCCATCACCTTCAAAAGAATTAACACATGCAGAGGAGATATATGAGGGGGCTGGGTGACCGGAGGATGAGGCCAGCTCTTCTGAAGGCCAGAACTGCTTCATGTTTCCTGTGCAAGAGGCACTTTTCCTCAGGAGGAGAACCTGACCCTTTTCACACTATTTTATGGTAAAAATATCTTATGCCTTGAGTCTGGATTGTGTAACACAGAGTAGAGAGAAAAGTATCTTCTAAAGTAAATTATTTTATAATCGTGCTGTGCCTTCATGCTCTACCCTACTTTCTCCCGGTTGAGCTAGAATTTAGCCTTGCGATGAAAACTCAAGTGTATTTTGTCTGTGGTTTTTATGTGCTACCTGATGATAACTGGCCCACATCATCGTTAGACACACTGCTCAGTTTTTCTTTACCAGTGGCTGAGAACCATCAGGGACGGAGCTTCAGGAAAGCTGGGTGGGCTGTCGAATGGATATGACATCAGCACACCATGCTGGCCCCCAAACACATCCTGGCACAGAAAATTCTTTTTAGGCAAGTGACCCATGAGACCTCAGGGCCTCCCTTAGTTGGGACTGGGGATATTCAGAGGGGATGGAAAAATCAAGTGGAATGAGTCTGAGACTCTCTCCCCACTATTGTGTCAGATTTATTTTTATCCATGCTATATATTCATATTCCACATAGGATTTTATATTTTAAAAGAAGGGAAAAAAAGTTTGAAAACTCCTGATTCCATCATTTGTCCATGAAGAAAGAGACCCGGAGATGTTCGGTTCCCATGGCTTGTTAGTGTTAAACCAAAGTTAGAATACAGGACCCCAATCCCTGGAAGTTTTGTCTTTCTCGACCACTGTGCTGCATCATAATGTTCCTAATAATGTTCTTGAGTATTGTATTGGGATCATTAGGGAACAGAGGGCCCTGTATATTCTCCGGGACTAATGTCGGTGATAAAGTGCTATTCGTAGTCTGAGGTGCTCCCGCTGACCTGAGCCCTTGGAGCGATTTTTCTGGTGTTGGGCACAGATGTGCACTGAACCACCCTCACAACTGCCATCATCTGAGACATGATTGGTGAGTCTCAGGGGTGTGATCTTTGACCATGAACCTCAGCAAAGGGAACTGATGCTTGGAGGGAGAAAGCGACTTGGCCTGGGCTTCATCTGAGTCACTGCTGGGACTAACCATACCATTTCAGAGCTAGACTGGATCACAGCCATCCCCTACAGCCCAACCCAGTCTTTTTAAAGCTGAGGACACTGAGGTCGAGAAAGGTCAAGTGGTTTTCCCACACAGGATAGGAGGGACTTCAGGACTGGTGGACAACAGGCATTGGTTCTTGTTTCCTGGCTGGATGGAACTTGGTTTGTCTGTTTTCCTTGTTTCCATTGGGGCCAGTCCAAGACAGTAATATGGGTAAAGGTGTCTGCTCACGACAAAAATTCACCTTGGGTCTGCTGCTCCAGGGTCTAGCTGAGAGAGAAAGGGGTGTGCAGGAAGTAATCATTTATCCTTTTTTCTCACCCCAGTCTATGTCCTTCCCGATTTTACCTGCAATAAAAATGGTGGTTCAGCCTCAGTGTGTTAACTTATTTTTCTTATTTGATTCAGAATGTGGCTGATGAAGAGGGTTATTATTTATGGGGTACTCTCATACCCCAAGTCTTTCTAGAACTTATATTAGCAGCAGTCTGCTGGCTGGCACCTCCATGAATCTAAACTAACTTCCCTGTGGAGCATGGAGCCAGCTGGAATCGTTCTTAATAAGAAGCCCAGTGGTTGGCATCATTCATTGAAATGGGTGAATACCAAAGTCATAGTGGGTTTTGACTTAGATTCCTTTTCTAAGCAGGGTTTTTAAAAACATTTCTTAAGAGTAAAACTTGAAACAAATGGGAGGCCTTGTTCCCACCAGGACTTAAAATACCAACATATGTATCAAAGAATCTATTCAATTTGATAAGTCAGTTCAAAGTGACCAGGAAATAACAACAAGAAGCCAGGCATGGAAACCAGCATTTGGTGTTTGGAGAACATTAAATACCATCTGTACATGGGTTGTTCTCCAAAATCCTCAAGTTCAGAAACATTCCTCCTCCCCTTCTGTTTTTTCTTTCTTGTCAGACATTCATTTATTTTTAGAGATTCAGACGGCTTTCTCTGATTAGGTCTAGGTATCACATAAAAAAAGCACAAAAGGAGTCCATCTAACAAGAAAGCATCTTGGTCCAAGATAGGATGGACAAGGGAAGGAAGTTCTGGAAGGCATGAGAAGCGGCAGCAGTTCATGGGTCAAAGGTATCTGCGAAAGCCATGCTGCTGTGGAAAGTCACTTGTTGAGAAAGGCAGTGATTCTTAATAAGTTTTCTCCTCTGTAAGGATACTAATAACACCTACTTCACTGGGTTGATGTCAGGGTAACATGAGGTAATTATGGTTAACACTTCATGAACTGGAAAGTGCCGTAAAAATATAACATAGGATTAAGAGAGGTTGTTCAAAACCCTGAAAACACCACAGCTTCCTGAGAGAGTGGATAATAGATATTGGCATGTAGCCTGTGAACTGATTCACCAGGGGTCTCTTGGCCTGCTTTCCTCCTTATAACTCCATAGAAGGCATAAAGCATGCATGCAGCTCCCTCTGAGGGCTTTTTTTTTTTTTTTTGCCTATAGACTAGCGTGGTGTTGATTCTAATTAGAATAGTAACATTTAAGGAAGATAGGGCATCTCCCAAAAGTCAGATGCTTATTTCCACCACACATTTTTATTGAGCACCTAGTTTGTGTTGCTCTCTAGCTACGAGTTGGGAAGATGCAGTTCTAAAGCAAGATAAGAGCACCCATGGAGTTCATTTCCTAGTAGGATGACGAGAAGGCAGGTACCGTCTCAAACCAGGGCATGATTTGTCTCTCCCACAATGTAGCATAATCTGTATGGCTTGAGTCTGCCATCGAAGGCAGGTAAGATTTTTCACTTTTGACCAGAAATCCCATTTCTTCTTTACACCTTTTTCTTTTTTACTATTTTTTTTTTAATCAAAGAAAACTGTTTACTTTCCATTGCCATTTTTTACTTGTTACTAGAGAGCATCTGGCCTGGGTGTTTTCCATTAGCGTGAAAATTCAGGAGGCTGCAGAAGGCAATACCTGCAACTGCACAGTGAGAGAGCCCCTGCATTCCCTCACCAACAATGTGTCTTGCTTTCCTCTCATGTAAATAAAATGATGATTCAAAGAATGTGCCCCATTAATGAGTATCTGATTTAGAATAAACTAAAATCCATGCTGGGAAGTTGATGAGCTTGATTTTGCTGAATTGCTCCTAGCATGCAACTCATATTTATTGGTCCTTTCCCTCTGACAATTGTCACCAGTCATCTGCTATTCTTTCTGCTGAGTGGAAAGGGAGAGGGCTTGTGAGTTGATTTTAGTTCCCTGTAACTGGAGGTGACATTTGAAAGCTCAAAGCTATTGAAAAGGTAGGTGATTATTAAAATGTAATGTGTTTCTGCTTTCCTGATTATGACCTCCGGGTCTTGCAATTTGCTGCCAAGCACATGCCAAAGCTGGAACACAGGTGGTGATGTGTCGTCCCAGCTTAGGGAGAGTTTTAGACCATATGAACCACTTACTTCTTCATCTTTCCTAATTGTTTTCAACAGTAGATAAGCTTAAAAATTAAGATACAGGGAGAGAAAGAGGGACAGGGAAGATTAACTGTGGTGCCTTTAATGAAGAAAGAGGAAGGAATAGGGGGAGAGAGGGAAAGGGAGGGAAGAATGGAGAGAGGAATGGAGGGAGAGAGGAAATAGCACATAATTAATCAGAAAGAACACTTAAAAACAATTGCTGTGGAAGGGTATTTCCCAGAAAAACAATCGAGTCCATTCTGAGCACGTACCCCACTTGCATTAACCACGCATTCAAATTAGTGGCGATTTGCATCTTCACATTCTCTGCCGGTTCCTCATTAGGCGCCCACTTGCCACCCCAGCCTGTTGTTCAGATGAAAACGGCTGGGTGCGTTATGGAGAGCAGGAATCATGGTCAAGTGAGAAAACAGTTTTCCTGGAGCTACATGGTGGGTGCCCTGCACAGAGGACTGGGACCCAGGATCGTCAGGACACAAAACAATGTGCCTTCTGAAAGACCTGATGGAAACGACAGGTTCACTTTCCTGACTCGGCTGTTGGAATCAGGCAATGAAAAGAGCAGGTGCTCCGTAGCTTGCTTGCTATGTGAAGTTTCTTTGCCTGTGAAGCTTCTGTTTTCTTATTTATAGAGTAGGACTAATACCTGTGTCAAAGGAGTAAATAAGATAATGTTTGTAAGCACTTAGAATAATTCCTGGCACATTGTCCATGCCAGGTGTAGAAAATAGTTATGAGGCTGTGGCCAAGGGGTATTTAAAAAAAAATCTACCCTTTGGTATTTCATCAACAGATAGTTCAAAAAATTGAATTATGGCAGACTCCAAGAGAGGACATATTCTGCTACGTGTAGATTGTGTCTGGAGGAACAAAACAAAAGAATTTATACCCGAAGCCTCTTGCCATTATGGCTGTTTCCTGTTCTTATTCTTATGGGTCATTCATTTGATGATTGATTTATGTTCGTAATCCCAGACCCACCACCCCTTCCAACCCCCCTACAAAAGCAGTGTCGCTTTAAAAGCTAGTTATTATCCCTTCTGAATTGGGAAGTATACACAGAGCTGGGCCCTCCACTTACATACATATAGACTAGGGCTCAATGACATCTGTCTTAAAGGACCCATGTCGCTCCCTCCAGTTTCAGGGCAAATGTCCTTCTCATACACTAGGACACTGTTGGGTCCCTTAAGAGGTTCTTCTGCAGATCTGGGTGGGGAGCGTGGGGTCCTCGTGTGCTCCCTGGACTGCTCAGCCATGACTTTGCCTCAGGCCCGGTCAGATCCCAGGAAAAGAGCATCACCCAGGCTCCAGGAGGAAACCTGCACACAACAAAAGCCACCGCCTCCGTGAAATTGGATCCATCTCTGCCCCTGTGGGGCCAAGTGGCAGTTGAATGTGCTTATAAATGACATAAATCACTTGCAGAGCCTCAAGAAACTATTACCTCTGGTTGAAAATAGCTGCTAAGGCTTTACCTCCTTGTGTGTTTACATCCCTTCACTCAGCTTTTAGTTTTGAAAAAGAGAGGATTAAAATTGTTCGGAGGGCCAAATTGCAAGGAAGGGCCAGTTAGCTGTGGCATCTGTTTCACATTCCATACCATTTGAATACTCACAGTTTTGCCCTCTTAAAATAAAGCTCTTCCAGAAAACAATATCACCTCAAAAATAAAGAAAAAAATTAATTGTTATTTCTGAGATATCAACCTGGCAGTGTAGAGTGGGCCAGTGGATTTCAATATAGAGAAGAGGATAGATAGATGGATGAAAGCTTCAAAAGAATCTTCTAGAAAGAAATCAAGCCAGCAACAAAGACTTTTCCATGTTTTCTTTAGATCCACCACAACCCTATGGCTCCTTCACTTTACATTGGACGAGGCATCAATCACTCAGCCATTGTGGAGCATAGGAAGAGCTCATGAAAATGTGGAGGGCTGGAGAGCATTTCATTTCTTAAAAGAGCTATGCTAAGAGCCATTGCCTTCTTATTTTGAAAGAGTAATTTAAATATTTTTCTAATTATAAAAACAATATACCGTAAGTTCATGGAAGAAAACTTGGAAAATACTAACATCATCTCTAGCTTCACTCTCTGACATTTTGCTGCATTTCTTTGCAGCGGGGAAGACCTCATACATAACCAGAGCAGGAAGCGAGTAGGAAGTGGGTTCAAATTCTGTGTGGACTGGGTGAGGACTCAGGATCCGAAGGCCCAGCTTCCTGGTCAGCCAGCTGAAACTTCTCAAGACTGGAGTCCCTGGGGGGCTCTCTGCTCTGTCCATTTCTTTACCCAGAGAAGGATTCTTAGACTACATTCTCCCCACAGTCCCACTCCTTGAGTTCTGCAAGTCTTTATAAGCAGCTGCAGTTGTCCTGGAGGTGGGAGAAAGCAAACTCAATATCTACTCTGTTTTACAGTTTCTTTGTTTTTCTGTCTTAGAATCTTGCAGGATGCTCTCTTTCTATACTCTTTACTCTTTATATGGCATCAGCTAAAAGCCTTTTTCTTACAATGGGAGGAATGCTTTGGTAGAAAGAACACAGAACTGGGAAGCAGAGGTCTTAGGTTCTTCCCACCCTATACCTAGTTGTGTGATCTTTCGCAACTTGCTTCATCTCGCTGGGGTGGAGGGGTGGCAAACAGAAACTAGATCAGTGGCTCATATATGGGGACAGAAGGACAGAAGCATGTTACAGTCACCTGGGAGCTTTTTCAAATTAATAAGACAAGATCTGTAAATGTTCACCTGAGTCAAGCCCTTTGTGACTCATTGGGAGTGTGGAGGGAGTGGGGAGAGGAGACAGCAGCTGCCGAGGCCATGGCCATGGGGACTGGGAGACCACACACTTCAGGGAGGACACCCTTACTCATTTCTGTTTCTGTTGAGCAGCCATGTCACCCAGACAACCCCTCAGCACCAGTCATCTGAGAGATTACGATGGGGAGAAAAATGCTGCTGAGAATGGAGGAGGTGTGGAAAATGCCAGCTCGAACCCTCATTCCGTGGCTGTGTTATGTCTTGTCTAGAGACACTGACTACAAAGGAAAGAACGAGTCGTTTCCTCTCCTCTGCACTAGTGTCCGTGGATACAAACTATTTCTTGGCTCTAGTTGTTGAACTTCCTAGAAAGGAAAGGATGTGTCTGGAGTTATCTTAATGTCACACTTATTTCTCTGTGCTCTTTTAATTTTTTTTTAAGTTATCCATCTCCTCTCCCTATTCAGTGGTGTTGGCAGGAGCTAAATTGTAGGCACCCTCTATACTAAGCCAGATAAAAGCCTATGTGATGTTACTCAGTACATAACATCCCCCATGCAAGGAAGCCGGGAACCACATGTACTGTTGCTGACATTATTTGGAGCCCAGTTATAAAAGTCTAGGCCAGCATGACTTTAGCCATTAGTTTTCCATTTAAACATATGAAATACCTTTCATACTCACAACACTTACCTTGTGACTTTCACTAAAGTAAGCCTGCATAATACCTACCATTTAAGAGGTTGGTAACAAGAGAGAGACAAAACCTTTCAGAACTTATCACAAATCGTTCTTTGGGTTAGATGTAGGAAAGAATGACGGGAGAAACAGTGCTTCGGGGAACTCTTAGTTCATAGGCATTTATACTTTTTTTCCTCTGAGCAAGAAGAGTTCTTCTTTGGCCTCAGCTAGGAATTAGATATCTAGTGATGCTTAGTGATATTTATGTCCTGATATTTTCTATTTAAATAAGAGATTTTTGATATACTTAGTTACACAACACATAATTGACAACCCCCAAACCAGCAATTGGCAGCAACCATGGTACAGGTTTGGGCATCAAATTATGATGAAAGCCTCCGAGTGACTTTAAGCTCACCCTGAGCCAATGTACTAAGGCAACATGAATGGATCCAGTGAGTGAGTGAATGAATGAATGAATGTCCTGCCTTTGGATTCAACAGAGATTAGAGTAATAAAACAGTTACTAGCAAATTCTTCATCATGTTACAGCACCAATGGTCCAAAAAAGAGAAGGAGGTCTGTCTTAGTCTACCCAAGCTGCTTTAACAAACCACCATAGACAGAAATTTATTTCTCACAGTTCTGGAGGTCGGGAAGTTCAAGATCAAGGTGGTGGCAGATTCCGTGTCTGATGAGGACCTGCTTTCTGGCTTGTAGACAGCTGCCTTCTCACTATGTGGTCACATGGCTTTTCCTCAGTGCATGCTTGAGGGTAGATCTCTCTCTCTCTCTCTCTCTCTCTCTCTCTCTCTCTCTCTCTCTCTCTCTCTCTCTCTCTCTTTTTCTCTCTCCCTCTATTTCCCCCTCTTCTTCCTCTCTTCCCCTCCCCTTCTCTCCCCCTCTCTCTCTTCATCTTTTTAGGACACTAATCCCTTCATGATGGTCCCAGCCTCAAGACATAATCTAAACCTTATTACCTCCCAAAGGCCCCATCTCCAAGTACCATTACATTGGGGGCTAGGGCTTCATAATGAATATTGGGTAGATGCAAACATTCAGCCCATAACAACGTATAATGAATCAAACGAGTGTTCAGTAGAGCATTGAGGCTCAACTCCCATGTCTATGAGCAGGTTACCTAACTTCCTTGAGACCTTTATGTTCATCTGAAAAGTGGTAATAATACCTACCTTCAGGATTGTCCTGACAGTGTTCCATACTTGGCATCTAGACTGGTCAATGAATGCTCAATCAAGATGAGTGATATTACTGCTATTACTGATACCAGTGCTTCTGTCATTTTTCATTCCCAGGGGAAGATAAGTAATAATCACGATAGACTTACTTCAAAGACCCTCAGGAGTTTTCGGCCTTCCCTAGAGTAAGAGTTTCCATCTTGTGTTTTCATTTACAAAATGCAGCCACTCCACAGATGGCTAAGAACCAAATGCAAGTAACTTCCAGATGCTGCCCTTGCCAATAGGAGAGCCCTTCTCGGAACGTCGAGTATTGACTTCTGAGTCTGTGCTAGTGCATTTATGGCAGGCCGGACCCCCTTGTTCTTAATCACTGTATTCCACGGGGTGAGTATTGAACATAGGCCCCAAGTGGAAGATAGCATTGCAGCCTGGTTGCTTACTACCCAGAATGCCCTTTCCAAAAGGAAGCTGTGAGAAAAGCATTAAAGAAATGTTTTCGCTTTGCAGGAGTCAGTGCTTCCCAAATGTCTCCAGGATGATATTTTTATGAGTTGAATCTCTAAAGTAGGTTTTTACTTTTGTTTTTCTTTTGTTCCATTTTGTTTTGGTGTGCTTGCCTTCAGAGAAGCCTTTTTAATTGTTATCACCATGTACTGGATGATTGGGGGGGTCTCTTGATTATAAATCAGCTTTACTTTAGTTAAATCTGTTATTTGTTTTTCCTCAAGCAGTGTTTTATTTTTTTAATTATTTTTTTTCAGTTATAGTTGACATTCGGTATTATTTTGTATTAGTTTCAAGTGTACAGCATAGTGGTTAGACATGTATATAATTTATGCAATGACACCCCATTAGTCTAGTACCAACCTGACACTATACATAGTCATTGCCACATTATTGACTATATTTCCTATGCTGTGTTTTACATCCCTGTGACTATTTTGTAACTACCAATTTGTACTTCTTAATCCCTTCACCTTTTTCACCCAGCTCCCCAACGCCTCTACCCTGTGGCAATCATCAGTTTGTTCTCTCTATAAGTCTGTTTCTGTTTTGTTGTTTGTTTATTTTGTTCTTTAGATTCCACATATAAGTGAAATCATATGGTATTTGTCTTTCTCTATCTGACTTATTTCACTTAGCATAATACCCTCCAGATCCTTCCATGTTGTTGTACATGGTAAGATTTCATTCTTTTTCATGGCCAAGTAATATCCCACTGTATATATGTACCACATCTTCTTTATCCAGTCATCTATTGATGGCTGCTTGGGTTGGTTCCATATCTTGGCTGTTGTAAATAGTGCTGCAGTGAGCATAGGGGTATATATATCTTTTCAAATTAGTGTTTTGAATTTCTTTGCAGCCACTATTGAAAATGGTTTGGAGGTTCCTCAAAAAATTAAAATTAGAACTACCTTATGACCCAACAATTCCTCTTCTGGGTATTTATCCAAAGAAATCCAAAACACTAATTACATCTGTTCTTAATTGTAATTGTCACAGTGATTGATCTTATAGACTTAACAGAAATGACTAGAAAATCTACTTCAAGTATCCATATAAAATTTCCAAGGCATACTAGGGAAAACCTTTGTTACTGTGGTAGAGTTCCTTTACTAAATGGCTTAAAGAACTAGTTTTATCACATTGAAACTAGAGTAAACTCGCAATACATTTGCATTTATGTATTGGTTTGAGAGAATTTGTAGATAGGAAACTTAACTGAGTTGTCACCATCATACTTCATCATGCTTAAGAAGATGTCAATTTGAAGGGAAAAAAGAAAAGACTTTCCAACAATCAAGTCCCGGAGTAGAGAGAAACTGACACAACTTTTGCTGAGTTTCTTGTCACCCAACATGTACCTTCAGGTTTCATGAAAGTCATCAGTTGTGTTGAATTAACACTGAGGGCCTATTTTATACTTCCCTTGACCATCTCTCACCAAATAAGATGAGGACTTACATATCCTGAGAAACATCTTCAGGAAACTATTTTGACTCGTGTGTGTGTGTGTGTGTGTGTGTGTGTGTGTGTGTGTGTGTGTATTTTTAAAAACCACAAATAACATTGGGCCTTGCTGCTCAGTACAAGGTGACTGTCTGAGCCATTCCGGCTTAGGAGAGCTGGTTGGATGGTGAGGCATGTTCGCATCACTCACCGACTAACATGTCCCTCCCAAGGTGATGGGGTAACCACACCACCAGTAGACTTCTCCTCTAGAGCCAACTGGCATTGGTGATGCACTGTACCACCTGCTGAATCTCTAGAGTCGCAAAGAAGAGGAAACAGGAATTCTGATCTGATCTCCACAAATGCTGAAGTGCCATCATTTGCTATTTTGACACTAATTTGTCAAGTTGTTCTCTACCCATAAGTGCATCAGAATCACCTGGGTGACACATTTAAAAAGATTCCCATGCTCCCCCACAAGAGGTTTCGATTTAGTCAAGTCTGGGGTAGGGCCTAGAAATGTGCGATTTTACTAAGCACCTGGAGTGTTTGGATGTGTGTGGTTCATGGCCATGCTTTTAGAAACACCAGCCTCGCACAGTGGATCTGAAACTTGAAGTGCCTGATGTGTTTGTTAAAGCACTGATTACCAGGTCCAATGCCCGGAGTTTCTAATTCAGTAAGTTTGTCTTAGAGCCCAAGAATTTGCATTTCTAGCAAGTTCTTAGGTGATACTGCTGCCCCTATGCAACGGCTGCTGGTGACCACACTTTGAGAATCCACGGCCTACTAAAACACAGAAAGGATACCTTTTTTTCAGCTGAGCCATCCTGCCACCTGTTGGCAGCTCAGCGGCAGCTCAGCTCGGGCCCAGAATCAAACCGGCGACTCTGTTGCTCAGAGCTCGCACTCTTGAGTGAGTTCTTAACCAACTGAGCCTCTCGGCCGGCCCTAAAAAATACCTTTTTCAAAAACTGTTAGCTAAGAAAGCAGGTTACTTTTTGAGAAAATAAAAAAATCAAATGGACATGATCGAGTACCTACTAGGAGAAGGTACCTGGCAGAGTGAAATGATACTTATTTTATCCCGGTAACAGTAACTTCTTATTTTATCTATGGTTTTTACAGATGAACAATCCAAAGGTTGGGGCAGTTATTACCTTGTTAAAGGTCACATAGCCAGTTAAAGTATTTTAAAAGAATGTTTCCCTTTGGGTTCCTGTAGTTATACCTGCAGCAATTTCCAGTAGCCTTTGGCCCAGTAAGGAGGCTGTGTTTCGGTACTCGCCAACTCAGCCCAGACGTGCTCAGCTTCGTGCTGCGGAAGGACATGGCATTCGTGCTACACACGTCCTATGTCCACAGAACAACTCTTGGAAAGACGGCTGGATTTCCTTGCTTACATTTACCATTTCAGGAACCAAGAAGTTCCCCTAAGCATAGAGCCACTGTACAATTAGCAAGTCAGGTCATCAGGCATTGATTTCATGGATTTGTGTATTCATTCATTCATTTAAATATGTACTAAGAATGACTGTATTTGCTGAGTATTGTGCAAGGCACTGCTATAATAGAAAGTTCTAGAGTGAAGCCAGTAAATCAGAATTTGTGTGCTTCCCTCTCCACTTGCAAGCATCAAGTTTCTGGGTAAGTCCTTTCAGTTCTCTGGGTCTCAGTCGCCTTTTAGCAAACTTAGGGAGTGAGCCTAGGTGAACTCCAGGGTTCCTTTACTTTGGGGCACTCCTGGATTGATAATTAAACTCTCACAATGTGCCTAACGCTGAACTGTGGGAACATGGTGGAAGCAGAAGGAAGTAGAAGTAGAAGGAAGTGTTTGAGAACTGAAAAATCAAAATGTGTGCGCGTGACATCATTGGAGAAAATTACAACTTAGTACCTAACACCAAGATTAAATCAGGGAGTACATCTTCCTGTGAGATAGAAGGTCAAGGATGGTGGGATATGAAGTGGGGAGTGAGGAGTAGAGAGGGTCGGATTAGTGGGAAGGAAAGGGGAACAAATTCAGCAAGTTTGTGACCTCACAAGCAGGAATGTTCGCGATTTCACACCCCTATGGTTCAGAGTCCTCTTTTCTGTGCTGGTCACATCATCAGTTGCCTCTGGGGCTGGGTGAGCCATCTGCTTGTGAGTCGCGTTGCAAGGATTAGTAAATAAAAATATAGGGCACCCAAGGGAAATTTGAATTTCAGGTCAACAACACAACTTTTTAAAATAAAAGTGCGTCCCCCCAAATTGCACGAGATATACTTATACTTAAAAATTATGCATTGTGTATCTGAAATTCAAATTTCACTGGCTAGCCTGTGTTTCATCGAGCAGCTCTGCGCTGTGGGGTCTCTCTCAGAATCTGGGCGTGCCCATGAACAGTGAGGGGAGAGCAGTCTCAACTGTTACTAACACGTTGGCTGTTTCTAACCCCTTAACCGATGGCTCACTCCGAATGCCTGAATAAAGTTCTCTCTGGCCAGAGAACAGAAAGAATCCAGCTTCTCTTTCCTCTGCTGCTCATCCCCTCCACAGGCTGGAGTTGAAAGCAGAGCAGCCCCTGGAATCCTCTTCTCTCATGAACCTGCTTATCTCCAGGATTAACGGATAGTCGTCTGGCAGCCTTAGATGCCTCTTGATCTCCCTTCCCCACGGCCTCGGAGGCTCCCAGACATGATGGAAATCTCTCTGCCTTCTTTCTCTCGCCTCACTCTAATTCCCATCAGTCTGCAGCTCAGCAGTAACAGTGAGAGCAGCTGGAGGAGTAACTTTCTGACACTAGTTGTAGGGACTGGCGGTTTTTTTGGTTTTTGTTTTTTTTTCCTAATTAATTGTTTTCATTTCTTTAAGGAGAAGAGTTCCTGGCTCTCCTGTCCTTCTAACGCTGCACATCCGGTCATTGGACTGAGGTGAGATTTTGTCTTCATTGCCCTGTCTCCCTGCGTGCTTCTGTCTGTCTTCACCTCCAGATCCTTGAGGCCATTGCCTGGATGAATGTGATTTGTCTGTTAGGTGGGCTGTCCTCACGGATGCCTGCATTCTAGAGGTTGATTGAACAGCCCGAGCAGTACAATCCCTGCAGAACACTGGGTTATCCTCCGCTGTGTAATGCAGTTTAAAGCATTCCTTTGGGACACAAGGTCATATTGGAGCTTTCTGTCTTAAGTGATCAAGAGTCTCTCGTGGGAAAACAAGTTTCATTCAATAATTCACTCCTCTGGCATCTCTTCAGTGCCTACTTTGTGCCATACCAAATGTTTCCAAAATGAAGGGCTGTCCATTTTGCTCAGGAGGTATAACATTCAAGCCCATAATCTACTGTCCCGTCTTCGGGTATGATGGGGTGGGACCCATTTTTTACTGCAGTCAGATAGGGCAGCCTGGAAGAGGCCAGGACTGAACTTTCACTTGCCTACTTGCATGGACCAAGTGCCAAGAATTCCAGGTTGGTGAGTAAAATATGGCATCGGAAGAGCAAAGCAACAGTGGTTTTGACTCACATGGCAAGGTGCCAAGGGAAGTCTTTTTGCAATGAGGGCCCGAGCTGTAGACTCAGGTTCAGGCTCAGGACCTCTGCTGAGGGGATGAAGAAACGCAACAGGAATAGGCAGGGCCTAAAGGGCCTGGGGAGCAACTTCAGGCAGAGGCCCAGTTCCATGATAGAAGGCATAGCAGGACCTGGGCCTCAGAAATAAGAAAAATGCCCTGACTTGGACACAGGGACACAAGTTGGGAGCCACAGTAGAAATGCGTGATTTTGGGGTCATCAGAGTCTTGAATTAGAACTGCTTAAATTCTACTTCTCCAAGATCAGAATTGTCCCTTTGGGTTCTATGACGCTGAGGCTGCAAGTGTGGGTTAAGTATTATAAGAAGGGGCCAGGTAGGACGGATGAGGGCCAGGTAGGACAGGCGAGAGCTGGGCAGGGCCTGCCATTACTATCAGCCCCTCGTGGGTTTCCATGATCACAGAAATTTAATGAGTGTTTCAGGCATGACAGTGACTTCGATTGAGTGAATCTGTCTAATCAGACTGGACTCCTGGAAAATCTATATACAAGGCAGCAAATTTAAAACTTCATTCATATTGGAGAGGTGGACAGAGAGTCCCTATTTACAGAGGCTCTGGCTTCCTTTGTAAACTGGAACTTTAGCTTGGTCCTTGGTAAAGGAAGGAAACTAGGGCATGGCCCTAGAGGAGGCCACTGAAGCCTGTTGCAGCTGACTGAGGATACAGACAGGTGTGTGCCAACCTGTTTTCCCCAGAAGGCAATGGTCTTTGCACAGTCAAGGACTGGCTGGAGCAGCCTGACATGGACACGGGCCCTGCAGAAGACGTCAGGGGAAGAGTTCCAGGCACAGCCCTGTGGGCCAAGCAGGCGAGGCCCCCAGAGAGTGAGGAACAAAATGCCAGCCGGCGCTTCTCCTGCCTACGCTCCTGGAGTCAGCATGCAAAGAAGCCAGCTGTGTCTCTGGTGCCAAGTGACTGTTCTCAAGCTCTCCGGAGCATGGAGTCACTCAAGCAGAAAGATCAGTCTACGGTTGAGTGCAGGTAAAGCACAAATGCTTGGTGCCTAGCAGTAGCTTGAAGGGCTGGATGAAGGACACGAAGGAAGGACACCAGCCACCTGCAGGTTCCCCCAGAGACGGAGAGAGGCCACCCGTGCTGGAGGAAGCTCCGCAGCTCAGAGGCCATCGATAGCACAAGTGCTTGTCATCATCTTTACCAAGACACCAAGCATTTGTCGCAGCCACTGGTCTCCCTGGGCCTTGCCCTGCCTGCTTTGTCCTAGAAAAGTCACACAGCCAGCCCTAGAGTGAAAGAGATCTCAGCTAGTTACACACTCTCAGGACTTGAGTCGATATTTTTAAAGGTCCCTAAGTAGACATTTACAAGTGAGGCTTCCCTTTAGGGCTGTTATTACAACTTACCTGGTTTATAAAGATTCTAAAAAACGTATCTTAAGTGCTTATATATTTATCCACATCCTAGGCCAGACAGCTACACTAGGTGCCCCCCCTGGCCTGGCCCAGCCTGTGCTGATGGCTGGCTTCTGCTGCCCTGGGATTGCAAAGCCACAGACTTCAGTGTGAAGTTCTGAAATTTAGAGTCATCGTTCATCTTCTCATGCTATACTATCTTAAGTGCTCCAGACCAGAAAGAGCTAATGTAATGTCAAAATCTGCTTAGACTGGGAGAGGATATTATGATAATAATCCTGAACACTTGCCTAAGACCTTTGACTTTTCAAATATATAACAACATCTAATAGCTCTGCTTGATTCTCAACAATTCCATGGAGGGAGTCAGGTCATTATTATTATCTGAGTTGTTCTGAGTCAGGGAACTGAAGCCGAGAGAGGTTGAGTGGCTTGCCTGAGGCCACACAGCTAGGACTCAGGTGGGCTAACACAGTTCAGTGCTGTTCTCAGCACACCATGAAGACTCCTATTAGCAAGGGCATGTTCTAGGCTTCTGGTGGGGGGCTTGTTCACGTTTTCACATTCTTCCTCACAGTTGTTTAGAATATTTGAGTAGGGTTGTTAGCCTCGTGTTCTAGATTGAAACGCCCACTGCTGCCTCTCCGCAAGGATTTCATTTCTTGAGCCTCTTCTTTACTCTTTCTCATTTCATTCACAGCTTCAATCCTGGGCAAGAACCTTCATTTTTATTTAAGCTCTTACTCTGTGTAAGACACTATGATGATGTTCTTTACTGATTTTAACTCATTTATTTTTCATAATAACCCTATGAAGGAAAAAAATGTCACCTCCACTTAACAAGTTTAAACCAAGGCCAGGGACATGAAGTAGTTGCCTGAGATCCGACAGCTAGGAAGTGGCAGACGTGGGATTCAATTCAAGTTGGCAGGCTGGCAAGCTTTTTGTCTCAGTCACTATACCAGGTCACCCCTTTTAATCTAGATCAGTGAGTCTCAAACCACAGTGTGTATGAGGGTCTCTGGAGGGTGTGTTAAAACCCAGCTTCCTCTCAGAGTTTGAGTCAGTAGATTTGGGGTAGGGGGCTGAGAATGTGCATTCTGACCATTAATGATGCTGACGGCTGCTGGTGGGGAGCCCACACTTGGAGAACCAGTGACCTAGGGACTCCTGCTGCAGCTGCTTGACAATCAGTTGGGTGAGTTTTTGAAAAATGACTCCAGTGCCCCCTTCTTAGATATTTGTGAATGAATAGGTTTTGGAGAAGGGAGTAAGAATAAATAGCACTAGAGAGTTTCCCTGGAGATTCTGATGTGCAACCAGGTTAATCTCCTGAGTTCATCTCCTGGTGACTCAGTTTTCCATCTAGAAAATTAGTATGAGAATCAGTCCACCGACACAGGGTTGTTGACGAGCTCAAATGAGGAAACCAATGTGAATGTGCTTTGCACAGATTAAAGTTCTAACTAGAAGCAGGTTATTGTGGTTGTTGAGCACATTGTTGAGGATTTTGTAGTTGGACCAGCCGACTTCTCATTCTAGCTCTCCATTTTCACCTGTAAATCCTTACCTCTAAAATGGGAATAATAAATAGTGTTTTCATAGACCTTTTGTGAAATAGTGCTTCTGTGGTGCTTAGTGCACAGTAAGTGCTCAGTAAAGTGTAACTTTAAGTGGCTTTAAAATAGTGCATTATTTTTTAATGTTCTTTCTTTCATACTGACAACTGTGTTTGTAAAACTTATTAATGTACCTTGGCAGACCTCTTGCTCACTTCCTAAAAGCCCATCTGTTCCTTGAACTGGTCCAGCTCTTTAGTCTTTTCACTGTATGGTGGCCAATCCTCTTTTGAGCATCTCTAAATGTGCTCAATATAGTATGTGACTTCAGGGTCTTGTTTGTTTCATTTATCTAATTTTAGAAAAGGGCAATAACTAGTATTTGTGTCATTCAGAGTTTTACAGAACACTTTAATATACATTGTCTCATTGGATACTGTAGAATGTGATGACGACGACAACGACGACGACGACGATGATGATGATGATGATTCCGTTTTGCAAGTGGGACACAGAAGTCATAGAGAAAGAGAAGTGATTTGCATTACATCCCCCAAACTCTAAATGTCAGAGACAGGACTCAATCCAGTCTAGACTCCAACCCTGTGCTAGGCTACAGAGAGAAATATTTTTTTCTGTTGTGTGTAGTATTTTCCTTCAGATGTATTTTGGTCATACCCCCCCCCCCAACTCCTTTTTCCTCACAAAAAATACTGTTGGGATTTTTAAGTTGAATTCCAGTAAATTTACCAGTTAGTTTTTGCAATTCTGAAACTTCCTACCTAAGAATATAGTTTGCTTCACCAGTTCCACAAGCCTTGTATATCCTTCGGTCAAGCTCTGCAGTTTGCTTTATACATGGGATACATATTTCTTATTAAATTTACTTTTAGGTAGTCTATATGTCTGTGCTTATTTGGATGGGCTCATTTTTTCCCATTCTATTTTCCAGCTGGTTATTGCTGATGTTTAGAAAATTTATTTTGTAAATCTACTGATTTCAATTACTATTTTTAAGCAGTTAATTACTCAAGCTAAACTCTGTTAGATGTAACCAGGTTCTTAGTAGATTCTCTTGGGCTTTATAAGAAGAAAAATATATATATATATAATTTTCAAATGATGGCATTTTTTTATCCTTTTCAACAATTTAAACGATTGTCTTATTGCTTTAGCTTGGATACTTTTGTAGAATTTGAAACAATGAGGAAGCTGGCTTAGGTTTACTTTTTATTGGCAAGACTAAGTATGCTCTGAAGATTAGACCACATGAATAAAGTTAATCTTCATGTCTTGCAGCAATCTCTAAAACAGGAACTTTGGGAAGCTTTTCTTACTTTGATAGGGTTCATAATACATGGTTGGCTATGTTATATAAGCTTATTTGACATTAAAAAGGAAACAAAGAGGATGTAAGTTCCACATTTAAGTAGCCAGTCACTCACTGGCTTGATTGTAGGAAAGCAAGCAAAAGTTATTCCTGGAGCAGTAAAATAAAATTCATTGACTTAAATGAATTTACTGACTGAAAATAAATTCACTGACAGAGAATTTTTTTTGCATTGATAATAATTGGTATGCTTTTCATAAATTTAAAAAGCATGATTGTGTGGCACTTTGCTTTCTATAGTCTTTGGGACAGGACTTATGATTGTCAAACTTAAAAAGAACAATTATTTCTGTTGATAAGAAATATTTAAATATGCAAATATTTATATCAAATCATAGAAAGAACTTAAAAAATTTAAAGGAGTTGGAGAGTTTAAACGAGGAAACTGAGGCTCAGAGAGCTGAAATAACTTAAAGAAGTTCACAGTTCCAGCAGTGGTAGATGAGAACTAGAAGTCAGATTTCTTGAAGCTCTATAGTCATCTATATTCAGATAAATTCTGACGCATGCCTTATAGGTAATTACCATTTTGTTGATTTGAAATATGGTGAATTGTATTAATGGTCATTGATGGCCCCCAGTCTTGCTGAATCCTCATAACTTCAAGCAGCCAGTACTTTATAGATCATTGTACTTTGAATATACATTTAAAGTTTCCAGTGTCAACTCCTTTGGGAATAAACCTCAGTCCAGGCCCTTCCAGATCATACCAGTCCACATCTACTCCTCCAGAGAGTGAAGATATAAAAAGGACTGTCTTATTGGTCTACACAGGGCACAGAATGATGGTAGAAAAGGAACTTCCCTCCTCCCCAGTTCACAGGCGAGAGCCAAGCATTAGGTCCATTCCATTTGCCTATGCTTAGTGGAAACACAGTAGTGTTTTAAGTATAATTCTTAATTGTCTTTGGAAACTCCTAACTAATCTCTGAAAAACAAGCCTAAACCTTCTCAGATCAAAAAGTGAAGACCTGCATTTTATTTTAAAATCCTCATAGCAGACATTGTAGGTTGACTCACTCCAACTTTCTTAAGCTTTTCCAGGTTTTCTTGGTTTTCTTAGGCTGTGCAGGCTGGAAAGCTAAAGGCTACATTTGCCAGACTCCCTTGCAGCTAGTACAGACAATAGCCTTGGTTCTGCCAATTGGAGCATCCAATTTGTGACTCGGAGAAATAAGAGGAACCAACTATGCAAAGAGAAATTGGATCTTCTGGGTATGAAGACTTTTTCTCAAATAGCAGTGGCAAAGCTCTTGGATTCCAATCTCAAGGGTAGTCAGTGCCTACAGATGGGCAATGGTGTTTTACTAGAACAGTCCTTGAGTGTAGTTGGGTCTTACTTCTGGCTGCTTTGGTTCTGGCTATATAAAATGAACAAGACTGGGTCCCTGATTATCCTGGAGATTCTATGATCTTTTTCATATCCTCTCATATACTTTCTGCTTTAGCTTGACTAGATTTGACTCTCTTAATTGCAACTGAGAATCACAATTTATATAATCTTAACTATAATAATAACTAATGTAATGTTGAGTGTATCTATGTAACACTATTATTGTAATGTATCTAGCCTATTACATACCAGTTACTCTTCTATGTACTTTACATTTATTTATCTAATTGTCACCTCCATCCCTAGGAGTTTAGTACATTATTACCATTTTAAAAATGAGGAAACACAAATGTAGAGGGGATAAAATGCCTAGGGTCTCAGAGCAAATAAAAGAGAGAAGTTCATATTTAAACCAAGGCTTTGCAGCACATGGCCTGACTCCTTAGGGTTCTGTTCCCTGCCAATTTTATGAAATAGGTATTGTTGTTGTTGTTGTTGTTGTTGTTATTATCATCATCATTTTAGAGATACAAAAGTGAGGTACATTCAGAGAGGGTCGCTGACAGCAGTTATACAGTTGGTAAGTGACTGGGCATAAGTGGATCCAAGATCTCCAGACTCTACATCCAGGGATCTTTTGGCTATGCCCCACTACTGGTCAGAGTATCACTCTATTGCTTATTTGTCCATTCATTTATTCAGATTGTCGATTATTCATGCATCTCTCCATTTATCCAACTGTATTGTTCCTGTGAAAGTACTCTGGTCTTTTCTATTTTGGGAAGAATATGGAGCTGGTCCCAGGGCTTCTTCCTGTAATGTACTGAGACCCACACCTCATTTCCTTTGGGGTCCTATAGAGGTGTAGCGTGGCCCATAAAAAACACCATCTCTGCTCATATCTCATGATTTTTGCAAATTAATGATCTAAGTAAAACGGACCATTGCCTTTAAAAGTGTGCAATAAAAAATGATAATAAATGCCAGGCTGAGGATCATAATGAAAAAACAACTGTTTGGGGTACTTTGCTATGGTACAGTTCCCCAGCCTGAGTGCTTTAAATGGAGCTAAGTTGGATTTTTTTTGGGTTCCATGTTCAGTGCCTCAAGTCTTCTTCACACATGGCTGGATGCAGAGTAAGAATTGCCTGTGAAGTCAAAAGAGGCTTAAATCTGAGGCCTGCCAATAGGCATAATAATTAGACAGTGACCCAGAAATTCTTGGAAGAGCGATTTTTGAGCTACCTTCTATCTCCTTGAGGGCTCCTTCCTTTCCTGCCTGCCTTCCATGACTTCTGGGTAGGAAGCTGGAAGAGTTGGGAGTTTTGCCCAGGAAGGTTTAGGAAAACAAAAGTTAACTGCTGTAGCTTTGAGAAATAAATTGCTCTGTGAGGCAAGGAAAAAAATCAAAGATCTTGGGGAAAAAAACGAAGCCACAGTTTCAATTATAACTGTTACCAGGTTTAGATCCAACTTTGGGCCAAAGTGTCATCCAGACAGATGTTCTTGCAATTTGGTTTCCATAATAAATGTTGTACTTGTGAAAATATTTTAATGACATCTCAGCACTTTACTAGGCCTCAAATTCTAGAAGATTTTCCAGGTCAGACAAGGACCATTTGCACCATCTCACCCAGTGACCTCTTTCATTCTGCTGGGGCTTATGGAGAACATTAAACTTGCAGATGCAATTATTGCATAATAAAGTATTGATTTCCTAAGAAACTCTATAACATTTTCTTCTTAATAATTAGCATTTACGAGGAATACACCCAAGAACTTTTATAGAGGATTAACTACCTATTGCCACTTGAATGAGTCACTTAGTACATTAGTAAAAAAACAAACAACATTAGAAAATAGCTTTGGTTCACAGAATTGTGGGTCAACTGCACATCTCTTATAAGGGTTCCCACAGCGCCCTCATTTGTATTTTAAAATAATTTTATATAAGCCATTCTGGAAATGCCGTTTAAAGGCAAATTGAATTATCTTCTCACAGCTGACATGGACTGTAGTTTTGCTTGATGATGGAATAACTAACTTACTGAATTATCTCCTATTACAGTTTTCATCTGTTAAATTAGCACCAAAAACAAGAACAATGCACAGTTGTAAAATGAAAGTCCCCTTAAACTCAAAGAAGTTTTCAAGAATAATTTAAAGATAATTTCTCCTATGTAGATGATTGAGGTTATTTAATACTCCAAGTGAACAAAGGCTATGATGACTGGATATATTCATGGGAGGAAAGAGAAGATTTATAAATAAGTCATCTGAAAAAGATGTTTTTCCATGTGTTTCTGGTTTGCTCCTGTTGAAATTAGGGGAGTGCTTTCATGTCCTTCATATGTTCTCTTGAAATTGTCTCCTGAATGTGTTGAAGTTAGCTTTGGAGGAACTTCAGACACCAGGATGGCTGGATCTTGAGAAATAGTGTGCTAACATTAAAACAGCACCAGCCAACCTAGACTCCATTTCCAATCACACCACTGAGGAGCTCTGCCACATAAAAATAGCGCCTGTCTTTAGCTGTAGGCTTCAACTCGGCTGTCTGGGCAGTAAGTTGGCATTGGCCTTGAAATTGACCATGGTTCCACTTACTCCTTCTGTATCTCCCAGGAAAGAGTAGGAGACATTTATTCAATCAAACACAAGATGTTGGTGAGCTCCTCCTATGTCTTCAGTCTTGTGTTGAATGCGGTATGGAGGCAGAGGTGGAAAGGAGGCATAGCTCTTGTCCTCTTGTCACTGACAATAACAGCATGTCAAATAGATGCACAGAGATGACCGATCATGCATAACTGTATAGGTAGAACTTTTGTTGATGCTGTTCCCTTTACCTGAAAGGCCTTGCTCTTATTTTACCAATCAACTAACTTGATGTAGCTCAAATTCTCTTCCTTCCAGGAAACTTCCTCTAAACATAATGCTTGTAGCTTCACTATTTTCCAGATTACATTAAAATTATCTTTCCATGGCTCTGACTTAGTTATTAGAATCTGGTCCCCCCACGCAAGGGTGGGGTGTGTTCCTTTTCACATTTCAGGGCTTAGCACCTGGCAGGGAGTCATGCCCATCTTCTCTGTCCATCTAGCACACAGTTTTCCTAATGATAAGGTATATATAATTACCTTGAATTATAGTTATTTGCTTGTGTGTCATCTCTTCTAATAGAGAAGAGTTAATGGTGCTTTGCAGCAAAACAAACAAACAAAAAACCCCACATATGTTTGAACCCTTCCCCACCACTTATTGGCTAACAGACTTAGGCATTTTATTGGAATAACAATATTTACTTCATAGAATTGTTATGAAATTTAAATGACATGGAAAGTGCCTAGCAGAGTTTGACACACCACATATGTTCATTAAATGTTATTCTCAATGACCATGCTCTCATTAATAAAAGGGAAAATATCTTGAATTATGTACTTTGCACATAACAGATATTAAAAAACAGTGGGTGAAAATATATGAAGCCAAATTAATTATATAGACAATTAATAGGATGGAAGTTAGAGGAAGGCAGTCATTGTGAGAGACATAGTGCTCAGCAATTGCTTCATTCATGAAGGGAGAGCTCAGTGAGCACTAAAGGCTACATGGGGTTTCCAGTGATCACAAACTAAGAAAAATATCCCTTATTGAGCATTTATTTTGTGCCAAGCACTGTGCAGATCACTCTGTGTGTCTTGTTTAATCTTCACAATAACCCTATTAAATAAATGTTATTACAATTACTGCCGTTTTACAGAAGGGGAAACTGAAGCTTTCAGAAATTGAATTATTTTTTTTCAAGTTCATATAGATAATGTATTAGTCACCTATTGCCACAATAATACTGTATAATAAACCACGCCAAAACTGAGTAATTTGAAATGATAATCATTTACTCCCATGCTGTGGATCTGCAGGTTGGGCTATAACTCAGCTGGGCTAGGCTGGTCTCCAGGTTCTGTTCCCTGGTCCCTGGCCTCTAGCTGCTGCACCTGCCACACCCTCCTTGGAGTGTGGCTGCATGGAACATGTGGCTTGCCTCATAGGACTCATTCTGGGTCTGAGGCTGAAGGAACCACAATGATCTGGACATGTTCCTCTCACAGCATATCATGGGAGCACAAAAGGGCATGCCAGACTCTGCAAGTACATTTCAAGTCTCATGTGCCAGTATGCCATTGGCCAAAATGAGTCACATGGCCAACCCTAAAGTTAAGCGATGGCAAGGTCCATGCGACCCACCATGAGGTCATGGCAAGGATGTCTTTCTATCACAAGGGAGTGAAAAATTGGGACCAATAATTCAATTCCACTGATAATAACTGACAGAAGTAGTATCTAATCCATTTCTGTATAATTTAAGAGCACAAAATCTTATTCTCTATCATATACCATTTCCAAAGAGAGGAAAGGGGTTTCAGGTAGAGGAACAGCACACACAAAGGTAAATTACAAAGAGGGTGAGTAGCACTCAGCCTGGAGCAAGGAGCTTAGTGAAAGCGCTATAGTGGCCAGAGTGCAAAGAGCTCGTAAAGAAGTAACTGAGATGCATAATCTAGTAAACACTCCTGATTCTATTAGTAGGCCTGTCCTGAAAGTTTCAGAGATCCCTAGGTGACTGGCAAATATTAGTTTTGATTTTCAAGGTGCCATCTGTATCCATGGTCTCGCGAGCCTATGTGGTCCATCTATTGGGTTGTCAGAAAAGTCATGACGCATTTTTGCAACGAAAAACAGAAAAAATACGTCATGGCTTGCTTTTCCCAAGAGATGAGAAAAAGTTTCCCTGTATCAGTCGGTGTCCCAGCCAAAAAGAGATGACAGAGTCAAAAGGGTTCAATTGAACAGAACTGAATACAAGGACTGTGCACAGAGGTGTGGCCAAGGAAAAGGGAACCCACATATGCTGATGACGTCTCAGGTACAGCAACAGTGAAAGCCATCATTACCCCTCTGCCTAAAAGAACAAGGGAGGGAACGGTGTCACTAGAACCCAGTGAGAGCTGGGGCTGCCCAGCAGGACCACAGCTACTGTCAGAGATTTGATGGGACAGGGATGGAGCATGGGGAGGGGAAGGGTGGTGAGGGAGAAAATAAATAACCTAGACTCTTCCCTCCCAGCTTTCCCGTCTCCTCCTTGTGATCCCAGTTGGCCAAACCCCACTGGAAGCCAGAACATAGTCTCAGATACATTGTTCTGTATCTGAACAATGCACCCATATGGGGTGCAGGGCAGAGAAGAACAATGAATGGGGTGGAAGAAATGGAGACTCTTCAGCACATAACCCCCTGACCTGACAAATTAGAAATAAAATTTGCTCTGAGCAGATGCAGCTTCAATGATGAGTGATTAGCCACAGTGCCCACTGAGGACAACATATCCAGCACAGGGGCCCGTGACTGAGTGAGGGGAGACCAGGCTGGATTTGAATTCCCATTCACCTCCTCAGCGAGGTGCCTTGGTGTCAGGGTAGGCTATACAGTGTATGCAGCAGCCCTGTCTACAACAATCTTGACCTGCCCTATCTGACTATTAGCACAGGAAGCACATAACCCCAAATATAGTTGTGGTAGGAAGGTGATAAAATGGTCCCCAGAGAAGCGCCCAAATAACAGCTCCTCTCACTAGCAGCGTGAAATACACCGTGAAGTCTTGTCTCCATCTGCTGAAGCTTATTTCTATAGACAAGACCCTACTGCCTTGGACTTCTTGGGACCCTGTCTAGATCTTCAGGTGATGGGCAATCCTCCTGTGTGCTGCCTGGGACCAGACCCCCTCTTCCTACCACAGATCAGATCAGAGCTCTAAGGATTTCCACTGCATCCAGACATCAAGAAGGAGCCTCCATCTATCATTGTTGGTTTTGTACCCAAATCACACAAAATTCCCTATGGTCTGGGAATAAATAAATGCACCTTTCTTCTGATATTATAGAGTCATTGGTTTAAGAGGTTTGAAGGGGGAGGAGCTAAGTTCATACCTACAACATGACAATTTCAGATCGCCTTAAGTCTTCACTAATCTGTACAAACAAGACAACCTGGCTTTTCTGGGAGCGATCGCATACTTGCCTGTGTTCTCAGGCTCCCAAGCTCTTTGAAAGGTAGGAGTGTCCCCACCCGTCCTCTTTTTTCTCATTGCTTCTGAAAACTCTGCCCTTGGCTGGGCCCCTTGGTATGTAGAACTGTCTTGTTGAATCTCATTCTTTGCACCCCCCCCCCAAAAAAAATGTTAATTGGGTAGCTGCACCGTGGGTTATTTGCAAAAATATATTTTTATTGAACATTGTAATTATACGTATTGAATTATTTATTCAATCCAACATGAATGAGTTCCTGCCACATACCAAGTACTCAGGATACTGAAATAAAATCAAGATCTCAGAAATGCACAAAAAATATACCTTGAATCCCAGATCTTTGAGCTGAGAAGAACTTAGAATTATACTAAGTTAGGTCCTTACTTTCCAGCAGCTAAGCTTTCTTCACTTTACAAATGACCCATGGGAGAGTCAGAGATAGTTTACCTTGTCCAAGGCCTCTTAGTTGGTTGGCGGTAGCAAGGAGACTAAAGCGCTGCTCTTTCTCCCTTGTCATGAGGTCCTGGTTAGCAGGGATATGCAGGTAAATTTCCATTGCCTGGCTGGGAGTTGCTAGAGCCTGTGTCACCTCATTCAGCAGTGCAACCAAAAACCAGCCATTTTTGTCAGACATTGCCTTGGTCTTCAACACTACTAGATTTAATGGGAAAATCTGAAAATCTGAACTTGGTAGTGACCTCATTTTCAAACCCAGCTCTGATGCCTGCATAGAAAGGTTTCTGGCTTAGATACATTTCACACACCTCACTCTTTGGGCTAGAGGGAAATTTGGCTCACCTGGTAGACCAGGTGCCTCTGGGTTGTTCCCAGCTTGGTTCACTTCTTGGTCAAGGGGAAGCACTTGACAACCTCCAGCCTAGAATGAGGTCCCGGGGCTAAATGATATAGTCCTTACTGAGCAATGACCAAGAGGGCCTGGCCTCCCCACCCAATAGCCGCACACATGTACCCTAGTGCCCTTGAAACAAGAGCAGAATCCTGATCCACGGCCATGTGGTTGTACTTAGTTACATAGCAGTGTAATTAATGCCACTTAATGTAAAGTGAAAACAGAATTTCTGCAGCTGCCAACTTCCTTCAGCTCAGCCTGTACTAGAGGCTGACTTCATTTCTAAGCATTATTTTCTTTTTCATCATGCTGATTGCAGAGAGAAAATCAGTCCAAGAAAGAGAAACAGACATCAGACTTCAACTGACAATACACAAAATACAAAATTTAGATTGCAGGTATTGATTTCCATCTAGCATCATGCCAATTGCTCCATAAAACTGAAGCCCTCCTGACATCTTAGTCAATGGTCAATTTGAATGCATCAGACCCGTGAGCTCCACTGGACCTCAGCTAAGGATCTTGGCTAGGCATCCCGTTCCCTATTTCTTTAGTTCATTCCCTCCCATCACTCTAGATTCTCTGTTAAATGTCTGAGAAAAGCTTCATGAAAATAAATGAACGTTTGGTTTACTAGCCATTCAGTCATTGCTGTGGTTTCACTAGCAAGGGCCTGGCTTTCCCTGTAGGTATTTTTCTACATTCCACCTACTGTGCTTGGGTATGAGATCCGTGAGTCACCGAGGCCCATATGGAGCATGGTTTGTTGGGTCACAGTGAAAGGCGTTCTTGTCTGCGGAAATCTTCAGAGTCCAAGCAAAGGCGTTTGATGCTTGAGAAATAAGGGTTTTCCCAAATCTTGCTTGAAAATAAGAAGATACGAGTTTTTACATAAAGGTGTGGGATGGGGGAATTTGATTTTTGTTTTGAGCCAAGCTGCTAACCAATATGTGTGATTTAGTGTTGGGGAGGGACTTGCAAAGCTGTAATAGTATGTATGTTAATTAAAGTCAATATGGTCTCAGAAAATAGGCACGAACTGACTGGACAGCATGTTTAGCTATAAAACACCACTTCCAGTAAAAATTCCAGTTCCAGCTCCTAGCTCTTTTGAACAATTCTTAATATATCAATTTCCCCAAAGCAACCTACTTTCTACAGTGGATGACACAGGCCTAGGGAAGATGATAAAAAAATCATTATCAACCTGACTGCATCCTTCAGTATCCTTGCTCTACTCTCTGTGCCCTTTGAAGCCAGTGGGAGCTTCCCTGGCTAAGCAGACACATTGGGGTGGGAGAGTGGATTGGAAATAGGCCCTCCCTAGAATGAAACACCACCGGTAATTAAGCTCTTTGTCAATGCACATTTTCCAAAAGTAATGGAAATCCCTGAAGAGTGCAATTAGAGAACTTTGCTCTTCAACAATTGAATTTCCCACATCTTGCTTTAACTTTCATGACATATGAAAATGCTAATGTTTATTGTTCTATATAGAGAGAAATATGGGAAAATTCCAAAGCAGACTCGAGAAAATAACAACAAAACATGGCCTCCGCCCTGTCCCGCAGCCCCCTGCGCCCCACTGGTGCGTCATTAGAGTTGTACAATTTACAGCCTCAGTAATCAATTGCATTCCAACCTTCATCATCTGGGTCCCCACACCCATGCAAGGCAGAGCCAAAGCAGGCTTTCAGAGCAGCTGTGACATCAGGAGATTTGTACAAGAGGAGCCGTGGATTTTTCTCCGTAGTTATTGCCACATCAAAGGAGGATCTCCCTGCTTTTATGAATATGTGCCCTACCAGAGGATTTAACCATAACACCTAAAATGAGGTCCTGCCCCAGACAAAATAAATGTCTTTGTCCATGCCCTCCTCTTCTCTGATACATTGTTCTGCTCCCCCCACCACCGACCCCCCAGCAGCATCTTCTTACAGACTTTTGTCTGATCCATACCCTTGCACCTCCAAAAACTTGCCCTCTGTGCTGTCTTCCTGGCCTTTCCTTAAACAAAACAGACTTGTTCTTAGCTCTGTTTTCTTGGTTCTTGCTCCTTTCAACTCATCTGTTTAACTGAATTACGCTAAAGTATTAATGGCTGAAAATGAAAATTAAAGTGGTAATTCAGCCAGATAAACGTGTAAGAGAGTAAATTTTTTTATTATTTTAGTTACTAGCATAACCTCACTTCTGAGAGAGGGAGCTCTCCTTGTTCGAAGAAAATAACGTATTGATCCATTTGGGGTAAAAGGTGAGACTCTGAAGGCAGCAATCACAAAGGGAGGGCGAGGTTTTACAAAGATCCTTAAAGTGCTCGGCACGAGAGACTAAAAGAAAGTTGTGCTTTATTCCTGAGAGAAGAGAACAGACAGGTAGAGAGAAGTGAGGTAGAAGGAAGAAGATAAGGCAAGAACCTGATTCTTTGTGAGACAAAGAACCGGTAGCATTTCTGTGTGGGAATGGGCAAAGCAAATTTTAAAATGAGAATGTCTTAATATTTCATTTAAAATTTTGCTCGTTTTTGCAATGCAAGCTCTCTTTTACAATCCCTCCAAACCTTCATGTACATCTATTAGATACACAAATATTTTTGTGTTTTTGTGTGTGCGTAAAATAAAAAAAGAGTTTTGCAATTTCATCATGAGGAATTAGGCAGAAGGAGCCCACAGATTGAAGTGACTCTGAGAATAAACACCTGCTTTCCTCATTACTGGGAATTCACATAAGTCTTTGGGAGGATTTCCCCTTCCAAAGAGTATGCAATTGTCCATTTTACCCAATATTATCTAGCTCTAAAGGAGCAAGCAAGCAGAGCAACTAATATTTGAGGAATATCTGTAACCCAGTGAAGTGAAAGAATATATAGTAGAATTTGCTGATGGAGAAGAGAGGAAGGGAACAGAAGCTTGCCCAGAGGGTGAAACAAGTCTATGGCTTATTAAGACCATTCCTCTTGGGCTAGGAAAGAGGAAGGAGATTTTGGACTCGTGAGGCCTTATGTGAAAGCTAGAAAGATTCTCTGTGATTTGACAGAGAACAGTCCCCTTTTGTTATGCCTGGATCTGTGCAAATAACTGACTTTATGCAGTATAGACTGGAGAGATGCATTCTGCCATGGTGGGTGGAATTTTCAGGCAATCAAATACTAGAGCCAGTGTGGAGCTAATAGTTTGAGACACGTAACTTACTTTTTCTTTCTTTCTTTCTTTCTTTTTTTTTTTTTTTGGCAAGAATAGCAGCATGGTGGTAGAAGTAGTTAAAAATGGCTGAAGCAAACAAGTGAAAGCTCAAAAGCAAGGAATGACATCATGTGAGACACTTTCAGGGCCTCCCCTCCATTTCCAAGTCAGCAGTATATAGGATCTGGAAAGAGCTGGATTTTTCTGCCACTGAAAAACAAGATGAGCACATAATGTGTCTGTCAGAGAAAAACACGTCTCTAGGTATAACGTGGAAGAATAAAAATCTATTATATTGACAGATTCTATTGCAACAGAAAATTTTGGAAGCAAAGTAGTCTTTCCCACTGCACCCATTAATGGAGTGACTTCCATGTGTCAGGTACATGGAATGGTTATTGACTACTTCGGATTATTTTATTTCTAGGCTTCACAACAACCCATAGAGGTGAATATTATTATATACTTTGCAGATGGGAAAACAGAGCCTTCAAAAGGTTAAAGAATACCTATCCCCAAAGTCAAACGCTAGATGCTCAGGGGCGAGAGAAATGAGGGTGTAACTGGTCTGACTGCAGAGTTGATGGTCTTCTCTGGCAGGAAGTCAGCAAACCACAGTGGTGGCCAACAGTCTGTATATGCCACATGAGCAAAGAGTGGTTTTACATTTTGAAAGGGATATTTTAAGGAAAAAAGTATGGAGGGCAGAGATCACATGTGTTCCACAAAGCCTAAAATAGTTACTGTCTGGCCCTTTGCAGAACAGTTCGCCAACCACTGTTCTATGGCATAAAACTACTACTCTTCTTCTAAGCTGGAGTGGGCCTGACTATGACTTGATAAACATCAGCACCTCCTCTGCCTGATGACGTGGGAGCTCAAGCATTCCTGGTACTTGGTGCTTCTTAACTGTCGTTGGGCCATCGTAATGGCTATCAGCTAGAGCCTTAAAACATCAAAATAGTTTGTACAAAATGCTGCAGAAAGGATAAAGTTACAAAAGCAGAGGCTTTCTCTAGAGTATGAGTTTGAGACCTGGAGACTGTGGATCACTAAGGGGTCAAGGGATAACCTTAGAGGTGTGCGACCCTCAGAAATTGTGCCCAAACTGTGTGTATGGAAAAAAATGATTTTTTCCTGGTGAGCAGGCCCTAATTTCCCTCTCATTCTCAAAGAGGTGGTTCTTTCTAAAAGGTTATGAAATCTGTTTCTGGAGCTCATGAAGGTATGAAATATGAAACATTAGCACTGGGAAGGACGTTGAAATTAATCCCCCTTGATACAGACCTAGGCCCTTTTCTCAGTCTATTCTCATTCCCTAAATAATTCCATCTACATCATGGCTTATTTTATGATCTAGACACATTTTGCAGTGATCTAGATTCTACAGCCAATGCCCTTCCTCAAAACTCAACTTGAATTTCTCAACTCGACAAGTGCCAAGAGCAAACTTTTGCTCTTTCCCTCACACCTGGTTCTTTTGAGTGTTCCCAGCTGTGCAAACCAGAGTTCCTAACTCTCTATCATCACTCTTCTCCATATCCACTTCATCACCAAATTTTTTTTTTTTTTACTTCCTAAACGTTTTCTAAATAAAAAAAAAAAAGAAAGAAAACCTTTCCCTGTGTCTCTTCATCATCCTAGACCCAGCTACCATCATCTTTGGCTACATATTTGGGCTACCACGTCTATCACCAGCCCCTCTCCAGATCATTCTCCGTGTTACTTCTGGACTCTCACAGGTTATGTTTCCAAGGAAGCTGACTTAAGATAGAGATTAGAATTCAAGAAGTTGATTAGGCAGTGTTCCTTGAAGAAAGGAAGGGGAGTAAGCTTGGGTAGGAGGAGAAATTGAGCTACAATGAAGTTTCAACTGAAGTCTCAGCCAACATCTTTCTGAAGATGGAATGAACCTTCAGAACTGTCCCAAGGTGGGAGGAGCAGCCTGGCTTTTATACCCCTGCACTGATCAGGGTATGAGCCCTGGAAAGGGGCATAACCATGGGCACCAACCAGGACTCTGCAGTTCAGACCATTCCCAAAGGGATGTGACAACTAGAGGCTGTCTTCCGGCAGAACTCTAAGCTGCTGGGGTAATAGATTCTCCCTTTTTTGAAGGGGAATTTGTGTGACAGAGTGAACTTTTCAATTCTGATCATACCATCCTTCTGTTTAAAACCTTTCAAAAAAAGTTAGAAGTATGTAACATGATCCTCAAAACTGCATAGTTTGACCCCTAAGTGACCTATCCACTCTCATCTCCATCCTACTCAACTTTGCTCCCTGGGCTCCAGCCACACTGCTCTGTTTTCAGTCCCTTGTATTTATCTTGCTTCCTCCCACCACTGGGCCTTTGTACACGCTATTTCCTATTTTGTAATTGTTTCCTCCACCTCTACTTTACCTAGTGGAGCCTTTAGGTCTCAGCTCAACACCTCTTCCTGACTTCCCTGACTAGGTCACTCCCCCAGTATGGACTCTCACAGCCCATGTTCCTTTGTACAGTTGTACGGGTATTGGTTACAGTTTTTACATTTGCTTGTATGACTATTTCATAACCAACCACATCTCCCATTAGAGGGGTTGCTCCCTGAAGACAAGGCTCTGGCTGTTTTTGGCTCACCATTCAAGTCCTAGGTCCTCTCACAGTTGCTGACGCATAGTGAGTGTTCAGACAATATTAGTTGACTGAAAAGTGCAAGAATGCCCTTATTTTGTGGATTCAGTCACCAAATACTGAAGAGTTCACATGGACTTGCTTAGAATCAGATAGCTGCTTAGCGCTGGAGAAAGATATTTTAAGTCCTGTGTATTTGCATATTATTGAGAGAGGTGTTGTGGCCTATTCATAGGCAAGTTTACAACTAAAAAATGATTGCTGCTTCTGCCTTCTGCTCCCTCTTGAACTGGACCGTTGATTTTTCTCTTCCTAGAGCTTACCCACATTAGTTGTGGTCTTCACTTAAATAGTCCAAGAAAAGCCTCAAATGGATTGATGGATCAGAGAAGACTTAAAAAAAAAAATTATCCCTACATGACACCAAATACCTAGTTTGACAAATTCTTTTGCTTTTCATCCAGTTGTTTTAACATGATGGAGATGCAGTCTTCACTTAATCCAGATGTCCTACCCCCACCCTTGCGTCTAGACTACATGGCAAAAAGAGTGAGAAAAACAAGCAGAAGAAAGGAGATTGGCCCACAAGTCTCCTTATATTTCTGGGCTCAAGTTTAGAGAACAATGATTTGAAATCCTGGGTCATAATTTACCAATCAGGCTACATATGCAAATGAGAACATCCTGACTTGTCCGAAAGAGTCCCGTAAATAAAATTATTCATCTCCTAGAAGCAAGCCATATTTTTACTGGACTTTTTACTTTAGCCCTGCATTACTAATGAGAATACATATTTTAAAAACTCTGTTATTTATTTCCCTTCTGCTTAACATTTCAATCAAACATACATTTACTGTATTAATCACAGAGCATGATGGTTTTAAAACCTCAGAAATCATTTTAATTGAATACCTCATGTCTGTTTAATCTAAAGTTAATAAAACCTTTTTTTTAATATCATTGTATCCAATTTTAATTTCTTGCTGTAGGACATTCACCCCTCCTTTCCCTGAATATTTTTTTTCAGAGTCAGTTATAAAAAATTCACATTTTATTTTGAAATCAAAGTTAGATTCTTTTTATGTTAGTAATACTAACCCATTATTTACTTAACATCAGTGCAATAACCAATAAAATGAAGACTTGTGTCCAATGATAAAAATTTATGATGTATCAACTCAAAGTATATTTGGAAAAAAGAAACTCTCAGCTGATGTCAGTCATTTTCAGACATGAACACAATTGGATGAAGAGAAAAGTTTTGTTACTAGACCTGTATATATCTGCATTAGTGGGAGTTGGGTGCGGAAGGATAAGGGATTGCACATGGCACCCCATGGCATTTCTTTTATTAATTTGGCTAGAAATGCCATGGAAATAATCATGGATTTGGGCATGCAAGCAATGAAATTCATTGTTTCACACATCTGCAGTGTTCCCAATCCTTTTCATTTACTTTTTTTTATTAGTTTCAGGTGTACAAATTTCACCCCTCACAAAGTGATAGCTCCCCTCCCCCAATCTATTGCCTCTCTGACGTCGTATATATCTATTACACTTCCATTGACTCTATTCCCTATACTCTACTCCATATCCCATGACTATATATGTTTTAAATTATAGTTGACATACAATATTATTCCACTTCAGCTTCAGGTGTACAGTGCAGTGGTCAAGCCTCTACACCGTCCATGAAGTGGTCTCCCTAAGAAGACATGTGACCTCCTGACACCCTACAAAATATTTACAACATTATTGATTATATTCCCCAAACTGTCTTTTCATTTACTTTTAAAGTTGTGTATTGTCTCTGGTCTACAGATAATAGGTAATGAATGGCTCTTTCGTTATCTCTTTGATTAGAGTTCCCTGGCTCCATGTTCATGTTATAAAGTGAAGGGAAAGATGAGGAGAAAATTTTGTCTTAGAAACATTTGGCATATATTCCCTTGGGGTTTCATATATTGCGGTTCAGTCAGCAGGGTAAGAATGATCTCTCTTTTAAATTTTGTATCAGTGTGGCTTAACAGAGTGTTTCATTTATGGCTCCTCTTGCACAAACATACAATTTGCCTGACCAACCACGTGCAAGGTCAATGAACCCATTCCTTTTGTAGAATAATACCCAGATATCACACAGTTAGGGTGACCATATAATTCATCTACCAAACTGGGATGGGCCACTTTTCTGCATTAAAGAGGAAGCATTACTGAGTCAGGGCAACAAATGCAAACCTCAAGCATCCGTGGAAAAACAGGACATCTGGTTGCTTTATCTATAGGGTATCTGGAGCACTGACCTCTTTTTCCTCACAGGGGAACATTTCATGAACACTTTTCTATAAAAAGAGTTAATTTGGGGCTGGCTGAGTGGCGCGTTGGTTAAGAACTGGCTTGGGACGCCAGAGGGCCCCGGTTTGGGTCCCCGGTTTGGGTCCCACACTGCCCTCTACAGCTAAGATGCTGAATAACAGCTCAACCTGGAGCTGGGTTGCCATGAGTCGCTGTGGATGGCGTAGGCTGCAGCCCCTGCTGCAGTGGGTTGCCATGGGCTACCGTGTGTAGCCAGCAGCCAGCGTGAGCGGCCAGCAGCTGCAGTGAGCAGCCATCCAGAAGCCAGTGACTGATCTGCCTCGCCCGGGAAGAGCGCAATGATGGTGCCAACTTGGGCCAGTGAAGCAACATCCTCCACAACTAGATTGAAGAACAAAATGACAGCAACTTGTCTGTTTCCCTTCCCTAATTCCCCAGTGCTGTTCCCATCCCCCAGTTCCCCAATAAAAATCTTAAAAAAAAAAAAGTTAATTCAGTTCTGTGCCTCATAAACCTAATCTTAAAATTACATGGATCTGTCAGATCATTTTGACTATAGTGGAAAGTTCTGAAACTCCAAGACACGACTTGATCTATAGTAGATATTGGGCCCACGATTAAGTCCCTCTGCCACAGTCCTAGTCATGGTCTCGCAGTCCTAGAGACCCACAGCTGCTGGGCAGTGATGACAGTTAATTGTGATCAACTTTCTGCATGGCTGCATAGCAGATCACAGAGAGCCTGTATCATCTTTTACTTATTCACAATCCTATGTTTGCCCATTTTAGGTGGTTTTCTGTTTTCCTGAGCCTCTGGTTTCTGCCACAAAGGATGCAAGGATGCTACGGTAGGAGGACATCACAGAAGTGTGAGACAGTTTAATATGTTGACCCTTACTCCCTAGGAGAATAGCAGTGAGCCAGCTGGAAGGACAGAGACAGTGGCGTGTGGGCCTGCCCCATCCTGTTGCAGATCATTCTGTTCTTGAAAACAAATTTGTGGAAGACTGCTCATGGCTGCCTTTCCTAGAGTTACACAATCTTGTTATCAGACCCAGAGGTCAAATAATACAATCTTGAATTTTTTTTTTGAGGGGAGACATTGTTTAGGACTTTTTTCTTCCTGAGAGATTCCTTTGTTTGGAAGTGACCAGAAAGGATGAGTTATTGAACAACTCTTTTGTCATGGTCTGATGGGCAGAGAAAAAGCAGTGCTCCTGTTACCTACAGACCTTCGCGAAGACAAGTGCAGTTACTCGCAGATAATTAACCTGTTCATAATCCAAATACTGGAGACAAATCTCATCAGTCTGGAGCCCTGGAGTAGAGGGAATGTGCTTTCCAAACTGGTCTATGGAAAGATGGGAGGAGATTAGGGAGAAAAATTCTTGGCCAGAATTTTACATGATTCTCAACCCAAGGAAACCCCAGGCCATCAAAGGGCTTTCTTCTTGTGGCTCAGATCTATCCTAAGAGAAAGAGCAGACACTTTACAACATTGAACATGAGGTGATTAAATCATTATGTCCCTGCACTACTTCTGAGTGACGAGTGCCGGGTGAGTTTACCGTGTAACATGGGAGGTGCTATGGCACAATGCAGTGGGTGGTCTTTCTCAGTTGATACTTCAAGCAGCAAATCTTTCCATGAGAAGAGACTTAAAATGCCCCTCCCAACACCACATAGCACAAAACACTGAATAAAGTGGAAAGAAGGAAGATTTAAAAAGCTAGGGTTTGAGAGACATAGAGCTAAAGTATCGTGCCACCATTTTTATTAACAAGTAGTCAAGCTGTCACTAATTATTTTCAGAGCATGTTGGAAGGAAGTAGAATTTTTCACAGGTGTAAATTGGTAAAGGTTTAGTTCGTAAAAAGTGGCAAATGCAGATAGACCATTATTTTTTCTGTGATTAGTAAGAGACTTGTGGTGAAAAAACAGCCATCTCAATGCTGAAGGTTTGAAACAAGTGAGATCTGGGACATGGAGAAAAGGCTAAAAGGTGATTCCTCGAGTCGCATTCCTTGAAGGTTATCGCTAGTTCCTTAATGAACAGGAAGCGGAGATTGGAATCAGGGTTCTTTTTTTGTTCGTTCCATTTAAATATTTATGTATCATTCTTATCACTATTATTTAATTATTCTCATATGATTTTATTTTTATCTTCACTGGGGTCCATGTTAAACCATCAATCCAGGTGTTTCTTTTTTTCTGCACATATCAGAAATGCAGAAATCCTGTCTGATTCTGGTGCTCAGACTATACAAAACTTTGTAATGACTAGTCCTTAGAGAACTGAAACTAGGCATATATTCCAAAGGCACTAGGTCTCCGAAATCAAAGATAATATTCTATATCCTTCTTTATTCCCATCTACACTCTCTACCTCACAGACACACAGAAATATAATCTAAGGTTGTTTGGCCGAGGACAGCCATTAGGAAATTTCTTTATCCCCCCACATTTCATGTTAGTAGGAATTCTAAAAAGACTTGGCAATACTTACCTTAATAAAGAGTTTAATTATTTTTAAGTTCTCCACATATTTGTTGTTAGCCTCAGCCTTCTGAGAAGCTCAGAAAAGGCGTTATAGTTTCTATTTAGTAAGAAGCTAATGCCTGTGGTGGGGTGATGCCTTATCCAACATTTCATGACCAGTCAGTGGCAGAACCAAGATCAGAACTCAGTTCTCTTGACTCTCAGACTTCTCTGTACATCACGTTGCGTTGCCTAAGCTATGGCAAAGGCGGAGCTTCCCCTTTCTCCTCCTGGAAGAAAGAGGGCGTGCAAAGCTATCATTAGTGAAGGGAAAGCAGAAACATTGAGTGGTGTTTACTGATTGCCAAGTTAGTGGAGCTTATGAAGATAAGACCATCTGAGTCACATGGCATGTTGCTTAGTGAGACTGCAGAGCACTCCAGAAAAAAAAAAACAACACCAAAAACATATTGGCACACAAAAAGGTTACTAAGAGGAATAATAAAGATAGAGTGATAAATAAAAAATAATCACAATTTCCGAGAAACACCAACAATGTGTGGTGACAGTGAGAAGGGGTGACGTGGGCAGCACAGAGGAGACTGAAACAGGCTTGAGGAAACCTCGATTTTATTTCTGACTACATCACGCACTAACTTCCAGATCTTCAGCAAATCAGTTATCTTTCTGTGCCTCAGTTTCCTTGTATGCCAACCAGCTTATCTTCCTCACAGGGTTCTGTCAGAATCAAATGAGATCATGAAGATGACGCTCCCAATTCTGAAGTGCTAGGCGAAGGTAAGAAGTTATGGAGCGTTACACATAGTAGGTGCTTACACTTTCCTGAACGCAAAAGGCTCTTTCGCCTGGACTTGATTACCGTTGTGCATGATGATCCCTAAGATTATGTGCCAATAATTATTGCTTCAATGAAAATGGCTAAGTGAATTCACCTGCTGCCAGAATTATGGATCTAATAACATTTTAGGAAATTGTTATTATTCTTCAGCCCTGAGATATCTGGGAATGGAATGCAGTAACAAACATGCAAATTCTGGCCAACAGCCTGGGTGTTTTTGCTACTTGATAAAATTGGAATGCTTGAATACGGGTTTTTCCATTTGAAAGACACATTACAAAAATCTACCAAGACAAGTTAAGTATGTGTCTCTGGCAAAGGAATTAAACAAATGTAGGGAGTGAGAAACATCAATGCAATGCTAGCTATTTTAGTGCTCTATTATCACCCACAGAGATTCTTAATGCAGTACGAAAATTCCGTGATTATAAATTCCAGCGATAGGGCCCACCTTGTGGGCTCTCAGGGTCTGCATCGCTAAGAGATTAATCTGAATTTTGAGAACTTACTAACCAGTCATCATAAAACTCCATTTCACATGTGTGCATCTGCACACACATATGCACATATACACACATATATTAATAGGCAACTACCGTAATAAAGGACGATATTGCCCTTCGTGTAATCCTGTAATTTCACCAACAGTGAACTCTGTCTCAGAGAACATCTCCGTGGTAAAAGGCTTCCTGTGGTATCAGATTGCTTTGCTTTTAATCTCTGTGTAGTTCTTTTCTTTGTTGACCTCATGCTTTGTGAAGAAAAGACAAGGTGTCACCCACCGTTGTTGCTACTCAGACAGATTTTAGGGCCAAATCTTGGGTTTCTTGAAAACTTTCTTGGGTGCATCATCCTCTAGGCATCTCTGCCCATAAAACATATCAAGTACTTTCAAGGACAAGTTGACCTCTGGCCTAGGGCACTTCCATGTTTGAGGGGATTGTTTAGTTTCCCCAGGGGCATGGTTAACGTGTTTTATATCTGCAAGTGCCTCTCCATCACCCAGCCTGGGTTGGGTTGTTGCAGCCTGTCTAGAGGCAAGGCTTTCTGACTGTGAGCGGCTCTTAGGTGACAGGATTCCACCACTTGGAGTGGACTCACATGCCCTAAGCGAAGCCGAAGGAGATTACTTCATCCGGGCAGTGGCTTTCAAATGTTAATTTGCCTAACAAAATGAGAAAAATAAAGGCAACTTTATGATATTTTTAATTGGAGTAAAATACATATAACATGAAATTTACCATTTTAATCATTTTTAACTACACAGTTCAGTAGCATTAAGTGCTTCATATTGTGCAACTATCACTACCATCCATTTCCAGACCTTTTCCATCTTCCTCAACTGAAACTTTATTATCCATTAAATAATAACTCCCCATTTCCCCCCAGCCGCCAGATCCTAAAAATCCATCACTCTATGTTCTGTCTCTATGAACGAACTACTCTAGGAATCTCATGTACATGGAATGAAATAATATTTGTCCTTTTGTGATGGCTTATTTCATATAACATAATGTCCTCAAGGTTCATCCATGTTGTAGCATGTGTCAGACTTTCCTTACTTTTGTATTTATATGTGTATATACCACATTTTATTTATCCATCAATGGATACTTAGGCTACTTTCACCTTTTGACACCTTTTGTGAATAATGCTGTTATGAATATGGGTGTGGCAAATAGTGAATTTTTATAAAGTTAAATGTGTTTCAAGATCTGTCCTTCCAATTTTTTTCCTAGGTGTTGCTGTGCTCTATCCTTTATGAAATAATGGGGATAGCAGATAATTCCTTTTTCTTTACTTGGCAAAGTACAATGTTGACAACAAAAAGTCAATGTCCATTTTTTTTTTTTAATTTAACTCATCTGTGAAATACCCAAGTCTGGAAAACATAGAAATTCTTCTCAAATGCAGTTGAGCACCATCATCACCTGAAAAGCTTTGGCAATTATAGTTCTCAGGAACCTGCACTAAACTTGATTGAAACCAAATCTAGAGAGGTGAACTCAGGCCATGATATAATTTAAAGCTCCTAACATTATTCTGATTTACAGCTAAGTTGAAGAATTACTTATGGCTTTCCAGAACATTATATCAGCTTGGTTAGTGGTTATACCTCTGCCACCACCAAACCTATCATTGGGTGAGTTCCACCAAATTTTTGAACTAGGACTAACGCCATATAAAGATGAAATCAGTTGTCTGCAGTACAATTTTTATTTCCAAATCAAAGTTGAAGCTGTGGTTCCTCCACAGCTGCTTGCACCTGTTCCATGGGGACAGGAAATCAGTTTCCATAGCTTCTCTCCTTTCTTCCACCTTCTCAAACTTGAACTTGGCCACCTCATGCTTCCAAAACTGCATTTGGCTCAAATTGTACAATATCCAGCCTCCGGATTTTCTTTGTTTGCAACCCTAGGCCCGATTGAGAGGGTTTTGCTTTCATTCACACACTTATTGATTTCTTTTCACAAGTAAACAGCTACAGAGTCTACCATGTGCTCAAAGGATCAGTAAATTACATAGAGAAGCATGTCAAAAATGAAGAAAGTCGAATCCCACAAGAACCTTCTGGGTGCCATCCATGGAGCGCACTCGCCCACATTTACTCTTCACCTTCACCACCTTCCAAATACCAAACATCAGTTGATGGCATGTGATTAGGGAGGAAGCGCTGAGTTGATTCAATGCAGTGATATTTTAAGAAAAGCAGGACATTCCTCATTATCTGCAAATCCATGGGCATGAGAGAGTGTGGGCTCACATATTAGCATTTCCACATATGCCTCCCCACCCTCTCTCAACCTCTAGCAAGGCAGCTTGCCTTATTAGTAACATGTTTGGGATTAACAGCTTTGCTATTGTGTTAGCGTCTCTGTCATTACCCAGAGAGGGAAACTGGCAAGTGCTAAGCCAGTTACTAACAGACCTAAAACAGTGCCCAGGATGGAATTCTCACACAGCAACCAACCTCAGAGCCAAAACTCCACCAGCTACAAGTGAGGTGTTTGTGCCTTTAATAAAACAGGCTTTATAATTAGGGTAGGGAAATTTTTAACCGTGCTAAAACTCTCATATCACATTAAAAAGAAATGCCATTCAGATATTTACAAAGTAATGGAATCCCATTCCCATCTGCTTCGGCTTCCTTTCAACACCTCTCTCCTTAGCAGTGCCAAAAGGAGAAAAATTCTAGGCTTGCAATGTGACTTGTAGGAGAGCCAGCCTGGAGTGTTGGATTGGGAGGGGCTAGACCTTGAAAGTGGCTGGAAGTATTAAAAGTGTCTGGCGGGGACAAAGAGGAACCATGGGCTCAAGGGATTATAAGGTTGATGTACAACGAGCTGGCTTTCTGCAACCATGAACAGTGGCCAGAATCCTTGGCCAGCATGGGGCCCAATGGAGGAAGCCCAAGAGTAGAAGCTGAAACAGCTGTGTTTGCACCTCAGGTCCTTTCTGATGGACCCAGCCATTCTGGGGACAGTCGATCCATGGGTCACTTTCTTGTATACCACTTTAGATTGTGGAGTTGAAAGCAGGAGACAAAGGTGCTAGAGAGAAATTCACCCACTGTCCCGGGCGCAGACCCAGATTTCCCATCTTGAAATCTGGCGCTGCTTTGGAGTTGCAAAGCATAGGATGAGCATCACTGACTGATAGCCTTCCTCACCCCTCAGTGGTAACCAGCTCTGCATCACAGAGGTGGAAACTGAGAGTCTAGAAAAAAAAACACAAAGTACCCTAGACCACTCTGACACTAAACTCAAGAATCACGCAAGGAATTTGCCCTCCATTACTAGTAAAAGTTTCCAGTTTCAAATCCGTCTGCCTTCAGCAAGGTCCTCAGAACCTTCCCAGCTGTCGATAGAATGAATACTGACTGCATGTCATGATTTCTCATGGTGATATAGACCTCTCTGCCCCCCAGTTTCTTTCACCACTTCCTCCATGGAACAAAACATCCTTCTATTAATCGAATGAGGTTTACATTCAACACCCCTAAGTTCAATATGAAGCGAGGACCCCATGACTGACCTCATACACCTGCGCCAGCAAGCCTGTGATGATGCTGGAAGCCGTGGGGTCAGAACGGTGAGGAAAACTGTGCCATGGGAAGAGAGAAAGAAGGTAGAAAGGCTTGGAAAGCAAACTTTATTCGCTTCATAATTTCACTGGAGGCAGGTCCTCATTTAGTTTCTAGATCTGGTGATGAAACTTTGTGAACCAGAAGTTTCAGCACAAGTTCTGACAGGGTTTTCTCTGATTTGCAGGCCTTCTCATCTGAAAAGTCTTACAAAGCAATAATAACATAATCTCACTAAATGACATATTTAACAAATCACTTCAGTGAAAAGAATTAACATGTGTGAAATGGGGGCTGATCTACAAAGCCTGGGACATTCCACTGCACTGTGGAACTCAACAAATGTATCCCAGTACATAGGATTTCAGATTCTATTCAGTTCACAGCCAGACTCACCCCATGATGCACTAGCTTTCGCTCTTTCCACTCTCTGCATCTCTTTTCTGCCAGTGCTTTCCCTTGGGGAAGGTGAGAGATGGTCTTCTCTGGAGTTGGGTTATTGTGAGTCAAATTCAATACAGCCCTTTTGGTTCTAATCCCACTGCTGTCCCAGAAGTACTTGGATCTGTTCTGCCAGCTTTAATTAGCCTAGTGGGTGGGTCTTTTTCTGAGCCTTAAACAATCATGCTTTACCTCTTCTTCCTGCAGTGTAACTATGTGAAAAAATACTCAATGACATCTATCTAGAAAAGAGGATTGATTAGAGCTGTGAGGTAGGCCCCAAGGGAACCTGGTACCTGCAGGCAGAGATCCTGTCTTGAGGGCAGTCTGGGCCTTCCCATAACAGAACCTCTGGATGTGTCACACAGAACCTCAGCAGGAGGATGTCACTTGTCTAGATGCCACTATGATTTTGACTTATAGGGCATTGCCTCAGAGGAGGCGTCAGACCTGCAAGGGGCCAGACAGTAAATATTTCAGGTTTTGTGGGCTATATGGTCCCTACTGTGACTACTCAGCTCTGCCCGTATAGAGCAAAAGCATCCATAGCCAATATGTAAATGAGTGCCTGGTGAATTCCAATAAAACTTTATTTACAAAAACAGACAGTGGGACAGTTTTGATCCCATGAGCTCTAGTTTCTTGACTTCTGCCTTTAAAGTTGTCGTATTGGTGACTGAGTTCTACAGAAGGGTATATATGCTGTTATTTTTATATTATACATATATTTACTTGCATGGTATATTTGTCTATTGGGTACTGTGGTACACCTTTTGTTCCTCAAGAAGTCTGTAAAATAAAGCCTCTCCCTCCCTCCCTCTCTGTTTCTCTCTCTCTTATTTGTTTCCTCACAAGCTCTGTTCTTTCCTAGTTTTGTCAGCTACAGTGAGACATTAGGAGCAGGATGCATCCTTCATCCCACACAAAACATGCATTCATTCATGCCCCTATATTATAACAACTCCTATTCTAGTAGCTTTTGAATTCTTTTGATCATGGCCCATAGTAAAAAATACATAAATACACTTTTACATCATGTCTCAGTACATACATATAATCAAGAAAGAGAGAGAGAGAGGGCCGGCCGAGTGGCGTGTTGGTTAAGAACTGGCTTGTGATGCCAGAGGGCCCCGGTTTGGATCTCACATATGAGGGCCAGTGACACTGCCCTCTACAGCTAAGATGCTGAACAACAGCTCAACCTGGAGCTGGGCTGCCGTGAGTCGCCGGCAACAGCGTGGGCTGCAGCCCCCTGCTGCAGTGGGCTGCCATAAGCTACCATGGGTAGCCGGCAGCCAGCGTGAGTGGCTAGCAGCTGCCGTGAGCGGCCATCCAGAAGCCGGCGACTGATCTGCCTCGCCCGGGAAGAGCGCAATGATGGTGCCAGCTTGGGCCAGTGAAGCAACATCCTCCACAACTAGACTGAAGAACAAAACGACAGCAACTTGTCTGTTCCCCTTCCCCCAATTCCCCAGCACTGTTCCCATCCCCCCAATTCCCCAATAAAAATCTTTAAAAAAAAAAAAAGAGGGAGAGAGAGAGATGATACCTTATGAAACAGTATCTATCCTTGTTATGTGCATTGTATTCTTTTTATTATGTTCTATTCTATCTCATTGATTTAATGGTGATTGTAACCACCAGATTGATGTCATAACCCACTAATAGGTGGATTTCTGCAGTTTGAAATGAGTGGCCTGACCTCAGAATCAGTATGCTCACACATCCAGTCCTTCTCCTGCACCCACCCTCCATGCCTGAGAAAAATTTTAGCAAGTTCATCTGGGGTCAGGAAGCCCTAGACAAGTAACAGCCCCAACCTTCCTAGCTTCATCTTGATAAACTTTGAATAGCCATCTCATCAAAAAAAGTGCACCTTGTTTGCCCGCTCAGAATTCAGTTTCATAGGCAGGACAGCTTAGGTAGATCAAAAACATTGATAAGTTACAGGAGGGTTGAGTGGAGAAGGAGCTAAATTCAAGCCACATCGGGCCTCACCCGCACTGCCTCCTCTCTCCTCCCCTCCGTCTCTCCCACCACCCCTCTCCTCACCATCCTTATCTTCCTTCCTTCCTTCCTTCCTTCCTTCCTTCCTTCCTTCCTTCCTTCCTTCCTTCCTTTTCTCCTTCCTTTCTCTGCTCTCCTCCCCTCCCTTCCCCCCCCCTTTCCCTTTCATGTGTGTTCTCCTCCCAGATTTTATCCAAGGTGTGAAATCGATTTCATGAGTAAGTGTGTGTTTGTATGTTTTCTTGTGTGTTTCATCCAGGTAGCCCCTGTGCCCTGGAATTCCCCCTCAGGTAGGAGCCAGCACAATTCAAACTTGAACACACAGCCACGTCCGCAGACCACTCAGACCACAGTGTGTGAGGGCTTGTGAGAAATAGAACGGAAGTTGCTCTCCAAACCCACTGGGGAGGGAGGCCATGGCCTTAGTCCCCCCAGGGATTCCACGTGCCTCTGCTGTGGTGCCGGAGAGCACAGTTATGAGGACAGAGGACTGAGAGTTCCAAGCAGAGCTTGGAACCCTCCGAGAAGCTGCCCATTCCTCCAAAGGGTAGTATTTCCCCTTCTTCCCAGAAAATCATCCTCTCACTTCACCATCCTCAGTGAGCAGGCCTCCCTGTGCAACCCGTTATCTTCCACCTAGAAAAAAGCAATGTTTTGACTCGGGGAGGAAAAGGATAGAGAAGGCAGAGGCTCCCTGAGGGTCCCTTCTGATGTGCAGGCCCTGTCATCAGCTTTGGGGAAGGAAGACCTGTGAACAGGGTGTCCACAGAGTACAGCCACTGACTCACGGGTTGACTCGGGTCTGTGAAATGAACCACTTATACTAAAAAAATTGTTCATTGTTTCTCTGACATTCAAATTTAACTGGCTCACCTATATTTTTATTTGCAAAATCTGACATCCTTACTCTGATGTCTGCAAGGAAAATGGGTTTGGGGGGGGGGTGCGCATTTATACTTGTAGAACAAAGCTACTCTGTTCCTTCGGGGGCCAGGATAGCATGAACACCGGAACTATTCTAAAGGGCTTGGAAGAACCTTTTTGGGGCCATCAACAATATTGCTATTGTACCTTGCCTGGGAAGACAATCAAAGCCAATCTCTCTTTTTTCTTTTCTCCCCACATCCGGTTACCATATCATTTGTTGTCCAAACAGATACACTTCTTTGAGTAACAAGGGCACTTGGGTGAAAGATGAAAACTAAGGCTGCTCCAGGCAAGCCAGGCTGTACGTTCACTCTGAGCGACCACCAAATTGAATGGACGACAGTGTCGTTTTCTGAGCTACTAACTCCTTTAAGAAAGGAATCTCTGAATAATTCTTTGCTGAGTTAAACTGATAAGTACTTAGCTCGCTCTCTCTCTCCCCACCATGGATTCTGGGTTTGTGGGTAGTTAAGACGTTTATCTGCCCAGATGCAACTGGGTTATGAGCCCAAGCTCCCTTTTTGCCTACGAGGAAGGCTGCAAAGAAAGGGTTCTATATCCAGAAACCAATTTCTGAAAGAAACAAATCCATCTGAAGAATTGAATGTTTTATTATTTTATTTAGTTATTTAGTTATTTGTTTAGGGCAAACCAGGAGTCCCCATGTTTACTAGTCACAAATGGTGTCCTCTCCACCACCGAGTGTTCACTCAAGAATTGAAAATTTTAAAGCAGCACAGCTCTCACAAGAGCCGAATTACATCAACTCAGCCAGTGGCCCTGAGGACAGGAATACACACTTGAACGCCAACAGGCCGGTGCACTGAGCCGCACAACGCGTCTTTTGAAGGGCCGAAAGAAGGACCCAGCCCAAGACAGCCAATAAATGATTATTTCTCCGACCCTCTTCCTCAGCCCTGATCCCCAGTCACGTGATTGAATCGATCTGATTCTTACCCCCAAACTGCTTGCTCATGTCCCCATAAGCATAATGTATGTAAGGACCCAGTCTCTACAAAGTTTTCCTCTCTGGTAGGGATTTTGAAGAGAAATCAGCAGGGAATCAAGCCATCACTATCCTTTCATTTTCATCAAACTCTATCACTCTCTGCACTGGAAATCCCTCCCACCCCGTGGGACTGCCAGGCCCCTAAGGAGATCCGGAAAGAGCGTTGCCCGCTTCCAGTTATACACACACGGACCCTTTCAGCACCCAAGCAGACCACGTTTCCTGGTGGTTCTCTAAAACCTACAGGGCCTTATCATCAGGTACCCAATGGAGTGGGGAAATTCACCTTTCTTTTTTAAGAAAGGAATCTCTGAATAATTCTTTGTTGATGGTTATCAGAAGGGAAGGGAGGTGGGGAGGGGGAGGATGAAGAAGGTAGAGGGGTTTAAATATATGGTGTCAGAGGGGCGTACTCTTGACATATTATTATACAGGCAGAGAAACCATGAGACGCAGCACCTCTCTGGATAAGTGCTCATAGGACACACATGTTCTGATTACTGCCTATTTCAGTAACACCATAGGAAAACTCATGCCCCCTATCCTTGGTACCTACCCTAATTCCTTCCCGACCTACCTGCAATTGGCACCCACTGGCTTTTAAAACCTACTCTATCTTGAATCATGTGAGACAAATATATTCTAATGTAAGTTTTTATCGAATTTGTGGTGCCTTGAATAATGGTCAGAAGCTTGAGTTGTTTCAATCTCTTGGCTATTCTGAATAAAGCTGCAATGAACATAGAGGTGCATATATATTTATGTATGAGTGTTTTCAAAATTTTCAGGCTAGAAGAAGATGGATAGCTAGGTCATATGGTAGCTCTATTCTTAATTTTTTCGAGTAACCTCCATACCGTATTACTTCTTAATGACAAAGACAAATACCAATTGCCAGTTATCATCATACTTGAGCTACTGGTTTTCTTATCCTCAGAAACTTCCATCTTTCATGTTACCTGCCTGGTCTCCATGAGTATTTAAGCTTTCCATCCTTACTGTAGGGTCATTAGATATGTCCCCAGATATCTGGCTCAGCTGTGCCTGCCATTTCACCATTACTACTCATCACTTGGAGTTAGCTGATTCCTGTTATAGTCCTCCAGTCAAATCGCTGCAGACACTTCTCAGAAGGAGAATGTAGTGTTACTTCCCTAACATTTCATAGGTAAGGATTTAACCAGATCCCTCTGCCTACTTATGTCCAAGAAGAAGCTTTTCTCCCATGAGCAGTAGGATTGGGTGGAAGTGTACCTGGCAGAATTTCCAGGGTGATCTGTGGAATAATCCTACATCTGTGTTTAAGGAAAGTGTCTCCAAATAAATGCCACAATAGGCAAACCTGTAGCATTTTTAGACAGAATATAGGATCGAGTCGGTACCACCTATAACATGGGAGATGTTAAAGTGCTGGGTTTTAGGGAACTGAAAGAATGACAGCCCTCTTCCTTGCACAAATGCAGAACAGATGAGAGGTAGGTATAGCAGTTGGACAAGTAGAGATCCAACCATCCGCTCTGTACTGATTAAAGGTGGATTAAAGAATGTGACTTAGATGTGGGGCTAAATGAATTGAATCTGACCCCCCACACACTGAAATTCACAGGCCTCACCCCTAGGGGGGCCCCTTACTCAAGGCTCCTAACAGATAGATGTATTTTTTTTCTGCAAACAAGTGAATCCAGCGAAAGGAGAGAAGGCCTGAGCTATGTATGCCTATTTCCCTCTCATTTGCAATCAGTTAATTTACTTCTCCTTTGGGAGTGCGGTCATGAGTAGGAGGAACACCGCAGGGTTTGGTCTATCTGGAGTCCCGTCATGGATTTACTAGAGTGGGGAGTAAGTGCTCCCTCCAACACTAGCCTGCAGGCTAAGTTGTGCTAGACCTACAGAAATATAGTCCTTTCCATCTGAACAAATGGGAGTCCAGGATTCTGGTCCAAGTGGGGCTCTAGAAGAGCGAGAGTGGGCATATCGAGCCACGGGATTAAGACATTCCAGAAGGAAAAGCAGGCTTGGCAAAGAAATTGGACATCCAATGCCTCAATGGGTACAGGCTACAGGAACAATAGGAAAGATCCAGAGGGTTCTGGAAGGCAGGGAGGAGCAGGAGCCTTTTACTTTGAGGCACTTTGAAAAACTTCCTTTTGGGAACCTGTAGCCTCTTATCTGAGGTGCCATTAAGGGGATTTGGACATCTGGTTTTATTTTAACCCTCAGGATGGACGTAGCACTCTATTTTATACCTAATAGACACTCACCGAAATGTTTGGTAGATTGAATTAAAGAGTATTTTGCAAAGATTACTGCAGTAAGGAAAGATATACCAAAAAACAGTAATCCACAGGCTTACCTCTTCTAAGGAACGTTTGCATTTTAAAAGAGAACCTTGTTATATCAAATTAATCTGTAACTGATGGAGCATGCAGAACATGTTTGGACCGAAAGCTCTTGAGGGAGGCTCTAATTTCTCCCCAACATTCAGACATTTCCCAGAAGTCCAGGGTTAGTAGTTTAGTATACCGTTTAGTCAAGTCCCTACCACAGTCTGAATTTAATGGTTTCTTCTAGGGAATACTGGTCTTTCTCTTATATTTGCCATTGGTCTGTGTATAAATAGCTGTTGCTCTCATTAAGAATTAAAAATACATATTTATGACAGTGATTCCTACCTGAAGGATTTATTAGGAAATGTAATGTTTGTTATAGTAATAGAGTTAAAAAGCATGGCCACCACCACCCAAAAACCCAAATCTCCTTACATAAATTATGGAATCCATAATAACTGCCTTATATGGCCATTGTAAAGCCAGTGGAATGTGATGTAGTAAGGATGGATTTCATATTTATTTTGACTTTTGTATCAAGTGGATGGAGAGTTTGCTGATGTCAGGAAAGTCCCTAATTGAGACTCACAGTGCATGAGTTCTGATAAATGACGACTGCTTCAGCCAGGACCGATGGCCACGTGGGTTCCCACTTCATGACTTGAGTCACCAGGGAGACATTTCTCATTGGATCAGCTTATTGTAAATATTAGGTTTCAGCCTTTGAGCATATATTGCTGGTTTTCAGTTACTTGTACTTTAGAACATCTGCTTTTTCATAGCAAAGAAAAGTAATGAAGAAGAGGAAAGAAGAAAGAAAGAAATCTCTTAAGGAAGTGTTTAAAAGTCGAGCTGATAGATTTGGCAGTTCTCATTTGTGGCAGGAGCAACAGGCATCACAGGGGCCGTGTGACTTCAATAATAAAGAATAAACGTTTTAATATTATTAAATACATCATAGCAGGTTTTACAGCAAACTTCATAATAAAGTTAGATGTTTCAGTATCAAAAAGGCGCACACATTGCTTTAATGGTATCTACATGTTACGGATTGTAACAGCCTGTTATGACATCATCTGTTAGGAATTTACTATGAATACTTGGGGAAGGGGGTTCAAACAAGCTCCTTCTAATAAGATGCCACGGAGTGTAACTATATCTAATGACAATTGGTCAATTATGAATAAAGCATTTTCAAAGAGAACCACTCTATTAAAACGTTAATGGGGCTTAGCAAGAAGTCTCCATTTGTTGCCTGCTGTTCTCATCTGAAAAGCCACACTCCTGTGTGACCCTCCCCAGCGCCCAGGGCTGCACAGTTCAAAAGGCAGTCGGGGATCATTCTGGCTGCAGACAAGGTTCTCAATTCAATAGCAGAACCAACTTTGGGGTCAATGCTTGGGGCCTTCCGTGATTCAGATGGGCTATAAGTTTTTAAGCTCCTTCCTGCCTGATCCACCCTGTTTTCCTCTCTGCTTTTGGATTTCATGGGAAGCGTTTGATTGAAATAGAATCCACTGATGTGAAGCTCTGAAAAGAAAAATTTCTTGGCTGGTGATAGACAAGTTGGTTGCCCTCAGAAAAAGTATTTTTTCTAATTCTGGAACTGGTATGGGGTCTCAAACTTACTGCCCTTGGGTATAAGCCAGCTCATAGATTTGTTTTGTTTGACAGGTGCTGTACTTAAAAGACATGATCTGAGTGCCTTTGGGCGGGACACGCCCTCTCTGGTTTACAGTGAGCTTCACAATTTCCTACTGCCATAGAGCTAGCACATCAGATATTACCTGTTACCTGCCAGGTCCTACAAAATTGAGACTCATGAGCCTGGTGGCACACAGTGCATGATTCCTTCCTGCTCCCTGCACCTTAGATGTGACCTGATGTCGCTCACTGATGCCTCCCACAGCTGGGCCTTGTTCCTCGCAAAGAGTTTATTGTGAAACCAGAGTCATAAAGACTGGATTAAGAGCAAAGTCCAAGGAATCCCAGAATCTAAGAGTTTGCATGAAAACTTATGAGTTTGGGATACTCCAACCCCAGATGATCAACCTGAGACACAGAGGGGAAATGCCTTGGAAAGGTCAGCCCCAGAAGGAACAGAGCAGAGACAGAAAGCCAGGTCTCCTGATTCCCCATCCTGCTGCACCATCCGTCCCACACAGCTGGCCTGAGCCATGCCGCCTTTGTGTGGCTCTTCCCCATGTTCCCAGAGAGTGCGTCTTTTCCAAAGTTACCATCCACACACACACAGGATGGTCCCAGCTGTGCAGCCAAGCCTCTCTTACACTGTACGACTGTGTCCGGTGAAATGAAAGGCAAGACCAGTGTTCACACTAAGCCTGCTAAATCTTAAAGGAAAGTGCTTCCCCACTGATGACAGAGAACTTGGGGCTAGAGATGGATTAAGGTTTAAAACAAATCCCAAGAGACAGTTTTGCAGAGGACTCAAGTTATTTGAGTCCTTCTTTGTTCAGAGCACCTAAAACTTTCCTTCAGGGCTGGCCTTGGGAATAGGCAGAATGGTGTGGATTCTTTAAGGTACAGCAAATCCTCACTTAATGTCCTCAACAGGTTCTGTGACTTTAATCGAAAACGAGGTATAACAAAACCAATTTTACTGTAGGCTAATTGATATAAACAACAATTAAGTTCCTGTGGCATCTCAACGACATTATAATGAAATGGCATTATTGGAGGACCTGCTGTATCTTGAGCCTCCTCAAGAAAGCTTCCTTTAGCCAAAAATCACCTTGTAGCTAAACCCTCCCATCCCAACCAAGGAAAAATGATCTGAAATTCAATTTGTAATTCATTCATATGAGCTAAATATTTTCCCCTTTAAGCATTGTGCTTTGTGAAAGAAACTCCAGGAAAAGGAGAGCTTCCAGGTGGCTAGTTCAGTGAGCTTTGTTCATGAGTGAAAGGGGCTGAGGGCAGGGAGAACTCCAAGCATGAGTGAAAGGCAGGAGACCAGATGAAGAAAGTGTTGGGGGAGAGAGATGGGCCGACAGAGAAGCTAGAAGTGAAGGAGTCAATAAAAGAAATATCCAAAAGAAACCAGTGGCATCATATAATTCTAGGAGCATCTGTGGCTAAGACTGCATGATCAGGGCCACTGAGCCCTCTCTGTCAGGGGCTGGCTGTGGTCTCTTGCTCAATACCCTTAAAATTCTCAGCCCCCAACTCCTGCCAAAGGCTTTAGCAAATACCTCCAGAAAAGGTGGAAGAAAGAATATAAGGATCCAAGTACTGGTTCAGTGACTGGCACATAAACTCAATAAGTATTTGTGGAATACATGAATCAAATAATTATAGTGTATACCTGTGCAGCCATCTTCCAGGTGGCTTCTAGCCTGGTCTCTAGAGCACTTGACCACAGCTTTAGTGCCTATGAAATAGGTTCTAAGTCAGGAGATATGAAGTGAAATGGACCTGAAATGGTAAGATTTCAGATCCCTCAACTGTCAAATAGCAACAAAAAGAATACCTTGCCCATCTCAGAAAGGTGCTATTTGACTCTGAAATGACAGATTGTATAGGGCAGAAAAGGGGGTTAGTTTATAGCTCCTCCATTTGAACCATCCTGGTACATATCCCTCAGAAGTCAGATGGAATTCTCCAGAGTAATTGAAAAGAGAGCAGGTTGCTCAGTGGAATTGGAGTGACATCATAGGTGAAGGTATGGAGTGAAATGCAATTTTGTAGTTAAGATGTGAACTTTTGAGCGGTCACAAGGCACCTGGGTAGCAGCTTCTGTTGATTTTACAAGGTAATGAGAGGCCATGATAAACAGATATGGTGGAAGTGCTACCTGTAGAACCTGAGTGCCATTGTTTTTTGAGAGTGAAAATAAGACCTAGAATGCCTTCTTGTTACAGATGGAGTCTGGAGTGGAATAGACTTTTAGGAAAGATGTCAAGGAGTAGACCCAAGTTGGGGGAAGGAGAGAGGAAGCCAGGGGCGGAGGCAGGAAATAGATAGAGAGAGAAAGAGAGAGATGAGGGGTAGGGATGGGGGTAATCCATGTAGCTAATCATTTGGCTACAATAGAAGAGAGAGGGAAGTTGCTTAAAGATTTGAAGTCTGCAAAAGGTGTAAAGATTATTAGCAGCAAAAATTGAGAAAGTTTGGAAAGAAAAGAGTAAGCTGAAAACATCTTTGGATAATTTAGAATAAAATGAGCATATCTTGCTTGAGTTTTCTTTTTACTTTGTTCATTTGCTGTGGTAGAATATTATATACATTCAATGGAATTTTGTATTAGGAAAGTGTTGAATGAATAAAAATTTCCACATGGGCCAATGCCTCATGCATTAGGGCATTTATGGGGTGAGGGTCAGAAATACGCACCAAAAAAGGCCTATTTCTTAGTTCACAGTTTTATCTTCCTCATCATTTGTTATGGAGCCAATGTTCTCTCAGATTTGGAATGCTTTCCTCACTTATGTACTTGTTTATATACATATATCTAACATAAATTAATGAAACTCTTTCCAGACACATAATTCCAGGAATTTTTTTTGCCTTTGTTATTAGTCTTTTGATAAAATTTTCTAATTAAGTCAGCGTGACACTCAGCCAAAAAACAGAATTGCTTCAGAATATCCTCACATGTTCCTTTTAGTTCAGTTTACCCTGAAAGCAAGACAAATCAGTTTAGCTGCCATTAGAGGCATTTAGGTTAGACTGGGAAAAGCACTCCCAGAGTGCAGGAACCTGGCTGAATCGCCATGTGGGGGATTTAAAATCTCCATCTCTAGATAATGCTAGAAAAAGATAAAACAACCAGTCACATATAGGGTTGCCTCATTGAAAAATAATCATGTCCAGGAAAATCTTCTGTGCTTGACAAATTTTAATGACCTTCAAACCTATATTGCTATACTATCCCATGACTTGGCTCAGAGACCACATGCATTTTCATAGAGTACTGTGGAAGATCTATCCCCACTCTGGAAACTGCTTCCTCACCAGCACTGAGATGGGCCCTCTCATTCATGCTGTGCCATCCATTACCTCCCTGGCCAGAGCTGATTGGAGTGGGATGTCTACCCAATTTAAGAGATGCCAACCACATTCTCTCCTCCAGGGAATAATAGCAGTAGGACTTGGAACAGAACAGCCATAGTTAAGAGCATGGTCTTTGGAGAACTAGGCTGCTTGGATTCGAAACCCTATCTACTCATTTCTAGGTGAATTTGCAGAAGTCACGTAATTTCTCTGCCTCAATTTTGTTATCTGTAAAGTGGAGATAAAACTTATAGGTTAGACAAGAGGATTAAATGAGTTAATAAAACATGCAAATTACTTGGATACTGAGTCTAGAATGTGGTAAGCACTCTCTAAGGCAGCGGTGGTCAACCTTTCACAGGGGTCACCTAAGACCATCGGAAACACATATTTTTGATGGTCTTAGGAACCGAGACACTGCTCCTCTATCTGTCTCCAGACCCACATGCAGATAAGCCCACATACAAGTACCCGGCGACCCCTGTGAAAGGGTCGTTCGACCCCCAAAGGGGTTGTGCCCCACAGGTTGAGAACTGCTGCTCTAAGGGATTGTTCATTTGTGACCCTGGCTGCTCACTTGAACTAAGGAGCTGTAGATTTTGGGATGGGAGACATCACTGTGGAATGGTCATCTTTAGTTTTGGACCCAAATAAGGAGAGAAAGCTAGTTTGCAGGACAAAATGAGGGAAGCAGAATGGAGTGAGAAGTTAAAGCCAGAGACCAGAGAGGCAGACAGCTAGACAGACAGAGCAGGTAGCTTGGTTCTTCATGGCTTTCTGGTTCCTGGTTTTGGCCTGTCTTAAGACTGACCTCTCTTTGGACTATTGGGTTTCATGGCATATTCCTGTGTCCTTATATGAAATGTTGCTTTTCTGGTTTATACCAGTTCAAACATTGAGTTTCCATTACTGGTAAACAAGGATCCTTATCTAGGAGGGTTAGGTATACCTCAGCTTTCCTTGGACACAAATTTCCCACAAACCAGAAGAAAAAGACTTCAAGGGAAAGGTACACACATTCTATTTCTTTTAGGGTCACTTTCTCTTTCTCAGAATAAGAGATGCCACCATTCTGACTTACTGTTCTCAAAGAACATTCATGTTCTCCATTAATAGCCTCTAAACTGAGGGACCTCAACAACCTAAACTCACTTTTCTTCTATGTAAAAATGACTTTAGACTTGAATGAGCCAAACTTTTCATCTTCTAACTCTGTTGTATTTGGCAGTCCAAACAATAGCGTTCTCTTCCGCCGTCTCAGATCGTAGGAGATCCCAGGCAGCAGAGGATGCAAAGCTCACACATTATTTGGTATTTTCCACTGCCAAATCCAAGTTCTCAGACTTAACCTGCTAAATCCTTTGACTTCATTCATGAAAAATGGCACACATTAACATGCCTCATAACACATCTTCTAAAATCTTTCCAAACAACCAGCCGGCAGTCAGTGTTGCCAGCCTCGCCACAGACACCATCATTCTTTCCCTTCCCTGTCTGGCTCTGAGTTTTTGGAACAGAGATGAAACTTAACCTTCCCAAACAAAGACCGTTTACTAGGCAACTTAGAGCAAGTAATTAGCTCACACACCATAAGGTGTCACAGAACTGTTTGCAGATCTCTTCCAAGTTTAGATCTTTTTCCCCCCCGCCCCCAGAAACACACCCTTTTCTCTAAGAACCCACAATCATTTACCACTGCATGAAGGAAGTACACTTATTATAAGAGTAAAATATTTAAAACCTCTTCAGGGATGGTCAGACAACCTCATAAATCATGTTCTCCCCACTGGTGAGTTTGGGATGGGAAGGTCATGTGTTGACACATTTAGAAGCCATTGGGGTGCTGTGGTTTCACAGCTAGGAGGGAAACTTGAGCTTGTTGAAGTTGGAGCTTACTTGTATTTTTATTTATTGAATTAATGAAATCTTGGCAACAAACTGTGTTTTACTTTAGGCAAGATGTGATTTTTTTTTGCCCCCACCTACCTCATCTCCCTCCCTGCCCCTCCCAAATAGACATTTTTATAAAAGTTTCAAACACTGGAAAAGCTTCCTGGGCAGCCAAACTGAACCTTAATAAAATCAAGATGAACCAATCAATATGTGGAGATGTGGCTTCCATTAAAATTGACATTTGGGTGTTAGAAGAAGAAAAAAGGAACAGCATGAAAGTAAATATTTTGAATGTGTTTACAAGGCTTCTGGATTCTAAGTGTTTGCACATTTATCAATCTGTATGTCAGCCTGACTGTAGTTTTCAGAAACCATAGATCACCAGAATCTAACCAGCTCAGCTCACGACGTTTTCTCACTTTGGGTGAAGACTCTATCAGTGTGAATGTGCAGGCATGCACATGCACTGGTAATTAAACAACAACAAAAATTATCATCATAATTTAATGCCGAGGTTTCCAGTCCTAGTTATAAGCTAGAATCAACTGGGGAGCTTTCAAAAGCCCCCAGGCATTTGTATTTCTTAAAAGCCCCCCAGTACATCAGTGATGGTTCCAACAGAAAATCAATGGCCCACTCAAATTGACTACCCTGAGGAAAGTTTAATAAAGGGACTTTTTACAAAGGTGCCAGATGGGTTGGGCGCTTACCAGGATGTAGTGTGTCAGTGCTCTGGATTTCAGTTATTCTAAGAGCTATGTCGTGGTATCTCATTGTTGTTTTAATTTGCATTTCTCTGACAACATGTGATATGGAGGATCTTTTCATGTGCTCATGTGCCATCTGTGTATCTTATTTGGTTAGGTGTCTGTTAAGGTCTTTGGCCCATTTTTTAATTGTTTATTTTCTTGTTGAGTTTCAAGAATTCTTTATGTATTTTAGAGAGCAGTCGTTTATCAGATGTGTCTTTTGTAAATATTTTTTTCCAGTCTTTGGTTTGTCTTCTCATTCTCTTGACATTGTCTTTCACAGAGAATAAATTTTTAATTTTAATGAAACTCAGCTTGTCAGTTATGTCTTCCTTACATCATGCCTTTTGTATTATACCTAAAAAAGTCATTGCCACCCTTAAGGTCATCTAGGTTTACTTCTGAGTTAATTTTTGTGAAAGGTGTAAAGTCTGTGTCTAAATTCCTTTTTTTTTGGTATGTGGATGTCCAGTTCTTCCAGCACCATTTGTTGAAAAGACTATCTTTACTCCACTGTATTGCCTTTGCTTCTTCTCAATGATCAATTGAACATATTTATGTGGGTCTATTTCTGAGCTCTCTATTCTATTCCATTGATCTATTTCTGTAGTCTTTCACCAGTACCACATTGTCTTGATTACTTTAGCTTTATATAATCATAAATACTGAAGTTGGGTAGTGTCAATTTTCCAACTTTGTTCTTCTTCAAAATTGTGTTGTGTATTCTGGGTATTTTGTGTCTCTCCATATGAACTTTAAATTATCACCCTCAAAGACTGCTGGTGAGAATGTGGAATGGTCCAGCCACTTCAGAAAACAGTCTGGAAGTTCCTCAGAGGGCTAAACATAAAGCGACTATATGACCTAGCAATTCGACTCCTAAGCGGAATTGAAAATGAGAGAATTGAAAGCATATTTATACAACAACTTGTGCACAATTGTTCATAGCAGAAATATTTATAATAGCCCAAAGTGGAAACAATCCAAATGTTCATCAGGTGATGAATGGATAAATAAAATGTGGTATATTCATATCATGGTATACTAATTAGCAATAAAAGGAATGAAACACTGATCCATGCTACAATATGAATATACCTTGAAAAGATTATGTTAAGTTAAAGAAACCAGTCACAAAATACCACATATTGTATGATTTCATTTATTCTAAGTGTCAAGAACAGGCAAATCTATAAAGACAGGTAGTAAATCAGTGGTTGCCAGGTTCTGGAGATTAGTGGCAAAATGGTCATATCTAAGGGAAGTGGCTGCTATTGGTTATGGAGTTTTTCTTGGGGGCAGAGGGGGAGTGATAATTATGTTCTAAATTTGATTGTGGTGATGTTTACACAGTTCTGTGAATACACCAAAAATATTGACTTGTACATTCTCAATAGGTAAATTTTATTATATGTGAATTATCACAATAAAGCCATTATTTTAAAAAATAAATACATAAAATTAGGAAACTTTGTTATATGTATGTTATACCTAAATAAAGCAGTTATTTTTTAAAGAAAGAAACTTCTTTAATTTGGTAAAGACTAAAATAACCCAAATTGTCCATGTCATACTTTAGGAGGAGCTATAGACACATTCTATTTTAAAACAAGAATGAGATAAGAATGCCTGCCATCCCCACTACTGTTCAGCATTAGTACTGGAGAGCCAAACATCTCAAATAAGAAAATGAGGGGAGAGGGCTGGCCGAGTGGCGCTATGGTTAAGAACTGGCTTGGGACGCCAGAGGGCCCTGGCTTGGATCCCACATATAAGGGCCGGTGACACTGCCCTCCACAGCTAAGATGCTGAACAACAGCTCAACCTGGAGCTGGGTTGCCATGAGTCGCTGTGGATGGCGTAGGCTGCAGCTCCTGTGGCAGTGGGTTGCCATGGGCCAGCGTGAGCAGCCAGCAGCCGCAGTGAGCAGCTGTCCAGAGGCTGGTGACTGATATGCCTCGCCCGGGAAGAGCTCAATGATAATACCAACTTGGGCCAGTGAAGCAACGTCCTCCACAACTAGACTAAAGAACAAAAAGGACAGCAACTTGTCTGTTCCCCTTCCCCCAACTCCCCAGCACTGTTTCCATCCCCTCAATTCCCCAATTAAAAAAAAAAAGAAAATGAGGGGAGAAAAGGACAAGGGCAGGAAGGAAGAAATAAAACTGTTAATATATGGGGAGGATATAATTATAAACATAGAAAACTCAATAGAAGCAACAAAATAGTGAAATCATAAGATGTTGATAAATATAATTGCAACTTTTAAAAATACTCTTGTTCTGTTATCAATAATAAAATCGAAAACAAAATATTATACCATTTACAATAGCAACTAAAACTAAAAAGTATTTATAAAATATACATAATATCTTTTTGGATAATAATATTCTAATAGTGTTTTGAGAATGTATCATAACATCTGAATAAATGGACAGCATGTTTATGGAAGAACTGTCTTAGTACAAATGGCAACATAACTCAAATTAATTTATAGATTAAATACAATACCTACCAAACTTTCAGTAGAATTTTTATAAGTGATAGAGGCCACACTCAAGAGGCTACATACTCTCTGATTCAATTTTTATGTCATTTTGAAAAATGGCTCTAGGGACAGAAACCAGCTCAGTGATTGCCAGGGTGTGGCATTGGGATGGCAGTGACTACATAGAAGCTCTGGAGAAATTTTGGAGGTGATAGAACTGTTCCACGTCTTAATTGCGTTATTAGATACACAATTGTATGCATTTGTCAAAACTCAGAGAATTATATACTGAAATGGGTGAATTTTACTATATTTCAATTATAGCTTAAGTTTAAAAAGAAAATGTATCCAAGGGCCGGCCGAGTGGCTCAGTTGGTTAAGAGCTCGCTCAAGAGTTTGAGCTCTGAGCAACAGCGGTTCGAGTCCAGCCCGAGCTGAGCAG
>NW_017731352.1:7297103-7363014 GCF_001890085.2 Hipposideros armiger
ACAGCGGTTCGAGTCCAGCCCGAGCTGAGCAGCCGCTGAGCTGCCAACAGGTAGCAGGATGGCTCAGCTTAAAAAAAAAAAAAAAAAGAAAATGTATCCATCAGTAGGTAAGTCGACTTTATAAAAGAAGTGTCAAGAAGGGAGACTTGCTCTATCCACCACAAAGACATACTACAAAGCCATTATAATAAAATTAAACAAATAAAAGTAAGAGCAATTCTAGTGCAAAAATAGGCACAAAAACCAATGGAATATGAGAGAGCTCGAAAGCAGACCACATGTATAGATAAGGGAACCCATTATATCATATCGTATTGGTGACCTCAAACCCAGCAGTGTCATGTTAACATGTTTTATAGAAAGCATTTGGGAGACTCTCTCACCATATGGTGATAAATAAAACCAGGGTTCCATACCTTATAACATATACAGAGGCAGACTCCAGGTAGATTAAAGTTTTCAGTGTGAAAAATATAATGTTCGTTGAAGGAATGTCATAGAATATCGTTTCATCTTGGAGATGAGGAAGAACTGCTAAATATAACTCAAAAAGTAGAAGTCATAAGGCTGGTGGGCGTGTAAACCAGTGTGGCTTTTCTGTGAAGCAAACTGGAAGTGTTTGGTGAAATGAAGAATGTGCAAACCCCATGACCTGTCTGTCACACTCCTGAGTACACACTTCAGGAAAACTGTTGCGTGTATACATGGAGGGAAAGAGATGTTAACTGCAATGTTGATAGTGGAAGGCAGAGTTAGATACAACCTTGGTGACTATCATTAGGTGGTGAATAAGTGAAATGTAACAGCTCTGTGAAACACTATGCAGCTATCAGAGGCAATGAACTAGGGATACATGTGACAAACAATACATAGATAGATCTCATAGTATAGATTGAACCAAATAAGGAGAATGAGATCTATTGCATATCACTTAGGAAAATTGAAAGTACAAATGTACACAAAGAAGAACTATTATTGTTGACTATACATTTCTATCCAAGAGCACAAAAGAAGCTCATTCAAAGAGTTTGATGAAGAAGGAGGTAGTTAAAAGTGAGTTGGGTTCTGGAATGAAGGGGAACATGTACCTAAAAATAAAGAAAACAAGAGTGGGCCTAATAGGGACCAGTGTACCAATGGGTATGTTTTATGCAAGTCTCTTAGCTTGAGGGGAAATAAATATAAAAGATAAAACCTGAGAAATATCTGCATAAAACTATCATTCTAATACCTATCACATAAAATACAAGAAAAGCTACCAATATAATGAAAAGTCTTATTTAAAAAGTTCAGATTGCCTCAGATGGCAAATTTCAAATCCAGTAGGAGAAAAATTGGCCCTTTGACGTGGTGGACTCTTTTAGTAGTCAAAAATGTGCTCTAATCAAATAACTCATCAAACATTGCGTTTTAATGAGATCAGAAGACATACTTGAATAATAGGTTGACTGAGGTTTATCTAGCACTTTAGATCTAACTTACTCCTCACTCCCTCATCCTAGATAACACCAAGTCCTGTTTAATCTATTTAAATATCAGGCCCCCATTATGTTTTGATGAGCTATTGCATTAATCTCCTTATTTGTTGTTGGCCGTAGTATCAGAACTTCTGCCTGGCCCCCACGATGTCTATGGGAACATCTCCCTTATAGGAAAATCTAATCCTGTCTCTCCTCTGATCAGCATTGAGTTGACAGGACTTGCCAATGGATGGATGTGGGTATGTAGAAAAAAAGATGACCCTCATGGTTTTGGTCCAGAGCAACTAAGAGTGTAATGAAAGCTTTTACTGAGATGCCAAAGACTGGGAGAAGGGCAAACTTAGAGTGAAGCATCTAGTGTTTTCTTTGGACAAGTTAATTGAGGTCCAGGTGAAGATATTAAGCTCAAGAGAGCTTCAGAGCTCAAGAGAGTGGCTTGAGTCAGAGATGTAAATTTGAAAGCCATCAGTGTATTATTTAAAGCCATGACTGGTGACTACATGAGATCACTAAGGGAGTGAAATAGACAAAAGAGGGCCAAGGAGTAAACTTTGAGACTATCAAAATTTTAGAGGTTTATAAAATGAGGAAGAAGAAAAAAATTGAGAAGGCGTAACCAGTGAGGTAAGAGGAAAATAGGCAGGTATAGCATATTGGAAGTCAACTGTAAAAATGTTTCAAGAAGAAGGGAGTGGCCTACTTCTTTGTATTCTCAAATGCTCCCAGAGGTGAAGTAACATGAGGAATAAGCATTAACCATTGGATTTGGCAAGAGTCACTTCAGCAGTTATTAAGGACACCAGCCTAGCATAGACAACTGCTGGGAGAGTTTTGCTCTATAGAGATTCAGATAATTGGGGAGGTAGATAAAGAGAGATGTGGCGGGCTTACGTCGTGACACAACGCAGAATATTTGTAAACTAATGGCAATAACCCAGTAGAGAGGGAGAATTTTATGATTCAAGGGAGGGATCATTTCAAAACTGATGACTATGAGCAGCTGAGTCAAGATGAGATCTAGCACACAAGTGGAGAGTTTGACACGCCTTGAACTGCAGTGGGAGAGAAGGCAGTGAATGTGGGTATAAGTGCAGACAGGTGGAGGGAGGGTAGTAGGATGATCAGGTAGTTTTTTTCTGATTACTTCTATTTTTTCTCAGAGAATAAAGAAATAAATTTATCAGCTGGGAGTAGAGAGAGAAGAAAGTTGTTAGATGTTTGAGGAAAGATGAGAAAGCATGAAATAATTTCACATGTACCTGCACATCATATATACATCAAATATGTATATATCAAATGTGTAAATACATGTAAATTTGTAGGAATTTAATCATATAGTACACTGCTTGATAAACAGGATTTTTGTTTTAAAAAATGTATATGCATCTTTCTATAGTTATTCAAATTTACTCTCCCATAAGAAGTATATGAAAATGTACATCCCACAGCAATGAGATATCACTACATACTTATTAGAATGCCCAAAATCCAGGACACTGACAGTACCACATCCTGGTGAGAATGTGGAGCAACAGGAACTCTCATTCATTGCTGGTAGAAATTCAAATGGTACAACCACTTTGGAGGATAGTTTAGTGGTTTCTGACAAAACTAAATATACTCTTACCATATGATTCAGCAATCATATTGCTTGATATTTACCCATAGAAGTTGAAAACTTACGCCCAAATAGAAACTTGTACATGGATGTTTATATGTATAGCAACTTAATTCATAATTGCCCAAAGTGAGAAGCAACCAAGATGTCTTTGAGTAGGTGATAATAGGTGATTGGATAAATAAACTGTGGTACATCTAGACAATGGAATGTTGTTCAACATTAAAAGGTAATGAACTATTAAGCCATAAAAAGACATGGAGGAGATTCAAATGCATAATACTAAGTGAAAGAAGCCAATCTGAAAAGGCTACATACTATATGATTCCAACTGTATGGCTTTCTGGAAAAGACAAAAAAAAAACTATGATGATAGTAAAAAGATCAGTGGTTGCCAGAGATTAGGTGAGGAAGGAGGGATGAATAGATGGAGCCTGGAGGAGTTTCAGGGCAGTGAAACCAACTCTACATGATGCTATAATGATGGCTACACGTCGTTATACATTTGTCCAAACCCATAGAATGTACAACACCAAGAGTGTACCTACCCTAAGGTAAACTGTGGACTCTGTATGAGTCCATAGCAGCTAAAGAGTGATAATGATGTTGTCAGCACAGCTTCATTAATTATAGCAAATGCACCACTCTGGTAGGGATGTTGATAATGGGGGAGGCAGTGTATAGTGGCGGTAGTCTCTGTGCTTTCCGTTCAATTTTTCTGTGATTCTACAATTGTTCTAAAAATAATATATTAAAAAAGTCCCATTGTATATTACTAACATGGAGTTTTAAGATGGTATGTCACCTTAAAAGGATAATATGGGAATATCATAAACAACTTTATATCAATAAATCTAGAATTTCGATGAAATTGGAAAATCCCTGGAAAAAACAAACACAATACCAAAACTTATACAAGACATAAAAAAATCTGAATAACTCTCTATCTATTTAATAAATTAAATTCTTAATTAAAGATTACCTCAAAGAAAACTAAGTTTGGGTGGTTTCACTGGTAAATTCTAACAAACATTCAAGGAAGCATAAACTTTTTGTGAAAATAGACTTCCAAGTGGAGATGTCAAGCAAGCAGTTGGATATATGATTCTGGAGTTTGGGGTAGAAATCTGGGTTGGAGACATACATTTCCCAGTAGTCGGCACTCTGGTATTTAGAGCCAAAATTCAAAATGAGATCACCAAGGGAGTGAGCAGAGATAGAGAAGATGAAGGACTGAGCCTCCTTAGGCTTACGTCTAACAGTCCATATGTTACTTTTGTCCCATATTTAGAGTGCTGTACTATGTTCTTAGTCAGTGGAAACTGGTGTGGTAGAATATACTCTATGCCCTAGGCACCATACTGGGAACTCCCTCAGCCAACTCTTGCTCACTAAATCAAGGGTATTTGGAAAGGCGTGGCTTTATCTCTTGTATCAGGTCTGCCAGTTATTGTATTCCACAGATGCTTTGATTGATAATGACTGAAAAAAAGGGGTGCAAGTATTGACACTAGGTCTTCAGCAGGGTATCATTCTGGGAGTTAAATGCAAATTTTGAGGTTACTACAAGTGCCTACAGTGAAGTGACTGAGGAAATGAAGATAAAAGTTAACAGGTGAAACTAGAAACTCTTTGATATTATAAAATGTGCTATAAATTTCCCTGTGCCTGTGGAAATCATCCAATAACTGTAATCAACATTGGCTCAAAGAAAGCGTGGGAGGACAGATATGTCACCTCAAGAGATTTAAAGAGCAAACCACAGTAATGGCAAAGAACATATTTCCATATGGATTATGTATAGCTGATGCAGCTAGTGCTACCTATGCCAAAAGCATGGAGTACCTTTTTTCCCAGCACAAACAAGGTGTCAAAACATATGCATCAAAACACTAATGACAAATCACTTTACCAGTTTGCTTTTGATTTTGTTACATTTTATTTTTTTATTTTCATTTTCAGATTTACAAAACAACATAATGATTACACACACCTCACAAAGGAATAACCCCAAAAGTCTACTACCCATTGACACCATACATAGTTATTACAGTGCCATTTTCTATATTCCTCATGCTGTACTTTACATCCCGTGATGATATATATATATGACGATATATATATATTTACATAATAGTTGACAATCCCGTATTATTTTATATTAGTTTCAGGTGTACAGTGCAGTGGTTAAGTATTTATATAGTTTACGAGGTAATCCCCCTGATAAGTCTAATACCAACCTGACATTTATATATAGTTTTTACAGTATTATTGACTATATTCCCCATACTGTATTTCACATCCTCGTTACTATTTTGTAACTACCCAATTGTGCTTCCTCATCCCTTCTCCTTTCTCACCCATCTCTCCAACCCCTCTCATCTGGCAACCATCAGTTTGTTCTCTGTATCAATGAGTCTATTTCTATTTTGTTTGTTTGTTTATTCTGTTCTTTAGATTCTGCATATAAGTGAAAATCACGTGGTATTTGTCTTTCTCTGACTTATTTTACTTAGCATAATACCCTCTAGTTCTTTGTTGCAAATGGTAGGATTTCATTCTTTTTTATGGCCGAGTAATATTTCATTGTATAAATCTACCACAATTTCTTTATCCAATTGTCTATTGATGGGCATTTTGGTTGGTTCCATATCTTGGCTATTGTTAATAGCACTGCAGTAAACATAGGGGTGCATATTTTTTTTGAGTGTTTTGAATTTCTTTGGATAAATATTCAGGGGTGGAATTGGTAGTTCTATTTTTAATTTTTTGAGGAACCTCCATACTGTTTTCCATAACGGCTGTACCAATTTGCAATCCCACCAGCAGTGTACAAGGGTTCCCTTTTCTCCACATCCTCACCAGCACTTGTTGTTTGTTGATTTATTGATGATAACCATTCTGACAGGAATGAGATGATATATCATTGTGGGTTTTATCTGCATTTATCTGATGATTAGTGACATTAAACATCTTTTCATATGTCTATTGGCCATCTGTATATCCTCTTTGGAGAAATATCTATTCAGGTCCTCTGTCCACTTTTTTTTTTTTTTTTAGCTGAGCCATCCTGCTACCTGTTGGCAGCTCAGCTTGGGCCAGGACTCGAACCACTGTTGCTCAGAGCCCAAACTCTTGAGTGAGCTCTTAACCAACTGAGCCACTCAGCCGACCCCTCTGTCCACTTTTTAATTGGATTGTTTGGGGTTTTTTGGTGTTGAGTTGTATGAGTTTTTTAGAAATTTTGGATATTAACCCCTTATCAGATATATCATTGGCAAGTATCTTCTCCCATTCAGTAGGATGTATTTTCATTTTGTTCGTGGTTTCCTTTGCTGTGCAAAAACTTTTGGTTTGATGTAGTCCCATGTGTTTATTTTGTTTGTTTGTTTCCCAACATCATTTATTGAATAGACTATCTTTACCCCTCTGTATATCCTTGCCTCCTTTTTCACAGATTAAATAACCATATAAGTGTGGGTTTATAGTCTGGAGTCTCTATTCTCTTCCATTGATCTATGTATCTGTTTTTATGCTAGTACCATGCTGTTTTGATTATGATAGCCTTATAGTATAGTTTGATATCAGGTAGTGTGATACCTCCAATTTTGTTCCTCTTTCTCAAGTTTGCTGTGGCTATTCAGGGTCTTCTGTGGTTCCCTATAAATTTTAAGATTATTTGTTCTAGTTCTGTGAAAAATGCCATTGGTATTTTGATAAGAATTGCATCGAATCTATAGATTGCTTTGGGTAGTATGGACATTTTAATAATGTTAATTCTTCCTATCCATGAGCATGGTATATGCTTCCATTTATTTGTATCTTCTTCATTTTCTTTCTTCAGTATCTTATAGTCTTCCAAGTACAGGTCTTTTACCACCTTGGTTAAATTTATTCCTAGGTATTTTATTTTGTTTGATGCAGTTGTAAATGGGATTATTTTCTTAAATTTTCTTTCTGACAGGTCATGATTGGTATATAAAAAGGCAACCAATTCCTGAATATTAATTTTATATCCTGCTACTTTACTGAATTGGACTCTTTGGGTTTCTCTCTATATAGTTATCATGTCTCCTGCAAATAATGACAGTTTTACATCTTCCTTTTCAACTTGGATGCCTTTTATTTCTTTTCCTTGTCTGATTGCTGTGGCTAGGACTTCCAATACTATATTGAATAAGAGTGGTGAATGTCAGCATCCTTTTCTTGCTCCTGATCTTAAAGAGAATGTTTTTAGATTTTCCCCACTGAGTATGATATTAGCTGTGGGTTTGTCACATATGGCCTTTATTATGTTGAAATGTGTTCCCTCTATTCCCACTTTGCTGAGAGTTTTTATCATAAATGGATGCTGGATTTTGTCAAATGCTTTTTCTGCATCTACTAATATGACCATATAATTTTTATTTTTCATTTTGTTTATGTGGTATATCACATTAATTGATTTGCAGATATTGAACCAATTTTGCATACCAGGAATGAATCCCTCTTGATCGTGGTATATGGTCTTTTTAATGTATTGCTGAATTTGGTTTGCTAAGTTTTGTTGAGGATATTCGCATCTATCTTCACTAGGGATATCAGCCTATAGTTTTTTTTCTTTCTTTTTTTTTTTTTTTTTGTAATGTCTCTGTCAAGTTTTAGAATCAGGGTAAGGGTGGCCTCATAAAATGAGCCTGAGGGCATTCCCTCCTACTGGATTTTTTGGAATAGTTTAAGAAGAATAGGTGTCAATTCTTTTTTGAATGTTTGGTAAAATTCACCTGTGAAGCTATCTGGTCCACGACTCATTTGTTGAGAGGTTGTTGATTACTGATTCTATTTCATTGGTAGTAATCAGTCTGTTCAGATTTTCTCTTTCTTCTTGATTCAGCCTTGGAAGATTGTATGCTTCTCAGAATTTATCAATTTCTTCCAGGTTGTCCAATTCGTTGGCATATAGTTGCTTATAGTATTTTCTTAACGTTTTTTTGTATTTCTGTGGTGTCCATTGTCACTTCTCCTCTTTTGTTTCTGATTTTATTTATTTGGGTCCTCTCTCTTTTTTTCTTGATGAGCCTGGGTTAAAGGTTTGTCAATTTTGTTTATCTTTTCAAAAAACCAGCTCTTAGTTTCATTGATCTTTTGTATTTTTTTTAAGTCTCTATTTCATTTATTTCTGCTCTGATTTTTATTGTTTCCTTCCCTGTACGCACTTTGGGCTTATTTTGCTGTTCTTTTTTAGTTCCCTTAGGTGTAAAGACAGACTGTTGATTTGAGTTTTTTCTTGTTTCTTTAGGTAGGCCTGCATTGCTATAAATTTCCCTTTTAGGACTGCTTTTGCTGTGTCCCACAGATTTTGGGTCATTGGGTTTTCATTTTCGTTTGTGTCAAGGTATCTTTAGATTTCTTCCTTGATCTCATTGTTAACCCATCCATTGTTTAGTAGCGTGTTATTTAGCCTCCATGTGTTTGTGTGTTTTTCAGTTTTGTTTTGTTTTTTCTTGTGATTTATTTCTAGTTTCATACCACTTTGGTCAGGGAAGACACTTGATATGATTTCAATCTTCTTAAATTTATTGAGACTTATTATATGGCCTACTATGTGGTCTATCTTGGAAAATATTTCATGTGCACTTGAAAAGAGTGTATATTCTGCTGCTTTGGAGTGAAATGCTCAAAAAATAACAATTATATCTATCAGGTCTAGTGTGTCATTTAAGGGCACTGTTTCCGTGTTGATTTTCTGTTTGGATGATCTGTCCATTAGTGTCAGTGGGGTGTTAAAGTCTCCTACTATGATTATGCTACTGTTGATCTCTGGCTTTATGTTGGTTAATACTTGTTTTATGTATTTAGGTGCTCCTATGTTGGGTGCATAAATGTTTACTAGGGTTATGTCTTCTTGTTGAATTGATCCCTTTGTTATTATGTAATGCCCTCTTTGTCTCTTATTATAGTCTTCATTTTAAAGTCTATTTTTTCTGTTGTAAGTATTGCTACGCCTGCTTTTTTCTTGTTTCAATTTGCATGGAATAGCTGTTTCTATCCATTTACTTTCAGTCTGTGTCTTTGGATCTGAAGTGGGTCTCTTGTAGACACCATATGTATGGGTCTTATTTTCTTATCCATTCAACCACCTTATGTCTTTTGATTGGAGTATTTAATCCATTTACATTTAAAGTGATTATTGATAGGTACATAGCTATTGTCATTTTATTATTTATATTTTTGATCTTCATTTCTTCTGCTTAAAGACATCTTTTTAACATTTCTTGTAATACTGGCTTGCTGGTGATGAATTCCTTTAGTTTTTTCTTGTGTGAGAAGCTCTTTATCTCTACTTTAATTTTAAATATTAGCCTTGCTGGGTAGAGTAGTCTAGGTTGTAGGCCCTAGTTTTTCATTAATTTGAATATTTCCTGCCACTCCCTTCTGGCCTGCAAAGTTTCTGTTGAGAAATCATCTGATTGTCTTAAGGGAGCTCCCTTGTAAGTAACTAGTTGTCTTTCTCTTGCTGCTTTAGGATTCTGTCTTTATCTTTAGCCTTTGCTATTTTAATTGTGATGGGTCTTGTTGTGGGCTTGTTTGAGTTCACCTTGTTCGGGACGCTCTGTGCTTCCTGTGCTTGTATGTCTATTTCCTTCACCAGCTTAGGGGAGTTTTCAGTCATTATTAGTCATTATTTATTCAAATAGGTTCTTGATCCTTTGTTCCCCTTCTTTGTCTGGTGCTCCTATGGTACGAATGTTTTTACATTTGATGTTGTCCCAAAGGTCCTTTAAGTTATCTTTGGGTGGGGTTTTTTTTGTTGTTGTTGTTTTTTAATTCTTTCTTTCTTTTTGCTGTTCTGATTGGATGTTTTATACTACCTTGTCTTCTAAATCACTGATTTGATCCCCTGCTTTATCTAATCTGCTGATTCCTTCTAGTGTATTCTTCATTTCAGTTATTGTATTCTTTATTTTTGACTGGTTCTTTGTTATGGTTTCTATGTCCTTCTTATGCTTACTAACTCTTTGTTGAAATTCTCACTAAATTACTTAAGCATTCTTATAACCAGTGTTTTAAACTCTGTCTCTAGTAGGTTGGTTGCCTCCATTTCATTTAGTTCTATTTCTGGAGGTTTTTCCTTGTTCTTTTATTTAGGGCATGTTTCTTTGTTTCCTCATTATGGCTGCTGCTCTATGTTTGCTTCTATGTATTAAGTAGATCTCCTATGTCCCTCAGTCTTGGCATGGCGGCCTTATGTAGCATGTGTCCTGTGTGGTCCAGTGATGCAGTCTCCCTGATCTACTGTGCATGTGTTCCGGTGGTGTTCCTTGAGTGTGTTATGTGTATTCTCCTGTTATAGTTGAGCCTTGATTGCTTTTGGTGCATCAGTGGGTGGGATTGACTCCCAGGCTGACTGACTGTGAGGATTGGCTATGCCCACAGTGTATGAGCTGCTGTGTGGGGCTGACCCCTCAGTGGGGGATTCGCCTGATCTGGCTGTCATACCTGTTGAGACCACCATTTGGGTGTGCCACTTGTGGGACTAACCAGGTGGTGCGCTGGTGTGGTGTAGTCTAAAGATGGCCTCTGGGTGTGTTGTTTCTGATATCTCTTGGGAGGCGCTCCTCTGCAGGCTAAGTTCAGCCTTGCCTGTGACCGGCCTATGGCTACCCAGTAGAAACTACAAAGCTTTATGTGGTGAGCTGTTGCCTGTGCTGGACCTAGAGCATGTGGGGGTGGCCATGCTGTGAACTGAGGCCAGCTGCCACCAGTACTGGGCCTGGGACAGCACAGCAAAAAGCCCAGGGCCCTGTAGGCCTATTGCCACCTGCTGGCTGCCTGTAAGTCTCAGCTGTTGAAAGAGCCTCCTTAGGTGCACAGCCAGGCGGGTTGACCTGCTGTTGAGAGTACCCTCGGTGATATAGCCCTAGCTGGGCAGGGTGGGCTCCCAGGGAGTTGTGAGGCATGGCTGGTAGTTTTTACAAGGTTAATGCAGATTCAGTTCTTGAGCCAGTGCCGGGCTTGTGACCACTTCACAAAATGCCCTGAGAATACCGCAGCAAGCCACCGCTCACCTTGGGCCAACAGATCCCTGAGAGCTGCCCAAGAGAAGCTATGGCACAAGTTGTGGCTCACTGCCCACCACCAAAAGTTCCCTGGGTAGCTGTGGGCTGTCTGCTGCTGTAAAAGGCTTTCAGGGCTTGTGGGGATGGTCTGGCCACCCAGGTGCCAAGAGTGTCCCCAGCAATATACTTCTAGGTGGGTGGGATGGAGCTATGGAGTGTGGGCGGTGGTTTTTACAAAGCTAATGCAGTTTCAGGCTTGTTCCAATGCTGGGCCTGTGGCCACTTCACAAAAATGCCCTGAGAACGCCATGGCCAGTCACTGCTCGCCTTCAGCCGGCAGGTCCCTGACAGCCACCCAAGACAGGCTGTGGTGCAAATAGTTACTCGGTCCCCACCACCCAAAGTTCTCCAGACCACTGCGAGCTGTCCACTGCTGTAAAAGTCTTCTGCAGCTTGTGGGACTGGGCCAGCTGCTCAATAGCTGAGAGTGCCCCTGGCAATGCAGTACTAGCAATGCCGGGCAGGGACCCAGGGCCTCACCAAGGTGGTGTGCATGTGCGGATTTCACCAAACCAATTTGGTGTCAGGTCTAGCCCTTTGGGGAGGGTTCAACATAGAAAAGATGGCACCCTCCTGTAGGCTACACGTGAGGCAGGTTTCATACTGGGGTAATGGCTGCTATCCCTCCAGCCCTTGCTCCAAAGTCACACAACTCAATCTTTCCCCATAAGTCTCTCCTTTTGAGTTGCCTCCTCTCCACTGGAGACCAGGTGAGTGTTTGCAAGAGAGTGAATCTGTGCAGGCCTTTTAAGAGGGCGTCTGGGTTTCCAGCTGTCTTCAGAATGGACAGCAGAGTCCTCGCTAATTTTCACTGCCAGGTATCGTGGGAACTCTTCTTCCCAGCACAGGACCCCTGGGTTAGGGAGCCCGGTGTGGGGCTGGGACCCCTCCCTCTTCTGGGGGGGACCTCTGCCACCAAGGTGTCCCTCCCGGTGTTCAACCACTATCTATGGGTTTGGAGTCAGCCTGTTTCACACCTCCACTCCTCCAACCAGCCTCGTTGTGGCCTCTTCTTTATAGCCCTAGCTCTGTTCAGCTAGTCTTCAAATGATTCTTGAGATTGATTGTTCTATAATTTATTTGTAATTTTCGTGTGATCCTGGGATGCAGCAAGTGTAGCATTTACCTAATCCATCATCTTGGACCTTTGTTACATTTTCTAACATACAAATATTTTACATTTTATATAATCAAATCCATAGATATTTTCTTTTTTATTTCTTCTATTCTTATGGTTAAAAATATTTCCCAATCCATTTCTAGTTTTTCAAGAACCACCGATCATTTTTAGTGATTGTATGATATTTCATATTCCACCAAATAGATGCACCAAGAAGCATAAGGTTTAGTTGTTGTTCTGTTGCTGTTGCTTTTTAATGGTGACTTCCCCCTTGGCTGTGAGGAGAGTCCTTGTGTATGTGAGAGACTGGTTAGAGTCCTCAACCTGAACCCAGATTCCCATACCCCATGCACTCTCACACTCTCCAACTAGAATTCTGTTTATCATACCTTTCTAGAAACAGAGTGACTGCTGACATGTTAGCACTGTGAAAGGAACTTTTCCTTACATCAGGGAGAAGTTTGCACACTCATGGCCCCTTCAGGGAATGCAGCTCCACAGTATACTGACTCACCTACCTTTTATCCAGTTTCTTATTCTCTCCTAGGACACTCACAATTCCCTTGAGGACTTTCTGGCTCGCTTGTTCTTCTCAGTGTCTCTTTCAGGGTCCTGAGTGACCTACTTTTCTGAGGGGATGAACTCACATGTCTGTGGCTAGGACTCTTTTGAATGGGTCCTGCCTTCTCCTCCCCGAAGGACTCTGGGTGACAGCAGAGCAGAGAGAATCTTGGCTTCAGTCCCCACAGAGCACAGGGATGTATTGCGGCAGAAAAATCTCCATTCTTGGGTCCAAAGACCTGAACTGCAATTCTGTTCCATCCTTGATTCAGTGTGTCAACCACAGCAACTTGCCTTCTCTATCTGTAATAAGATTGGCCCTGCTTTTGTCAGTGAAGGTACACATTACCTGCCTTTCAAGGCATGCCCCACTCCTACTCCTGTGCACCAACAGGAAGCCATTTTTTATGTCTTCTTTGGGAGCAAACTCTAGTGGACAATGCTATTGTAAATGCTTACCTGCTATTTTCTGAAAGAGCCCTTTACCCTTTCTTCCCTAAAAGCATAGGTAGAAGACAAACATTCTACTAGTATTCCAAGAGTTTACTTCTACCCAAGAACCAAAACTTTCTCTTACAGGATGCCTCCATTAACCCTGACTTCTTGCATTACCCCCAAACCCAATAAAACAATTACAAAACCAAAAAATTATAATAACTAAAGTGGGTGTGAATCGTAGATACATTTCCATAAGCAAATCAGAGCAAAACCTTTAAATGATCACTTATAAATGCAAAAGCTGGATAGTCATGAATATTATTTCTCTAGATAGTTTCATGGTTTTTAAGAAATGTATAAATATACTTCAATGCCAAAATGAATAGAAACATTTTATCCCACTGTCACGAGTAAGAATCCAAAAACCTTAATAGTCGTAATATTTTTTTCACAAAGAGTTGTTCAGTTGTTTGATCTGTTGACTTCGGCTTCATATTTGAAATTATTTTATAATAAATTATCAGATTTGTATAGACCTATGAGAGCTAAGGCGCAAGAAGCAAAGGGTACCAGTAAACAGAAGCATTAAAAAAAAATTCTAATACCCCCCTTCCCTGACCGAATCTGAAGGAGACATTAAAGGGGTTTTTGATGAACAATTGGGGACCTGACCAAAAGACCCAATTTCAGTTTCAACAAGTCATCAAATATTATATGAGTCAATTACATAAACATTGGAATTTCCCAACATCTGATTCCAATAGCAGGAGAGCAGCCCAGGTTCACAATGGAGATTTCTCAATAGGCAATGCCGTTTTCCAGGTAATTAAAACTGTTTGTATAGGAGAGTAGATTTATCTTCTGAAACCATTTTAGCACTAGTGCTCTCCTGAGTGGTATCAGTTGACACACTGCATAATCTAGAACAGACTAATTGCTGCATGATTTCTAATTTTTCTGCAGCCATGTAAATGAGCTGAAGTCTGCACAGGTGGAGCCCATTAGAGTGAATGATTTCCCTCTCATGTTGTTATCTTCATTTGCCGTTGTCTTATCAACTCCAAGTAGGAAATCCGCTGTCATGAAAAGCAGGCGAGGGAACAATGTCTGGCTGAAAAGTCTTGTTTCATTATTTTTTAATTCATATAGTCCTACCTGCTTGATGCAGCTTTCTGATTAGCATGCTAGGCAGCCAGTAATGCATTTTTATTTAAATAAGGAGGCAGGGCTTTCATTTAAACTAAGAAATCATCTCCATTTCTTATCAGGGAACAAGGATTCATGATTCAATAATACATGAATTTAATAATGCATAATGGTAGACTTCATAGGTATACATAGCAATACCAGAGTGGGTTAGTATGCTCCATGGGTTGTCATCTTGAGGTCCCAGTCTGGTTTACCCACACCCCCTCCCTTCATCTCTTCCAATATTTCCTTTCAGTAAAAGAGGTGTACCATTTGCCATATTCATCTGCCGCTGCCAAGAGCCCAGCTCGCGGGCGGCGTCTTCACTTTACGACCGTGTTTAATAGCTGTTAAACTGCTGGACTTTAGCCTCTGCAAGAATTCCCAAATTGGACCCAAGGGAGACTTGAAAGGATTGGGAGGGAGAGAATCGGGAAAGAAAAGTAAGGAACTTCGTTCCCTACCACTAATTGCTTTTTCCACTGAGGTATCTCTCCATCGCCTCGTTTCAGTGAGGGGAAAGTCTACAGTGCATTTGCAATATCCGGGGCCACATTATCTCTTTATAACTCTACTTGTGTTTCACGGCTCACAGAAACCTAAGCCTGGCATGCCGGTGATAGTTTGATTCAGCGTTCCCTTCGCGTTACAGTTTGGGTGTCTCTCTTCACTGGGCTGCCCCGTGGATGGCAGGCCATTCTGCCTGATTTTGCAAGCCAAATGTTCCAGGAATTTAAGGCTGCCCAACTGAATTACTCAAGTGGCTTGACCAACAGGAAAGCCAAGTGACTCAGACATACATTGCTTTTCATCATCCATTTATTTGTTTTTCATTTTATTCAATTTGGAAAATTAGATAAAGCTGGCCCACTCCATTTTCTACTTCTTTCATCTGAACATAGTAGGTTAAGCTTTGTTTTTGGGGGGGGTTTTTTGTTAAGAATTTGGAAAATTTCATTTAGAGAAAAATCAAAATGCACATGTGGAATCTTGTTGGCACAAATACGTGAGCACAAGATATGCTAAGCTTGTAAGAAAGATGAATTAAGCATCTAGAGTGGTTTTCATATGCTACAAAATGTTACTCAATAAGCACAAATGTGTGTTATTGGGTGGCCTAAATAAAACTACCTAGCTGGCTTTAGTGACTTCGTGAAAGCCAAATGTGTAATATGGTCAGTAATTCTATGGATTAATTCCATTCTGCTTATTTCAGGTAAATAAGCACTAATACCACATATATATTATAACCTCTTTGTAATCAGGATGATATTATCTAAGATCTTATTTGTATACCTCACAGAATTATTCATCCACAAACTATGTATTGAGGCCTATTATATGTTAGTCATTGCTGGAAGTATTGGGATCAAAAAATAAATAAAACACAGGTCTACTCCCAGGAAGCTCACAGTTTGTTGAGACAAATGTGAACGGAGAAAATACATACAAATACCATCAAGTGATGTCCAGAGACATGTATGTACAAAGTGTTGCAAGAGCATGGAGAAGGAGTACCCCAAGAACTAGGCACTGAGTAATTCCTCAAAAAAGACTTGCGAAATTATAATTTCAAGGGCCTGTTCCCTAAGGCATGATTGAATTGGTGGTGCTCTGTGTGAGTCCATTTTTACTTTCTAGTCAGTTGTGTATCCAGCAGTTGATCTGGTTTTGACATATTTTATACGGTTCCCTTGGCCAAAATAGCTGAGTAAACTGGGCAAAGAAAAGCCCACTAAAAGTAATTCGCAATGTTTTAACAATCCAATTCGCTCTTCCTTAGAGTTTATGGGTTTGTGAATATATGCATGAAAGGAGATTATTCTGTTTACTCTTATGTCTTTATAATTTCCATTCCATCAGAAGCCTTTAAGGTGAATTATAATAAACACACACGTACACAAGCACACAAGCACTAGGGTAGTTACAATAGGAATGAAAACAAAAGAAAATAAAACCAATCAATAGAGAGAAGGGGAGTTTGTACCTGGATCAAGGCATGAGATAATTATAATAACTAAGCTCAAAACTTCCTGGCAGTTTAAAACATTTCTATGTAAACACTTTAGGGAGCCTAGTTCAAAGCGTAGTTTTTTTTCACTAGTCTTTTGCCCATTTCTCCTGCTTGGGCAAGAGGGAGAGGGCAGTACTAGCACAGAAACCATAAATCAACTCTAGTCTCTAATGGCATTTTCCACGCACAGTCTTAAGGAGGTCATAGAACGGATTTTTCACCCTTTGCAGAATTTTTCTCCCTATAATACCTTCACTTAAGAAGATTGTACCCTGGGAGTTCTTCCCAGGGAGTCAAAATGGGATGTCAAATTCATTATCCTGCACCCTGCTTGGAGCACTAATCACACTCCTTAGCTACAGAAACTTGCTTCACAGGTGGTTGCTGAAGTTATAGTATTTTTCTTTATATTGAGAGTTAATCCAGTTCAGTATCAGTAGCAAATCCTCTTAAAACACGTGCATAGGCAGCCAAGCCAGTATTTTGACATTCATGGCTGGGGACTGTGCCATTAACACCTTCAATTAATCTCCATGCAAGGTCATTAGGCGGTCCAGATTCAAGACCATATGTTAAGATGTTATTAGTTTTCCTGCAAAGGGAGTGTTTGGCCACTTACAACTAGAAACAGATGCCCACCAATAGGATCAGAAGGGAATAGTTGCCTCGCTATGACACCTCACATCTCACCTGTCACCAGGATGGGGCACGGAGCTCCCTAACTAATCACTGAAGTGGGGATTCAACAATTTTAGGCCCTTTATAAAGTTGATTACTATCAGTAATGAATAACAGAAGAGAAAAGGATGACGCTCCACAGAGGACACTGACCTAGTTGTAAATTTGCATCTTAGGAAATTGTCTAATGTATTTCCTAGAACATCAGAAAAAAACAATGGACTGAGTGTCAAAAGAGGATTCAAATATAAATCCTGCCACTATCTAGGTGTGTGGCCTAGGAAAACTTATCTAACCTCTCTGTTCTTCATTTTTTCACCCCTAAAAAACAGAAAGGAGGACATTGTAGAGTGCCAGGAGAGATATATCAAATGAGATAGTGCATGGGAAACATGTTTCAAAAACTAAAATATTACTCCTTAAATACAAGGTGTGCTCTATTTTTATGACTAACAAATTATAATTTCTGTGAAATAGCATGATAACATAATGGATGTTATCTCATTACAACAGCTTCAGCTACTGGCCAAATCTATTTGAAAAAATCTGTTGTGGGGATCAGATCTCTTCATTATAAGTCATGTGTCTAAAAGAACCACCATTTGAACTGTTACCAAAGTATAGTAGACTTAGAGTTCTCTACAATGCTACTAAAGTATAAGGAATAGGAGAGAACCACTCCTAAAAGAAGGTGCACACCATCAGTGAGATTTGTAGAGGGCTAGTAGTGCCAACTACCAAAGCTGGATTTTATTAAATGAGCCTGCCGTATTTACTGAAGGCTTCTTAGAGGACTTGTTCTCCAACTTGAGTGAGCACACATCAGAATCATCTAGAGGGATTGTTAAAGCACAAACGCATGGACTCTACCTCCAGTAGGTCTGGAGTGGACCTGAGAACTTGAATTTCTAACAAGATCCCAGCTGAGGCAGACGCTGTGCTCAGGAGACCACGCTTTAAGATAGCACTCCCTTATCGTCCTCTTCTATTGCATAAAAAATTAGACAGATGTGGTTTTCAAAGGTGTTTCAGATCCCAGCATCGCCCTGAGGGGAATTCTCTTCTCTGCCTCCGATGAGAGTAACTGCACTTTTATCAATTGCATTTATTAGTATCCTGCACAGGAATTTATTTGAAAGCCAAGATACTAAATTAAAGGATTTCTATGATCCCTTCAGATACTAACCTTCTACAAATATGTGTTGTGGGGGCCCAGAGGAACCCTGAACATCTTCTCATCCTGATATCCTGGTATCGTGCAGACCTAATTGAGTGTCAAGGATAATCCCCAAATTACCAACTTTCCTCAAGTTTAAGAGCGGCTCAGAAATAAAAGGTTCCATAAGCCTAAAGCACCCAAACAGCCTCATGTGTCATTTCGATAGCTTGAACATGGACAGTGGAAGGAAAGAACCCACTCTAGGAGGGGGACTGATGTTTTTCAAAATGTAAGTAGCCTCAGCCAGCCTCTTCCCTCGTACTGTGAAGTTGGATTAAGCATTTGCTGCTTGAAGGTCTCTATGCATTTCTTCCTTATTACACTCCTCGGGTCTAGGTGTTGGACCTGCATTCAGTGAACACCAGCAAAAGGAGCCCTTGGGAATTGTCAAGATCACTGGCTCACAGAAGGTGTAAGAGAGTTTGGGATGGACAGCCTAAAGACCATGGCAGTAGGTGGTGAGTAGGCGGTGGCCTGGCAGATGTCAGATGTCCTCCAGAGTATAGTTTAGGTATCTGAAGTTCTTACAGCCTTTCCCTGAGAAAATTGCTCATTGACTGAAAGCTAGGATCTTGTTGAGTAGTAAGGCTACTAGTACTGATACCATTATCTATCGGATGCCAAGCACTGTGCTAGCATTATGTGTCATTTTCCTCATATACATGTCCTTATATATATTTTCCTAGTTCTTGCCATAGCACCCAAGGTAGACATTTTTCCCCTAGAAGAAGAAACTGAGGCCCAGAGTGGTTAAGTGTCATTCCTGAGGCTTCTCAGCTAGAATAAGCATGTACAGTTGGATTTGAACTCAGGTCAGCCTTGCTCAAGGATCAGCTCACCATAATGGTTATCAGCTTACAAACTGCCCACTGTCCCCTCCCCTCTGTACCAGCAGTGGTCCCCTTATCTCCCGGGGGTCTGAAGATTTACACTGCTTTAAGACATACTTTACATTTTGAAACCACTCCCTCAGACTTCTTTTAGCCCTGTCCTAATTTCTTTCAGACTTGAGGCCCAGCGTCCTCGAGTTGTGCCGAGCTGTGGCAGCCTTTCAAAGTGAGTCCAGCTGGACCTTGTCTGATAGACTGCTGCCCAGCAAAGATATAGCTCCTCATAGTCCACAGCACTCTGAAGCAGGAACCAATTAACTTTGAGGACAGGAAAAATAGATCACTTGGATTGCTGCAGCAGGAGTAGCTTCTGTAGCAGCTAAGAGAAAGAAGTCCAGAGAGCAAACTGCTGTGTCCACAGCCGAGGAGCACAGTGGGTTCACTGAGTGGAGAGCACCCTGAATGACCAAGGCCTGGGATGGGTATTGACAGGTCCAGCCCATGCAAATGCTGTTCAGGACACGGGGCATTGTTCGTAGTGACTGGAAAAAAAAATGAGCTAGAAAACATCAAACGATACCCACCTGACTCTCAATGCAATTCCCTAATGGCATTAAAAATGTATAAGAATGCCCCTTGTGAGCTGCCCCTGTATATCCTTAAGGTGCTTCGAATACTGCTTAGGGAACAAAAGGAAAACTGATAAAGAACAATTGGTGTTGTTCCATGAAAGAACCGAGAAAAGCATCCTGGGATTCATTTTCAATTAGTGTGACTCATGTTCGATCCATGAGGTAGATGGTGTAAACAGTGCTTACCAGTGTGTTACGGAGTACGCCGAAACCCCAATGTAAACCTGGCATTAGGTGCGGGAGCCAGAAGTGCCCTCCCCCATCAAGATGCCATGTTGACATGCTGGCATGTTCCACCAGATGCCCTGAAGACAGATGGCACATTCCAGGCAACGGAGAAATCAAGGGCCATTTACAAGTTTTGCTGTGAAATGTGGGATGCAGTATGCGTTTCCATCTTGTTATAAATCTTCACAAGATGCTACTTCATTCTAAATTGCAGCCCCAATTCCCAGGCTGAAATTTTTAAATGATTTCCAAGTAGTAAGCATACTGTACAACATCGCCAGTCCAGGCAGCACCTTAAACAATTAAAAATGATGATGGATAGCCATGGAAACTATCATGTAGCTCTCCCAGGGCAAACAGGCAAACATCTCTGAAAACAGTATTAAATGAAAAACACATGGTGCATATATCCATAGGTACACTGTTTACACTTTCTGGAAGGCTACACGAGAAGCTATTGCAGTGGTTAGCTCTGGGAAAGGGATTCGAGATAGAAGGTAGAACAGAGAAGGGAGACTTCCATTTTTCATTTCACACATTTTTATAGATTGAAACTTTGCCACGTGTGTATATTATTTTCACTTTCAAATTTTTAAAATAAAAACTGCTCCCATCTTCTATTGTCAACAACTCATAATGGAAAAGATATTTTACCACAAAAAAAGTGGGAAAGACATAGTCTTATATAATGCTCATCCAATTAAGTTTTAATTAGGTAACACAAAACAAAACAGAAAACAAACATAAATGAATAGTCATTTCCACACCTCCCCCACCCCGCAAAAACGTTATCTTAGTGATTGTTTGCATAGCTCCAAATGTCCACTCCAAGATGGCAATGGTTTTTCAGCCTGTCTGGGTTTTGATATAGGTGACAGATATGGATGACAGCAATGCTGAGATATGATTTCCATTTGCTGGCATTCCCCTGGGAGAGAGAGGTGGCCCCTCATTCCCACCAGAGGTGGTACCCCACCAGGGGGCCTCCTGAGAAGGAGAGTTACCCTCCTGGTCATTTTGGTAAGATTCTGCACCCCCTTCACACATAATCGCTGGGGTGGGATGTTATGTGTGCCTGTGTGCATGCACCTGCTTAGTTCAGGGAAGCCTGCCTGCAAAAGGAGCATCAAAGGATGACAAGGGATATGGAGATGCAGAATCAGAGATAAAAGGGACCAAATTTTCCTAGCAATCACGGCAAATATCCAACTTGCATAAGTGAAGCCAATTACTGTATTATTGCCTCCTTTTGCACTGTGCACAGTAGGGATGTCACTGGATAATGGTTTGCATGTAGAGTTAATCACTTTGATGCATTTCTGACTGATCCCAGCAAATTATGTTTTGGTTCCACTATATTAAACACAAGAGCCGGGGATTATCATTAATAAATCTAAGGCACAGCATGCATAAATCTTGAATAAATCAAATATCAATTACATAGGCAGTATCTGCTGACATCTGCTTTCATCAAATAATATATTTGAAATAAGTGTTATTCCAATTTGTTGAAGTCAAAGGGATCTTCGTTCAGGGAGCACAGACCCTGGACCCCAAAGAGGAAAGCAGCTGAGCTGTTGCTGGGACAGCCCCTCTGTGGCCCCTCGGCTTTAATCTGTGAAGACGACATTTAGATGACTTGACGAGAGCCAGGGAGAGCTGCCTTGCTGAGGAAAGTGCTTCCAGCCACGTGCCATTTCCATCCAGGTGCTTTTAAAGTGAAGCAGGAGAGACTGAAGGTAGAAAGGAGGAGCACTTCCTAAGTTCGTCAGGTATAGAAACAGTCTATTGCAGAGGTGTAGGGTCGCTGTTACAGTACAGGAAGGCAAAACCTCTCCAGCTGTGAGAGAAGAAGGATAGTTCATGAACATGAAGACACCAACACTGAGAGGTCACAAGGACAGCATACAGGCTTCACATCAGGAGAAGCCAAGGTCAGGGTGGGGACAAGGCGGACTGACCTTGCCTTTATGGAGTGCCCGGCTTTGCGCAGGATTCAGGGTGAGAAACATCATCTCCTCTCCCAACCCCCACAACCTCCCATGTGAGGGAGCTGTTGATATTTCTTCTTATTGTCTGAGGAAACAGGCATGCGAACACATCCAGGGCCCCACAACTCTCCAATGGCACGATAGGATTTGAGTTGGGATCTGTTCGATAATTCTGTGTGGCACTGGTGGTGGTCGTCACGGTAGCAGTGTGTGTGTGTGTGTGTGTATGTGTGTGTGTGTAAAACAGGAAAAACTCCACGGGGGTAGAAAAGGAAGCACTGAAAATATGTATTTCTTTTTAAAAGATCTTGAGTGTATTTAAGCCGTGTGTCAAGACAGAAGAGGGAGTACCTACTACAGTGCATCCCTTCCGCATGGCCCTCCATCAATAGTACAACCCCTTCTCTCTGTGGTGGTTTTTCAGGACTCCTTTGGGGCCCCTTCCGGGAACTTTCTAGGGTTAAACTGATTCTCAGGGAGGGTGGAGCTGGGTTAGGAAATCTTCTCTAGGGCACTAGCTCATCATGACAGGTAGTAACGATTGCCTCATATATACTCTCCGGGCAAAGGAGTCAAGAGCAGAACTGAAATAAGCCAAAGTCGTGCCCGTGAAGCTATCCTGAGGCCTCTGCACAGGGTGGAGATGGGATTTCACAAACTGCCTGTCCCAACCTGAATATGCTAGCCTAACAAAGAACCCAGAGTTCTTTTACTATTTCTTTTATCACGTCCGGCATCAAAAGAAAGTTGAAAAAAAAAAAAAGGCAGGACCCCAAACCCAGGCCATCGGGGACCCCTTAGGTTTACATTTTCAAAGCAGAGGTAGTTGGGAGTCAAGGCCATCTCTTTTTGGTCCAAAGATCCCGTGCGATGATTTGGAGGAAGCACTTCAAGGAAGCTGAGTTGAAACAGCTCTCAGATTTCTTTAGGTCTCGGCTCCCCTGCATACCAAGCTGCACCACATCAGACCTGCTGGGCCCCTCACCACATATTTCCTCCTTTCTGCACTCCGCTTTTTAGATCAGAACCTGAACTGGGATATTGAGAACACTCGGTTGTCGACAGATAAGTAAAAACTGATGTGATGTCACCATAGAGATGAGCAGAGATTTTCAGAATTGCAGACGTACTTGTATTCATACAGTATATTACGTCTAGGTGCAAATACCAAGTAGTTTAATTTAAAATATATTTAGCATTTCAAATCTAACTTAGGTATCCATAGGGATTGTGGATTTGTTTGTGTTCTGTTGGATTTTCTAATCAGCATCGTAGAGGATCACAAGGGTGTCTTCAGATAGTTCATCTGACTCAGGCATCCTCTTGGTAAAGGGAGAGTTTCAGGCTACAAAATTACTTTCCAACAATTGTGCAAATCTGGCCAAAACAGTATTATCAAATGTCATTGAGTAAAGAATAAGCTCAGGCTACCTCCGTTTTGCTTCAACGTCCCCCATCAAACACAACATCCATTCTGCATACACAGGGGAGCACATGAGCTGTCGGGGGAGGGGGACCAGAAGTCTTCCTCTCCACGGGGCCCACTCTCCATGCAGTTTTCTGCACACAGTTTTATTTTGTCACATTGGCAACAACACATCCCATGGCCTGGACCAATAGAAAACTAAAGGAGAGTCACCAGGGCAGACTTTCCAGTTCAATTCAGAACAAGCTAGATTAACCTGAAAAAGAGAGAGACTGGAGACATCTCTTTCTACTGGAGATGGAGACATCAGCTGTACGATCCTGGGGTTTCTCTGAGCTCAAAGGAAGAAACACTGCACTAATTAGCTTTCAGTCTTCAAACTCTGCCTTTGCACATCTACTAGTGAGGAAAACAAGGCAGGCCCTGTATTATGGGGTAGCAAGCACTGGGAGATAATAATCAGGGGCACTGGAAAGGCAACTGAAGAAGAAGCAGGAAACAACTCTGTGTGTGTGTGTGTGTGTGTGTGTGTGTGTGTGTGTGTGTGTGTGTGTTTAAATAATGTATTCGCTTTAAGGAGAAGAGGAACTAAAAACAGAGGGATTAGAAAATACAGACATGTTTTTTGCAGTGTGTGTGTGTGTGTGTGCGAGCACGCGTGCGTGCGTGCGCACACACATGCACAGCAGGAGAAAGAAGATTTCACGTAATTTATGGTGGCTGATTTCAACCACAGCCACAAGTAATAACCCAGTCAGAAAGACTACCATTAGATAAAATGAATTCTTACGGTCTCTATATAAATATAGTCCCATGAGGCATTATTTGCCATTTGTAATTGGCCCTCCTGAGAATCTGACCCTTGGAATGTAAAACTGAATGTGAACAGTTTTCAGTGTAGACTCTGTTGACATTTATCATCATGGTGGTGCCACTGGTGGTGCTATTGCTGATTGCAGTGTATGGGGGAAAACCAAAATTAAATGACAGCTTATATTTTTTTAAAATCGCAGTTTGTATTCAAAAAGAATACACTGATCTAAAAATATACAGAAAATCTGCAAAGATAACTGATGTACAAAACTCATTCACTCATTCAGCAGATATTGTAAAAAGTGTTTTCTGACTGTTTACTTTTTTCTAGGCCAGGGTCTGAGGAGATGGGAGAGATAAGTTAGAAATATCATCATCCAAATGAACTGTGTCAAGTTTAAATAACCAGAGTAACACAAATCCTGAATATTTCTATAGTTAAATGATGGGCAGGTCAAGAGCCAACATAGAAAGGTCAGGATAGAGCCTTATTCTCAACTTTCTGGTTCTGCAATCAACTAACTGATGTGATTTTTTCAATAGGCCACTTAACCTCAGTTTTTACCAGTCTTAACCATAGGTGTTAGACTACATGGTCCCAAAATGTCCATGGTATGGAAAGCTTTCTTAAGAAGCCTACTCATTCTCATGAAACCAGGGAATATAAATTAATTTGAAGAAAAAGGGGGGGTGGAGTGGGGAGGAGATGAAGCCACCACTAATCAAGGGGCAAAGTGGGGCACGTTTTGGTTGTTTACATCTGTGTCTTGTTACAAAAGTCTCCACCTCCACGCCACCGTATGTTGTTATGTCTCCGTGCAACCCTGAGTGTTTGTCTGCTTTGGAAAGGTCAGGGGATGGCCGTCCTGAAAACCCCTTTGATCCTCTATCACCATATCCAATCAGCCTGTCTCATCGGCGAGCACTTGGGAGTGGAAAAAGTACAAACTGCTGATACAGGTCTTCATTTTGCAATAATTTTCCTAGCCATTTTATTTTCAAATGTTACTGGCACATTGCCAGTTATCCCGATAGCAAAAGTCACATTGTTCCAACACATAGTCAGCACAAAAATGCATACACATAAAATCCACATTGAAAATTTGCGTTTCCTTAGTGTTTTCCCCCTAGGCAGCACAGATTTCATTTCATCATCTTACCACAACCTTAGCAAGCTTTCAACACAACAAGGTCATTTAGGAATAATTATATGAGTATGTATGAATGAGCCAGTTGCTCTGGTGATACACACATGGTATAAGAATAAGAAAATGCATGTTCTACCCATTAGTATATCCTTGAGCTCAGTGGCATTTTGCCTGTTTGAGCAGGAAGCCAATTGGATTCTTGGTTTCCTAAGAAATATTTGTGGCGGAAATCCTACCCCCCTCGAGCATTTCAAGAAATCAACCTGGAAGTTTTCCTTGGTCTCAGCTCCGTTAAGCAGAGATTGCATAGCTCATGAGTTCCCCCTTCCCAGTTCTCCCCACCTCTTCCTGGTAACCCCTGGACAGTTTATTTCCAGGGCTTAGTGAAGCATGCTGACCTCACTTACTTGTTCTCTGCACATCCTCTGGGAAGAAAACAGATTAGAAAAACAGAGCTGTGAGCTCCTAGTCTTGGGAATTTTTAAAATGTGGCTAACTTTCTTCTAAACCCTATGGGAGCTGGATGATCCTCTAACCATCCAGATTAAAACAAGAGTGCTACTAATTTGGCAGGGGTCTTGTAGTGCCATTTCATTTTATGAAGTTGCCATTTGTTAAGAGGAAGAACCCAGATAAATGGCACCTTGGCCTACCTAATTCAGCAATGAATGGTATCCATAGGTCTACCATATCATTTGCTCTGTGAATATCGTTATTATTGATTGAAGTTTTCCTGTAGCATGGACTGGATTCACCAGTCAGGGAGGCATTCTTGGGGCATGTCCTTGTGACTGTGAGAGAGTAGTTTGACTAACCAGTGTGACTCAGCCTTCGTTACCAACTCCTACAAAATATGGTCAACATTTAGTTGACATCCTTCACTCTGATGATTAAGGGGGATGAGCTATGTAGAAAACCAGTGTTTCTACTTACCTTATTCATCCCAGGCAGTGTTGCCTAAAGCCTCAGCTAAAGCTATCTGCATCAAAATCATATGTGGGGGACAAACTTGTTAAAAAATTTACATTACTTGGCCACATTCTAGACCTACCCAAATATTCTATCTGGAAGGATCAAGAATCTGACTTTTTAAAGAATTCCCCACCTGATTCTTTATATTTATTAAAGTTTGAGAAATCCTGTTGTCAGGTGAATGGACAAACTAGAGTTCTTAAATAAGCAGGGGTCCTGGTTTAAAGGAAAATGCCCAGAACAGGAGAATTATTGCAAATGCAGTCTGACACCTTCATAAGTTCTAACTCTTTGCTACTCAAATTGTGGTCTGTGGACAAGCTGTATCGGCATCATCTGGGACCCTATTAGAAATAAGAAATCTCAGACCCTAGGTCAGAACTGCTGTATCAGAGTCTACATGTAATGGGATCCCCAGGAGATTCATGTGCACCTGAGATTTAGATTTGAGGAAGCAGCATTCTAAGCGACTTACAGGTTTCTTTGGCATGTTACCTTTTTATTCAGAAGTCTCACCCTCTTCTTTCCTCGGTCCCCAAAACCCAAGCAAATGGAACAGTGTCAAGCACTACAATATGGATACAATGAGTAAAATCTAATCGATGGGTTCTTTACGACAAAGGGAGTCATGTGTAATAACTTGGCAATATTAGAGAAAGGAGAGCCAAAGATGTCTTCTGGCCCAGGACCCTGCCTCCTACTAGAATCAGGAAGTTAGCAGAGTGACTTAACGGTTACAACCACACAACAGCTCAGTGTAAGGAAGAAGATCTCAAACGATGGGACATTTTCAGAGGGAATAGTTTGCTCTGAAAGGTAGTGAGTTTCCCGTCCCTTGAGGAGTTCAGTCCAAGGTTGGATAATCATTATTGATGAATACTTTGTAGATAGAACACAAACACAAGATTGGTGGGTGGATGTAGGTTGCTTCTGTATTTGAGATTATTTGATTCAATACTCATTGCAGATGTATGTTTCAATTTTTAAATACATATTGATTTATACACATATACATGTAATGCAATAATATGCTGTATGAAACTAAGTAGTATTTTTAAATTTCTCTAAGATTGTTTATATTAAGAAATTCATTAATCCAGAAATCAATCTTTTATCAGATGAAGAGTTGGAGAACAAGATATGATCTCTACATATCTCATGGACAAAAAAAAATCTAAACCATTCTTAGGTGGCACTTGTTTCAGGTTCCTTCCCCAGTCCATTCATTCATTCATGAAAAAATCATTTGCTGACTTTCTACCACGAGCTTTGGCAGTAGAGAGGACAGCGTCAAATGCTCAGTTTGTCTGCCAGTAGTCCCAGCACTCAGAAGCTGTGTGTCCCTGTCACTTAATCTTTAGAGGGCCATTTAGTCATTCTTGGTCTTGGTTTTGTCATTGTTAAAGTGAGTGGAATAATAGAAACTGCCTTATAGGATTCTAAAGGTTAATGAGTGAACATATGTGAACCACTTAGAACAATGGCTGGCACATAGTAAGTGCTATGTGAGTATTAGCTTTCATCATCATCATCGATACTATTGTTATCCCAGGTTGGGGAACATAAAAATAAATAGGACAGATCCTCTGTCCTCTAAAGGCACACAGTCTGGCTAGAGAAAGCATGCATGTAACAGTGTCAGGAGGAGCTGCTGTCATGGGGAAAGGTGCCACCAACTCTGACTGGGAAAGTCTAGAGAGGGCTCCCAGGGAAGGAGGGGTTTTGAGCTGGGTTTTGGCAACTGAGGGAACCTTTTCCAGGCAGAGAAGGGATAAGGTGGTTCCGGGCTGAAGGAAGAACTCTCTGGTTAGCAGCCCTGACACTGCTTTCCTTCAGTTGGCCTCACTCCCTTCTGTTCAGTTGAAACCTGTTTTTTCTTCTCTGCTCTGGCTCCTGGCTGCATACCATGGACTCTTCTAGTTCAACGTGACAGTCCTTGAAAGCTCTCCTGGGACGTCCTGGGGGGCGTCCTCAGAGAGCAGAGCCACGTTCCCAGGGAGGGTGATGTGGCCAAGGCAGGAGGAGAGATGACAGTGTTTCTCCAATAAAGTAGTGAGAATGATTACGTTAGAGGATGGGTAAGCTTCGTCCAAGAAATCAAATGGGAAAAAAAATTTTTTTTTCTTTCTCTTATGTCTGCGCCCCCAACTCTGCCACCCATGAGCAAAGTGGCTTATCCTGGTTCTGCTGCCAGTCTTCCTACTAAATATTTAGCTCTCTCTGGTCACTTTTCTTGTCACCTGTGGAATTTTAGTATGGTATATTACCTATTCACAATGGCCTACTTAGTGTAGTATATTGCCTATTGCTAACATCTCTGTCTCTACTACCCTTTTTATCATCCCCCCTTTGCAAAACAGAAGCGAAGACCTTTCACTGGTTTTTCCAACTTGAAGAGGCTGTTTGGAAATTGCTGGGTATTTATATCTCAAATTGTACCTCCAGCCTGACTCACTTACGTGAAGACAGAAAATGAAACTTTTGGGCCAGTGGAGAAGTAGAAGCAAAGGGAGCAGTGACAGCCCCCAGGCCGATACTGACATACCCACGCTGGAGTCAAGTGGCACCACCTTCCTTTGCCCCCACACTCCCCCCCCCATCCACACTCAATTGTAGTGTGTCCCCAGTGTCCTAAATGAAAAAGGACGGGTATATTGGGAAGTGGTAGGCTATTTCTACTTCAATGCATGTCCACAAGAGGTTTCCCTCACTGGCTTCTTTCTGACAGGGCCTTTCTATATATCTGAGACTTAATTTAGCCCAGATTAAGCAAGTCCTGAGCTGGGAAGTAGGAAGTAGCTGGCTGACCAGGGATCTGGAAGGGGACATACATGGAAGGGGGTGCTGTTCCTAATAAAAATAGACAACACTGCTGCTGCGGTCTAGTCCCACAGCTTCCATGAAGCTGCAATCTAAGGCTGGTCCAGGCTTCACCTATAGCCCCTTGGAATCCAGGTTATTGGATCACTGTTGAAAACAGACTCAAATTCAGACTGATCAGCCCAGAGCAGATTTCCGGTGACATGTTCCCCTAGCAAAACTGTTGAGTGAAGATCTGAAAACATCTAGAGCAGCAGTTCTCAACCTTCCTAATGCTGCAACCCCTTAATACAGTTCCTCATGTTGTGGTGACCCCCAACCATAAAATTATTTTCGTTGCTACTCTATAACTGTAATTTTGCTACTGTTATTAATTGTAATGTAAATATCTTTTTGCGATGGTCTTAGGCGACCCCTGTGAAAGGGTCGTTCGACCCCCAAAGGGGTCACAACCCACAGGTTGAGAACCGCTGATCTAGAGACTAAAAATGTCACTGGCACCACCTTTACAGCAAAACTCTTACTTCCTATCATTTGAAATAACTGTGTCTCAAATTACTGTTTGTTAAATATTTGTTGGATTCACTTCTCACTTCTTTCCTAGGTGGTAGTCTGGGTTTAGTCACAGATGTTTCTCCATTCTCTCTTTGTGCTGGAGAGAAATGAGCACTCATTTCATCGAACACACTACATAGATGAGAGACTCACCATTAACCTTGCTCTCAAGGAAGTTCCAAACTAAAGCATAAAAAATATGCTGTTTGGGCACAAAACCTATCCACAGCTATATAAATACCATATCTGGGCATATGAGATACCTGACTTTCAGCCCAAGGAAACACGATCTGAGAAACATACAGTATCACAAGCTGGCTATATTTTATGCTCCCTTTCCATCAGTCTGGGATAAATTGTGTGTGTCAAGTTTGGCAAGCATGGGTGAGCTAAATGGAGCTGTTAGCTGTCTTTTCAACATATTTATCTGTTTCATTGCCTGCTTTAGGATGTCTTTGTGATCGTTATATAGGGATCACAGATAATAGACCATTTGAAATCTTACTTCAATTAAAACTTAATCCTTAGATGTCAATAATAACGCTTTATACAGAAGATTACAAGGAAAGCAGTGTCTTTAATATACATCATTAAAACCAAAAAAAAAAAAGCAAGAATAAAAAGTGGCCTGAACACTTTCCAAAACAAGATTCCTGACACTGTTTCATGTACCTTTGTCACCGTGATAATAGTATGGTTATATTTCAGTATCCTATGCAAATTGACAACGTCACCTAAGCTTTACAAGAAAAACAAGCATCATGAAATTGATCATCTTCCCACTTTAAATTCACTCGCTATCATTGGTTTTTATTGTATAGGAGAGAGTTGACTGGCAAGGATGCTTTTACTTTATAAAGTTAAGAATACAGTCCAAGATTATAAGAGATTAAAGTCTTCTTATTCATATTGTATACAAGGAGATCCAAAAGACTCCAGAAAATTTAAAACAGCAGAATGTATTTTTTGGTGGAGGAATTGTTGAAGAGAGAGAGATTGGAGTGAAAAAAAAATGTCTTTTTAGGAAGCCATGAAGCTGGAGGAACACCCTATCATTGCAGGCATTAGAGAAACCATTTCATCAAAATAATTGCTTCCTCAAGGTGATGGTGATGTTGATGAAATTTTTTCTTCTGCCCATTTTGCAGCATCAGTGGGATTGAAGAAGTTCTGTACAATTTACTCACCAATCAAGTACTTTTGCTATTTTTGGCATCCATTTTTCCTTTCTCTTATTAATAGTGCCCCAGTTTTGGTCTGGGTTTCTACTCCTCGACCAGGAACTCCCAAGTGTTTCAATGCAAGCTGACCCCCTCTCCAGCCCAGGAAGTTTTACAGGATTAGCTTAAGCCAATCTATATATCCAGTCCCAGAGGCCACAGTGATTGGGTCAAGATGAGCCTGTGATCCAGTTTTCCCAGAGACATGTCAGGAGACTGTCAGAGTTAGTTTCTAGGCAGAAACTACTCCAACCTCCCATGGAAGCTATCTAAAGAGAATCTTCTCCTCTTGGTAGTGTACAATGTGTCTGTAAGGTAAAAAATGATTACAATACCTTACTGCCATAAAGAATGACATCTCCAATGGGATAAGGGTAGAATGGAGTGAATTGGGAAAAAAAAGGAAAAAAAAACAACGTAAACAGAATTCTTATCAATCCATGCTTAAATCACATCTCGCCTCTGAACTTTTCAGTTACGTGAACCAATAAATTCCCTTTATCATTTTAGTCAACTAAGTAAATGTGAGTTGATCTTTTGTTGTCTGTAACCACATCCTAGCTAGTAATACATAGCACTTATTGTGTGCTTACCATGAGCAAATTACTATTGCAAGAGCTTTAGATATAGTCTTTTATTTCATCTTCATGACAACCCTTTGAGTACCCTTAAGGGGCGCTGCTATCATCCCCATTCTGAAAAGGTGAAATTGAGTTGCAAATAAATTAAATAACTTGTAAGAAATTTTGAACAGATGGTAAGAGTTAAAACCAGATTCAAACCTAGGCAATCTGAATCCAGAATCCATGCCCTTAATCACTATGCCACAATACCTCATTCATCTCCCATTATCAAGTGAGTCTATAACAAAACATCCTAGAGATCTTAGTCCTGAAGATTTCTGTAGAAGGGATATCAGTATATGACAGTGATAATCAACAATATCCTCTCCTAGAATTGCAAACCCTTCTTGCCTGTGACTAATTCATCCACTTCACATTTATTCAACAAGCACATATTGACTCCCAACTGTGTGCCAGGTACTGTTCCAAGTACCGCAGGTACAATTCTTACTCTCATGGAATTTTCATCTAGTGATAGACACTGACGATAAACAAATACTCATAAATATAAAACTTAGTGCCAGGTAGTTGTAAATGTTGTCAAGAAAATTAAAGCAGGGTAAAGAGACTTTCCAAAGAAGGCTGTAAAGTGATGATTACTACAGGAACATTTAGTGTAAATTCATCAGCATAATTAAATTTTCCAAGGGCAAAGAGGTAAATATGAGAAGTTAGCAGGTGGATAATCACTCCATTCTAATCTACAAGCAAACATCACAGGTTCAAGCAGATCCATGACATCCCATCACTTGATTTATTTTCTGTTTCTGTCACACCTGAGTGTGGATATCAGGAAAATAAAAAGAAGTGTGGAATTCTCAGAATGGCACAGAGGAAATTATAAAAGAATACAATCAATCAAAGCCATTAGCATCCAGATGATCATGGCAGGAGGCCCTCAAATAGTCAGTCACCTTTTCAGTAGGGTGGGTTAGGCTAGGGGTCCAGACACCAGATCAACAGCCCGAGCCAAAGTTCAGCAGATGACACTGGTCAGCCCCTGTCAGAGAAACAGGAGATATTGGGGTGGGGGTGGGGGCTGGGTAGCCAAGTATGTATTGTTCAGCAAAAGTCATAGAGGCAAGGCAACAGCCAACACTAAATGCAGTCAAGACAATATATGCACTTAGGATTCCTTTTACGCTACCAGGATCAGGAGCCAGCATCTGAACCTATAGGAAGTAATTGCTTTCAATTGGAGTTTAAGAGCTATACCTCTGCCCACTGAGGGACACCAAAAAAAAAAAAAAAAGGAGAGAGAGAGAGAGAGAGAGAGAAATACCTCTGGAAAAGTTTTTATTCTGTTTAATTATGAATGATAGGTTGAAAGAAGTGTTCTACACTGATTAAAACCATTTATATTAAGCAACAATAAGAGCAAATGAATAAACAATTAGCAAACAGCTTACTGATCAGTAGAACTTACAATATCTTTGACTCTTGTTCTAATTGAATACACTTTAAAAGAGATTAATAATAGTAGCTACTAATAGATTGGTAAGACTTACTATTAAAAATGAAGCATGATCAATTCTCTTCCAATTAACCATACACTTGATACACTTGACTGTTCAGACCACAAATCCATAAGCAAGGCACCAAAGCAGCTTCTCCCAATTGCAAAGTACCCAAAAGGACATTGAAATGACGTTGAAATTGGCAAAGTGGCACTGCTAGGAAAGTCGGAGTGATCCCACTGACTTTACACCAAGGAAGATAAGGTTCAGTTGCTACTCCAGTGTGTATTCCATTTTCTCAATCAAAAATTGGCTTAAACCACAATAAAGCATGTTGAACCATCTACTTAAATTGGTTGCCTCACCCATCATAAAAGTTAACCGTTTTATGCCCGAGGTTATTTACACTGACCTACATAAGTCATGGACCTGAATAATAGGTTCCAGGGCTCTCACAACCCAGCTCTAATCTGCCACTGTGTATTAGGGATAGCCTTCTATATAAAGTGAGTGTATGGTTTCCTTTCTTTTTTTCTTCTCATTCCCCACGTAACCTGAAAGCTGCCTTTTAGATCAGCAACATGTGACCAACTTTGAAGTAGGCAGGCCATTAGGCAGGGAAGAAAAGAAGACAGAGACCTTTGGGGAATTTGTAGTTCAATCACAATAAGTCAGAGAAGGGTGCTCTTTAGGAGGCAGGGCTTAAGGACCACAGCAGGTGTGGCTCCCAGGGAGGGGAGTGTAGCCAGCAGCAGAATCCAACCCAGGGAGGGGAGTGTAGCCAGAAGCAGAATCGGCTCTCGGAGATCAATTCCCATTGTGTACTCACCTCCTGTTTCCCCCTTTACACACACACCCCCACATCCCTCCCCGCCCCCCCCCACACACACACACACACTGCTTCAGCTGTAAAACCACCCTCGTTAGGGTGATGGGGGAGGGGCTGGAGAATAGAATTATTGTATGTACACCACCAGGGTCACTTCGTCCCTCCAAATAGGCTGCAGCAGCAGTCAGCTGGGGAGCCTCAATTGACCCAATTGTGCACATGTACAGGAGGGTTGGTCATGTTTCTGTCCTCATCCCGAAGCCGTTGAGTCTGGTGCTATTTCACAACTTCAGGGAATAGCTGAAAAGCCACCAGGGTGTGGACTGTCATTGGAAGGGGCAGAATGGGACTTGAGAAAAGGGACTCATGGGTACTGGTTTCTGACTACCTGTGTTCCACTCCAGGCTCTGTCACTTCCAACTGTAAGTTAAATCAGCAAATTTCACTAGGTCTTTCCTAAAATGGGTGTAATCATTGTGCCTACTTCATATTACTATTATAAGGATTAAACGGAATACAGTAAGTCCCCGACTTATGAATGCGTTCGGGTCCAGGAGAATGTTTGTAAGTCGGATTTGTTTGTAAGTCCGACACAGTGAGTCTTATACACCTTTGACACAAATATACAATGTAAAGCCAATAGTTGAATGATTCATGTTATAAGAATGAGCGACGTCTACCATCTTTTCGCCTTGGTCCAACCTCTCAATTATTTTCACTTTGTTTCCATGGGTATTGCTTTGCGCTTCCTAGCAGTCCCCTCCACATCACCACTGCTTTTCCTCTTGCTTCTGGACATCCTGGGCTCTGATCGCGCTCCTACTTGCTGTACACTATCACACTGTACAGTAAGCACACAGCAGCACAACTGTGACAATGCCCAGCAGACATGTGAGCTACTTCAGCGATTTGTTCCCATCTACAAATGTTCATAATGCGAGGTCTGTTCGTATCTGTGAGAGCTCGCAACTTGAATGTTCATAAGTCAGGGACTTACTGTAATATATTTAAAGAGCTAGGCCAGTAACAACTCAGTTCATTGTGACTGTTGTCACCATGGTAAAGAAAAAGTACTGTGCCCTCTGTTGAGAGAGCAGCCGTGGTTCCTAACTCTGTGTGCCCTCACCGCACAACCCCTAGCGTGTCCCTTGAATCACACAAAGCCTACTCCTCTGATTGCCTGAACCATTACAATTACAATTTCACTTTATGAGCACAGGACACACTAATCTAATGCTCTTTGCTCATTAATTAATTAGGTCCTTCTTCCAATAGGATTGCAAGGTCTTCCTAGGCAAACGTCATGAGTTTCGCCTCTGCTGGACCACTTCCTCCCTGCACAGCTCCTTCCGCACTCCCATAACTCTTCCTTCTCTGCCCTTCATATAACTGGACATGTAACACTTTCCATAATATACTGTAATGGTCTGGTTTCGTGTCTGTGTTCACACTGAACTGCCATCTCTTTGAGAGTAAAGACGGTCTTGTGGAGCAGTTGTGTCTTCAACGCCTAGCATAATACTCATAGCATTGTAAATGGGAAATAGTTTGTTGAGTGAAAATGTAAATAAAGCACTATTATTGCATAAGACATGTTTCTTAGGATATTCTTACAGGTGGCTTATGTATATCCTAATGCCTTGGTCAGGGGTAGTCTGAGAATCCAGAATCCACAGGAGACTCAACCTATAGCTGTAGTCTGTGTATCTCTCTCACTCTTTTCTCCTTCCCTCCCTCCCTTTCCCCCGTCTACCCAGTTCTTTCTCTTCCTTCCTTCCTTCCTTCCTTTCTTTTCTGTTGTGAGTGTTGTTGCTGCTCCAGAGAGTTGAGATGCTTTGTAGAAGGCACACATGACTTAGTAGAAGGTACAGGTGACTGGCTTTGGTGTGGTGCTGCACATCTGTCTCATATCACAAATGCCTAAGGGCTCATTCCTATGTACAGACTGTCCAACCAGATGGAGATCACCAGACCCTGTGATTTGGCTAGGCTGGGGGAAAAGAGCTGTCACCGTCCAAGGCCATTTTCAAACCAAGAGATACAGTCTAGGCCAGGCAAAGTGTTGGAGAGCCCAGTGATCCTCTGGGATAGAGTAACTTTTTTTTGTAATTATGTAAAAGGGCTTTGTTCTTTTGGTCTCAGCCTGATAACCTGGCATGCCTTGGTTTTCTTTCCAAAGCAAATGGAACTTCAGTAATTTCTTCCTACTGCCCAGTCCCACATCTCGAATTGCCACCAGGTTTTCCTGCAAAATGGTGCCACTGTTCTGTTCTCCAAAGTTATCTTGAGATTTCATAGGATGATCAAAGAAGATATTACGAATGAAGACACTATTCAAGTTACAAATACATTTCCCCACTGTCAAAGGACTAGTGCAAGAAACACATAAATCAGAGTGAGTAAATAAAGCCATGTCTTCTCCACACCTGCCATTGGTTGGTAGGACTCAAGCAATGCAAGGAGTGTTTATAATAGGTTGCCCAGCAACCTATTTTATATATGCCTGCAGCATCTTTGCTCATTTAACCCTTTTGCTCCCTCTCACAGGCAGCAGCAGGGCCTCCACTAGACCCAGTGACATTTCTCGGTCCTTTTTACTTACTATAGCCCCACCTTTGGAGCCAAATCCTTGGGAAATCATCCCCTTCTCCCCTGACCTTATCAACAATGAATACATTTTAAAATGCATGTACATGGCACATACATATTTACGAATCTGTCTAGCTCAGAGACTGGGGGGCCATTTGATCCAGACCTCACATTTACTTGGGACATCAAATTTTTACTTTTGGCATTATCTTCAAATGGCTATATACTGTCATTTGTTCATGTAGTGTCACCGAGATACATAGACAGGATTGCAAACAATTATACAAATTGAAACTGGATTCCTACTACTGGGTGACACAGCCTTTAGGGCCCCATGTATTAATGCATATATTTTTAATAAATCTTAGAATTATCTTTTGAATAATACCATTATATTGCATTTTTTGGTAAAAGTGTTAATTTCTTCATTGTAAACCTTAAAAAACTTGCTACAGTTCTTTCTAACCCTGTTTTGACATATCTTCATTACATGTGATATCTCAAATGAGGAAGAAAAAGAAAGAAAGGAAAAGCGGTGGCCCCATCTTCTCTCCCACTGAAAGGCCTCACATAGTTAAGACTCCAGGCCCCTCAGGCTGTGACTGGGACTTTTGAGGGATCCTGTGCTTTGTTTGTGAAGGTGACAGCATGCAGACTTGGCCACAAAGGTCCCCCTGAGTAAATCAGAGGCCCGCTGGGAGACATGAGACCTGGTCCTGTTTTTCCCTTCTAGTTCGTCCCATTCCTGTGCCTCCACTCAGGACTTGTGGAAAGCAGACAGCTAAATATTTTAAATAAGTAACTTGAAGAAGTGTGTAATATTGAGCCATCCTGATTTAAAGAGGGGAAAAAAGAAAAAGATAATTCTGTGGATTCTAAAAGCAAACGGTAGGCTAGGATATAGGGAATTGGGCACTAAATTTCTATTAATTCATAAAAACTAAAATAGAATCCATTAAGGGTGGTGGGGTATTGGTGCGAAAGGAGATGTAAATTATCCACAATCGTGCTTGAAATGCAAAACCCGATCATGTTTGGCATCAGGCCAGCTACCATTAAAGTAATTATTTTTAATCATCAGCACTTGGTGACATGAATACTCATATTTGTTGATTTACTGAGAAAAGCACTTTATGTTATAAATAAAAAGGATGGAAAAATATACAGTAGGATTTTAGAACAAATAATAATGATTATTCTTGCATTTTCAGCATCTTTCCTTTTACAAAGCCATTTTTTTGAAAGCCTGTTTTCCATGTGGCTCCGACATGGACCTGGTGTAAATGTCAGTGGAAGCAGGTGTGAGCTTATTTTTATGTTCTATTTTTTAACGGGATAGTTGTTTCTACTCTTAAATAAGGATTGGGGAGGAGAGGATTTCTGGTGATTCCTTTAATGGTAACCAAAGGAGACGTAGAAAATGGCTATTAAAATGCACCCTAAGAATTGCCATGAGCACCCTCAGAAACCTTGGGACAAATAATTACTTTTCTTCTACTTCAGCTTGCCAGCTTCTGCTGGGATTTGATAGGTGAATCATATTCACCAGGGAAATGGAGGCCAGTGAGGCATCACAGGCAGGGCAAAGACACAGGCAGTGGAATCTAGGAAACAGCCCGGTGTGTGTAGAAGAGAGGGAAGCGTGGAGTAGAAGGAGATAACGCTTTAAAGTGGGCAGGCTGAGGCGTGTGGGTGACCTTTTGCCCTGTCCAAGGGGGTGGAGGTCATCTCCTAAATCAGTCGTTTTCAAACATAAGTACATTTTTTTGTCAATCACCCCAACTTGCTTAAAAATGCAGATTTCTAGGTCTTACCAGCTCCCCTTGCCCGAAAGACTCAGATTCCATCATCCCAGGACTATGTCCAGAAATGTGCATTTTGACCAGCATCATCTTGTACCACCTCCTCCCACCCTTGCACTGACTTTGAAGCTGACAGTCTCCCTTTGAGCGGCCCTGTTGTAGGCGAGCAGGAGCCCCCGAAGGATTTGGAACAGAGTGATGGCGGCTCTGTTGGCGATCTGGAAATGGACTGCGAGGGGCAAGACTGTGGGCAGGGAGAGCTGTTACTGTCATAACAGAATTGTTGCAGTAGGGCTGTGGGTAGGGCTGCGGGAACAGAGCTGAGCGACGTCGGGTAGGGGAATTTGAGGGGATATGAGGGCTGACTATGCACGTATGTGGAGTCCATGGAGAAGTGACCGTAGTACTTCTGGCCCAGGTGACTAGGGAGGTGATGGGAGGAGGGTTTCTTTTGTTTTATGGGGGTGAGTGGGGTTGGGCATGAGTATACTTGTTGGACAAATGTCACTTGATTCATCTGTGGAACAACTCGAGGGGACACATGGGGTTGATGTGAAGTGGAGAATGATGATGGGAGCTTGAAGGACAAATCTGAGAGTCATCTGTTTAAAATCAGTATGTAAATCCATGGACGAGAAAGAGGCCACCTGGGATAAATGTCTAGAGAGTACAGGAAGGGACTTTGTTTTTCATGTAATGAGAAAAGATTGCGATAAACCCACTATCTCCTCTTGCCTCAGGAAAACCACTGCTCTCCAGGTTTTCTCTTCCTATTAACTTCCCCTTTGTGAGCCCCCAAGTGAAGCCTGATATTAGCAATATGCAGCACCAAGGAAATCTGTTCCGTTTCATAGAAATGTGATTTAATAATGAACCATGGCATTAATTTCTCAACCCCGAAAAGTGCCTGGAAACCATCCCCCCCCAAAAAAAATCTCCATGGAATGCAATCTAAAAACTTCTCCAATTTAGTCACCTTTTCTTAACTACCCATATTTGGGATAAATATTTGGGATTTTTGTTTGTTTTGATGATTTAATTACTGGTACTGTTTTTCTATAATCTTTCTGGGCTTTGTTTCTTCTCTTGAATTGTCATTTTATCTCAATAATTTCTAAGGCTTTCAGGTTTTTCTTTGACCATTACAACAGTATTATTATAGTTTTTTTTTCATTTAATTAGGCACAATAGTATGGGCTAGCCTGGAAACCTATCACATGTTGTAAATTTTATGCAGAACTGTGTTCCAAAATATGTTTTTGGAACACGAATAAATTGTAATTGGTGGCTGCCAGCATTTGGGAGTATCATCATATACTATTTTTAAAATAACATAATGTTATTGTCCACAAACTAATAGCGTTTGTGTTTTTTAAAAAAAACCAAAATATTATTTTTGAGGAATAGCAGCTTGATTTCATAGGAATATAATGCCTCATTAGGAAAACATATTTGGACAGAAATGGCTGAGAAATGCAAGCATATGATTTAACCAGAGGATGTTAAGATTGGAAAGAAAACTCTACCTGCATTTTCCCATATGTGAAAACAGCATGGCCAAAGTCTGGGGAACAGACCCCAGAGACCCAAGGGGGCCCCTATTCTTATGGCTCCCACTAAATCCTTATGATGCTGCCCTCAAATCATTCTATTAAAAATACTGGATTCTTACTCTTTCATTCCCAGTGGAGCTCCTGGGCCTGTGTTGAAGAAGAAAGAAGACTTATGCCTAGCAAAGAACATTAAGCTTACTTTTTATCCTCTCATTTTCAAGTTCTTGGGCAAGAAGCCAGAACACTAATGTGAGTGTTCAAAAGAGAGGTTTGGGGTTGGGGTGGGAGATGGGATGGAGGGGTTGGATTTTACACAGTACAGACTTGGCCTTCCAGGAGTCAACTCTTCTCATAATTTAGCCAACCTCCTTCTGTGAGCTAAATTACCATTACTTGCCTCAGCACTAATATTTTCTGTGCTGTCTTTGGACTCATGCATATTAACTGGCCCAAATACTTTCCAAGTGTGACTCTCTTTTCTGATTGAAAAATGAATCTGATGCCATATGTGGATTTCAAATGTAATTCTGTATATTAATTTTACTCACACTGTCTGAACGACAAAAACATAAGTCACTCCCTCTTTTTTGCTAACTACGACCTGAACTGGATAATGGCTGTATCTCTGAAAAGATTGGTGCTGGGAAAAGAGTTAACTTCTGCTATTTCCTTGGCTTTCAGGCTATCATGTGTGTGTTTTGGGTGCAGGGGGAGGGAAAGGATAAGAGGGTGGCCTGAATATACTTGTTTTATTCTAACAGCTATGCAGATGAGCACAAGCCTTCTGGTCTGCAGGGAGTTCATCATACAGTTCGATCATAAGTGGAGAGAGAGGCATCAACTCTTTGTTTTATTCTATAATGATATAACTTTTATTTTAAATGTTTTATTATCTCTTATTTTGGAGACCCTCTCAAATTTTATGGTAGATCTTTTATTCCTCTAATATGTCTTTGACATGTAGCTGGCAATTTTACGCAGTTATGCACCATATTATAGTCAATTAGGAATTATATTGCTTTACCAAAGAATCTTAACAAAAGTCTTCCTCCCTTTTCTGTCGTATCAGTCTCCTTGCTTCTTGCCCTCTCTTCTGTGTTCCCTCTTTTCTCTCAGTGTGTGTGTGTGTGTGTGTGTGTGTGTGTGTGTAAAAACAAACACCAACCTGCCAGAGTTTTTAGCTGTCAGGTTCAGTGAGGTATAAATTCCATACAATAAAATTTATCCTTCCTGAACATACAGATCATTGCATTTTGGAAACGTATACAGTCACGTAACAAATGAGATATAGAGTATTTAAATCACCCCAACATTTTCCTCATGCTTCTTTGTAGTTGACCCCCTCTCTCTACCCCCAGCCTCAACAAATCAGTTTTGCAGTTTCATAGTTTTGCCTTTTCTACGTGTCGTATAGATGGAATCATCCAGTACTCAACCCTTTGAATTTGACTTCTTTCACTCAACATAATGCTTTTAAGACTCATTCATATTGTTCCATATATCATTTCCTTATTACTGGTGAGTACAATTCCATTGTATGGGTATACCATCGTTCATTTATCCACTGATGGTCATTTAGGTTGCTTCCAGTTTGGGGAGTTTATGAATAAAGCTTCTATAAACATTTGCATTTAAATCTTCGTGTGCACAGTTTTTAAAAACATTTGTGTGTTAGCCTATATACGAGTATATTAGCCTGTGTATATTAGCCTATATATAGTAATACATATTATATGTGATATTTTATTTATATAAATACTTTTAATGCTTTTTTTGTATAGCTACAGGTTTAATTTCAGTTTTTCAACTATATTTACAAAGTTGTTTATTGAATAATTTATCCTTGCCTCAGTGATTTAAAATATCATATCAAAAACTTTCATAAATAGTTGGATCCATTTCTGGATTTTCCATTTGGTTCAATGGTTTCTTTGGCTATTCTTACACTGCTTATCGTGCTGTTTGGCTATTATAGCTTAAAATTGTTAATATATGGAAAGACATCTTCCTCCTCATTGCTTCTTTTTTCAATAGTGTTTTTGTTATTCTCAAACATTTATTCATCCAAATAAACTTTAAAATCTTCTTTATCGATTTTTGTAAAAATCCACTGAGCACTTTGAAAAGACTTGTCTTACATTTATAGGTTAATTCAGGTATAATTCACCTGTAATAAGATCAAGGCTTTTTATTAAAGAATATTATAATTTGAAGATTTATTGAAATCTTTATAACGTTGCTATGATTTTTAAGTTGTTCCATATTTGTTATTTAGTTTATTCATATTTTTATTTTTGTTTGCTATTTTGAGTGGAATATATTTTCCACTGTATCTTTTCAAATTAGTTAGTACTGTGTATGAGACCTATGATTTTAGTACACATGTTTTTGAAGATGTCCAACTTGTTTAACTTTTATATTATATTTTGAGATACTTTTCTCTTGAGTTTTCTTGGTGAAAAGAACAGAATTAAAAGGGTACTTTTGCCTTGTCCTTCCCATCCCCACTTAATCATAGTTGTTCTGAAATACTTTAGCCTTACATAGAGGCGTTGGCTTTGTAATGCTTCTCCCTACTCTTTTTTTTTTTTTTAAGAAATTTTATTGGGGAACAGAGTGGTTTTTCCAGGACCCATCAGCTCCAAAGTCAAGTAGTTGTTTCAATCTAGTTGTGGAGGACACAGCTCAGCTCCAAGTCTAGTTGCCGTTTTCCATCTAGTTGTGGAGGGCACAGCCCACCATCCCATGTGGGAATCGAATGGGCAACCTTGTTCAGAGCATGTGCTCTAACCACCTGAGCCATCCGGCCGCCCACTGGCAGCTCAGCGGTAGCTCAGCTCAATTCATTGTCTTCAATCTAGTTGCAGAGGGCTCAGCTCACTGGCCCATGTGGGAATCGAACCAGCAACCTAGTTGTTGAGAGCACACACTCTAACCAACTGAGCCACCTGGCCACACCTGCTTCTGCCTACTCTTGTTACTCCTCTCTCCAGTCTGTTCTACATATTGCTGGCAGATCTAACCACTTCTTTATTCAAAACTATGCAGAATGTTTCCTTTTTATTAGTTATTTAGAAAACCCTATGGAGCACCCAGCATGTGCCAGGCAATGCCAGTAGTGAACAAAATTGACTTCTGCCCTATGAGCTTTTCATCTATGCGGAAGAGTGAAAGACCCTAAACACACCAGCCAACAAACAAGCATACAATTATAAATACCAGTGAGTGCTTAATTTAAAAGACCAGGCACTCTGAAGAGAGAATTCTAGGTCAGAGAAGCTCCTCAGAGGATGTGATCTTTGGGCTGTGACAGGCAGGATGAATGGGATTTGACCAGAGGAAGAGCAGAGGAATCTTTCTGGAAGATGAAAAGCAGGACAAAGACCTCAAGGCAGAAAAGAGTGATGCTTTTGAGAAACTGGAAAAAGGTCAGTGTGCCTCCAGTGTGGTGAGTCAAGAAGTAGATGGGAAGAGGCTAGGCTGCTGACTCAAGCTTGATGTCAGTCACCTCTGAGATTTCGAGTTTTATTTAAGGGCAATGGAAACCATGGATGGTTTTAAGAGTAGGAATAACATGATATGGTTTGCATTTTAAAAGAGTCTCCCTGCTCTGAGTTAACCCATCATTTGGTTTTGTGAAAAGGATGATGGTCAAGTACAAAACTTGAAGAATACTAACATTTAATGGGGAAGTCATAGAAGAATCTGCAAAGAAAGAAGGAGAAACAGGAGTCTTGGTCTGAAACAGAAATGGCTTAACGTGGAAAATTTTTCCATCTAAAATTGATGAGCAGTAAAACCCTTCAAGGCCTGGGTCAAACTCCACCTTCCTTATAAAGCCTTTGGCAATTACCCCAAAGTTTCTATTAATAAGATTCCTAGCCTTTATCGATGCACCCTTTCCCATAAAACTTAGCATTTGCCCTTAATTACATTTGCTTGATTATATTGCTGTCTTAGAGTTTCTTACTGTATCTAACTCTTGGTTCCTCAATGAGTTTATAAATTCCTTAAAGTCAGACTCCTGATTTCTTACCCTTTAGTTTTTTTCACAGATCCTAACATAGTGGCAATTGCATAGCAGATGATACCCAACAAGTAATTGTTAATTGGATATGACTTGCTTCCAAAATAGGAAGAGCTGGTGCTGTAAGGAAATATCATGTTTGGTTTTATATTTAAGTTTCTGAAGCATCAGTTGTTTAGCCAGGTTCTCATCAATAGCCTACCCATCCTTCCCCCTCTTACAGCCCTCCCCACAGATTTATTTTCCTTGGGCAATCCCATGTAACCCTAGAACCAATCCATCCTACCACACGTGAAGCTCCTGTCAAGTGCTCCACTTTCTAGTCGATGACTTCTCTTATTTCCTACTTATTTATCCTAATGCATTGTCCTTTTGACCCAAAGAATTATCTAATGGTTTTTACAGAAGTTGTGCATAAACGTAACCTCCCTCAATTTAACCATAATAGTACTTAGTATATCTTCAAACCACTTTTCAGGCAATGACTAATTCACTGCTTTTTAAAGAACCCCTGCTAAAGAGTTAAGCAACTGAATCTCCAATGGAAAGCTGGAGAGACAGAATCCATGGGCTAAGCATTGACCAACATCCCTGAGGAAGTCACTGCGTCAGACTCTGTGAAGGTTCCAAATGCTAAGCTCCTCCTGTCAGGCTCACTTCATCCCTCACCTCCTGCATTCATTTTGACTGACTCCACATTAGATACAAAACACAATACTAGCGGAGTTGGCTCCAAGAGGCTCCAATTGGGAAACTTTCAATGGAGTAATTCTCTCCTTTTTTTTTTTTTTAGATTTCATTGGGGAATCAGGGAAGGGGAACAGACAAGTTGCTGTCCTTTTGTTCGTCTAGTTGTGGAGGACGTCGCTTCACTGGCCCATGTTGGTATTATCATTGTGCTCTTCCTGGGTGAGACAGATTGGTCGCCGGCCACTGGATGGCCACTCACAGCAGCTCTTGGCAGCTCACGTTGGCTGCAGGCTGCCCACATCAGCTGCCAGACACTCATGGTAGCTTATGGCAGCCCACTGCAGTTCCACTGCAGCCTATGCCATCGCTGGCTACTCATGGCAGCCCTGTTCCAGGTCGAGCTGTTGTTCACCATCTTAGCTGTAGAGGGCGCAGCATCACTGGCCCTAATGTGGGATCCAAACTGGGGCCCTGCTGCCCAGAGCTGGTGTCCCAAGCCAACTCTTAAGCAACACGCCAATCGGCCGGTCCTAATTCTCTCCATTCTTAATGGTGAATTTACCCTTTCCAGAGCATAAAGATGGACCTTGCCTATTGAGCTCATGTAGAAATAGAATTTCATGTTTTGTGACATGAAATTAATGCACATGTCAAGGAATTCCTTACTCTCCTATAATTGTTTAATGGTATTCAGACATCCAAATTTGAGGATAGAAAGCAATGACTGCTGCTTCATAGAGTTAACAAGCTAACAAATTATTCTACCATTCAAGAATCAAAACATCTCTTCATAATAAGGTACAGCTCACATGAAACACAAAAATACCTTTTTGGAACACAGCAGTCCTCTCAAGATTCAGCCAAAAAGGTAGCTTGCCCCCTGAATAATTTGTAAATCTAAAATATAATAGGAGAGACATACAGGCTTAATAAACATAAGCCTAACCTTTCATGTAAATTCCATTTACTGTATACCTATAGCAACTGGTAACCTTCTGACATTCTTATCTCATAAACTTTTTGTTTTCTATCCATCTGTTAAGTATTAAACGATGTCAGTTCTTCCCTCCCAACTCTAGATTTATCCCCATCACACTAGACTAAATAGAACTAAATTCAATTACTGCATTAAGATGTATTCTGCCTTACTGAAGAACAAAATATCTCCTTTTTACCTTAAATCAAAAGGCATGCTTGAACTATGTCCCTCCTGATAACTGCAGCTTCTGAGACAGAAGAGGGAAAGCAGGAGTGACATACATTTCTTCTTATGTACTTCCTATAAAATTTGCACTTAAGAACTTAAATCCCTCCATCCAGGAGATCGTCAGAGGTAGCTTAAGAATGCTCCTAGTTTGGCCACATTTGTACCATGTGAAATCTAAGAAAGCAAACTTGTGATATGCTGGGACACAGTTTGAGGGTCCCCAAATGGACATGATGGGAGTAAAAGCTTTGTACAGAAGAATGCCACTCTTCTGGCCAGTAAACGTTTGAGGGTTGAGTGGGCAGAGTATATAGAGAGAGGATGAGACGAATGAACATCAGCTTTAGTGGTTACCCATCACATATGAGAAGACAAGACCCTACCTGATATGAGCCAAGGGAAGGTAAGAACGTGCCCTGCCCAGCAAGCTCCCATCCTAGTCCACACAGCCTGACATTGGACAATCAGAGTCATTCCTCCAAGACAAGGCATTACTATACCTACGTAATAGAAATTCTTAACAGAAATAAGCTACAGTGGCTCTTTTGCCATAATAAACCAGCAAATTCAATTCGTACTGTTCAGAGGCCACCAAGCTGTCTCGCCCCGAGCCATGACAGGAGTTACAAATGGACTGGTAGGGGATGAGGGGCTTTCGTCTGTGGGCTAACCACTGGGGCTGGGTGTTGGTTGGCATGGGAATAAATGACATTTTTAGATATCATTGCTGAAAGACAGACAAGAAATACTTGCTTTGTAATCAAAGTATGGAATAGTTTCCTTTTAAATAATTATTTTAAAGTAAAAAAGAAGATTATGCATGGCAAAAATCATGAAAGCCACATCTAGATGCCTGGAGTTTGGGAAACACTGATATTAAGGAAAATGATGCTCTGGAAGGTGGCATAGATTTACCTTTCATTTCCTGCCCAATGACCCTCACAAACCTTTCTCTAGGGCCAGCCTCAGGCATTGCAGCTGGAGACTGGAGCTCCTACCCAGTTATACCGAATCCCCAAGAGAGGCCTGCCTCTGCCCACCTCACCCCCAGGGCAGGCACCCTCCAGGGTGTGGGCCAGAAGACTACAGGCTTCTGATAAGCCCTGGGGCTCTGCAGTCCTGAGGCTCGGTCCTAATCAGAAGACTCCATAGCTCCTCACAGAGGAAGTAAGACTCAGTGGGAATCGTCTTATGTGTAAGTGCCTGTAGGCGAGAATGCCCAGCAAGGACTCCCTTCCACGAGCAGACTGAGCCTGCAGGTCCTGGACTGTGTTTCTCGGGCCCACTGGGGTTGCAGTCAACTTGGAACTGCCACAGGGTGTTCGCGAATGGGCCATTTGCAGGAGGCAGAGCACAGGCAGCCCCTGGGTTTCTGATGGTGATCAGAGCACCAAGAAGGGACTAATTTAAAAACCAAACAATGTAGTAATTGCCCCTGGTCACCAGGCGGCCTTGCTTTGGAAGGCCGCTGTTTCCGATTAGTGGGGCCTGGATCTGATGAGGACTAACAAAGTGTAACGAATGATCAAAGTGACAGTTACAACAGTGCGAGTGCCCAATGATTGATCTGGATGACATAATAATGGTAACCAATGAGGTGAGGCGGGTGGTGGTCCCCTCCAGGTAAGGATGGGGGTGGGCCCTGGACAGGTCAGGACTTTTCTCTGTTTAGGGAAAAGGAAGTCATAGGGGGGAAGCAGAGGCACGTGGAAGGGAAGGAATGAAGCGCTCACACCTGAAATTTTGGATGGACGGAAAAAAAATTGGTCAGCCATGGCTGAGAAATGAGATCCTTGTTCAGAGGCGGAGATAAAGATCACCAGTCCTGGAATATCACTGACCCAACTATTAGGGCACAGCACAAAATCATTTACTGTGAGAAAACTCAGCTCTCTATAAATAATTTAAATTTTAAAGGGGCTCATTTTAAAGTTATTTTTGATAGTCATGTTTTCTGAATAGCAGAAGAATTACCTCTTGAAAAACCAATAAAAGCAGGGTCTCAAATTGACACTTGCACACCCATGTTCATAGCAGTGCAATTCACAAAAACCAAGAGGTGGAAGCAACCCAGCTGTCCACCAACAGATGAATGGATGGCAAAATGTGGTGTATACGTACAATGGAATCTTATTCAACCTTAAAAAGGGACAGGAATCCTGTCACATGTAACAACATGGATGAAACTCGAGGACATTCTGCTAAGTGAAATACGCCAGACATAAAAAGACAAAAAATGTATGACTCCACTTATATGAAGTATCTAAAGTAGTCAAATTCATAGATACAGAAAGCAGAATAGTGTAACCAGGGCCTGGGGAGAGGAGGAAAATGGGAGTTACTGTTTAATGGGTATAGAGTTTCAGTTTTGCAAAATGAAAAAGTTGGGTTAATCTGTATCACAACAGTGTAAATATACTGAACACTCCTGAACTGTACAATTAAAAATGGTTAAGATGGTAAATGTTATATGATTTTTTAAAAGTAGAGCCTGACAGATTTATTTTCATTTGGATAAAATTAATTTTTCAATACTATATATCTCCTGTTTTCTCAAGTAGAATGTGCCCGATCTAATTTGACTCCTTATTTGGAAGTTCAAATATTGCACAGGGTAATAGAAGCGGGTTGACTCCAAAACCTGTGGAGGTAGGTGGTAGTATTTGCCCCTAGACAAATGGCCCCAGAATAATGAATCTTTGTAGTTCTACAGTCTGTGTCTCATGGGTTTTATGCTGCTTTCGTTGTCAGGCTCTCAATTCTCACTTCTTTTCTGTGAGCTAGTCTCTGACCTCCTCCAAATTTATCGAGGAAATGAGGAAATATGTTATTAGACACATTAATTCAAGTTTTGCATAAAATAAGGAAAAAAGATGCAGAATCATGGACCAAAATGTCCTCCTAATCACCTGAGCTTCAGTACCTGGTCTTGGGCACTCACTCCAGCTTTTCTCTTCTTGGGAGCCTGCTCTGCTTACCGTTGTCCACCTTCGCACAGGGTTTGGCGTGGGCACTGCTGCCAGCTCCAGAATCGTGGGTGGGGAAGGCAGAGGTTTATTATCAGCCCGGCAATCATAGGCACAAATATATCAACTCATTCTGATCAAAATTAAGAGACACTGTGACAACATAAATCCACCTTCTAAGAAAAGACTGCCCAATTTTCTTCAGCATAGAATCAATGTTATTAATATTTCTAGTCTATCATGCTACTTTGTTTCTTATTGAATAAGAAAAAAAAATGTTTTCTATCCTTAAGAAACAAAGATTGGTATTTTTTAAAAGAGCATATTCTCAAGAACTTTTCAGGCCTTCAGGTATGCTCAGTGGAGAAAAATGAGATGTGCTGTCATTCCTGACCCGATCTACTGATGGTTCCGCAGGCTGAGATCTGCTGTTGACTTTCACGTTTTTGAAAGTTTGTTCTGAAGCTCCAATGAAAGGCGCTGCCTTACCGAGTGTGAGCCTTAGGACTCCAGGCATCTCACACCATAGCTTTTGTATTCTGCCTCTGCTCCTGGGCCAAAGGCATGTCCTTCCTGCTCATTTCCATCTGGAGGCTGCAGACACACAACAGGGGGAGAAGCGGAAGCAGGACAAGAAATGGACAGCTGTGTCCCCACTGGCAGGGGATGTTAGTCACAGTCTCACCTCCCCACCACATGAGCTCACTGGGCAGCCCCAGCTCTTTGCAGGAGGGCAGCCCAGCAGCCAGGGACAGAGTGTAGGAGGAGGACCAGGTGTGACCTCACTGCAGCACTCACTAGCCCTGCGCATCACCCTCCACCTCTCCGAGCCCCCATTTTTCCATCTTTTAAATGGCTCCGCCTTCCTGCTTCTCCTGCAAGTTTACCAGAAAGATCCACTAAGCCATAGCTGTGAAAACACACTGCTGCTAAGTGTTAGGTTCCTACACAAATGTGAGGCCTTTTTTGCTGATTACCATTTGGCAGATGCAAAGCCTTGCGCTGTTGACACAACTGTCCTTTACAGCACTTGGCAGTTGGGGCTTTGCTGACAAACCGGGGAAAGGTGGGAACATTTGCCTCTAGCTTCAGTTTTCAAACAAAGTTTAAAGGTTTTTCACAAAACTCACCACATGAGGTTGCCTCGGGTTTTGCATATCTCTTGCCCTCCCTGGCCCACTTTCCCTGAGCTTCTTTGCAGGCTTCTCTGACCCCTCTCTGACCTCTTTCCACTCCAGCCCTCTTTCAAAACAAACCAATAGGTAAGCCAGCATAATTTCTCTTTGTAATAATCCAAATGCAGTTTCCAGGAGACTGGCACGTCGTGACAAAAAGATCTATCGCTCTGCAGCCTATGTTTCTGGAATGTCTCTGTCCAGCCTGGTCAGGGGCAGAAGCACAGGGTCCCACCCCTTGAATCAGGGTGATGCCAGGCTGACTGCAGTCACCCAGATCCCCAGGCTGACTCTGATGTCAGTTCAGGTGTTCCTCTGAACAGCCTTTCATTGTCACGCTATTTTCCTGACGGGTCTTGGAAAATCATTAGGAGTGACAAAATATTTTCCAGAGCTCCAAGATTTTTCTTCCTGGCGACTTTTAAACCTCTCTGAGCCTCCATGTTCCGTCAGTGCCCACCCTGTGGGGCTCCAAGCATATTCAACTTAATTAGTTTTAATGCTTTAACTGTTTAAATAGTTAACAGTAGAACTTAGACTTCAAGCCACCCCCCACCCGCCACCCTCCACAATTGCCTGTGTGTCTGAGGTTGTCAGATCAAGATGGAAAAATACCTCTAATTGTTTCCAGACAATACATAAGCCTCTCACTCTGGGTGAGAATAAGTATAACTTACATTTTCACAAAAGATCTCGGGGAGGCCCGTGGGAGATTCCTGCAAGCCAGGCTTCTTTATACATTCCAGTCCACTGGAAAATAAAACCCAGTTTTCAAACCTGAACCATGAGATTTCACTTCCCCTCGATCATTCCTAGATGAGTAGCAATAGCTGGTTTCATTTTTTTCAAACAAATATTTCCTTTCAGATCTTACTAGATTTTGATCTTGGCCTCATACGTCAGAAAGTAAATTCCTTGGCCCAGAGGAAGTGACAACTGTTCATTACAATATGGCGCAAGCCGGATTCTCCTGTGCCCCATTCTGGCCCAACAAATAATCTGCATGGTATTCTTTTCCTGTCTCTAGGAATCTCGCCCTCCTCAAGAATTTCACCTCTGGGCCTGAAATTCCATCACTCAGAGTTTCACTCATTTGTGTGTAGAAGATTTGCTGGTTTTGATTCCCTGGTTTTCAGAACTTGCGCAATTTGAATACAGATGGCAGTTATTGACAGTTAATACCTTATAGTTTAGTCAAACTCTGATTAGCGTGATTTCCAATCTCTGTCAGGATGAGACTCTGGATTAGGACCTGGGGAAGGGAATCCTGGGAGAGGAAGAGAAGAAAGTAAAAAAAAGGGAGTCAAACCTATATCCCTCCCACCCTGTATGTGCCAGGTGTAAGATCCACAGCATATTATCTTCATGACATCCCAGTGAGGCCCATTTGAAAGAGAAGGAGACTGAGATTCAAAAGGCTGAGAAAATGGCTCAGGATCACACAGAGCGTACTTACTTTACTTGAACCTTGGTGATTTTTCTATGTCAATATATGTAGATTCAATTTCAAATATTTTTCTTTCAATCAACCCATGTCTCTTGCATTAGGTATTATGTATCTTTTGTTTTTTTATGTAATGAATATTAAACTAATATAAAGTTACAGTAGTACCCTCCTTATTTGATATTTTATTTTCCATGGTTTCAGTTACCCACAGTGGTTCAAAAATATTCAATGGAACATTCCAGAAATAAACAATTCATAAATTTTAAATCGCGCACCGTCCTGAGTAGTAAGATGAAATCTGGCACCATCACACTCCGTCCTGCCAGAGACGTGACTCATCCCTTTGTCCAGAGTCTACACACTATATGTGCTCCCCGCCCATTTGTCACTTAGTGGCTGCCTGGGTTATCAGACCCACTGTCTTGGTATCGCAGTGCTTGTGCCTATTTTACTTAATAATGACCCAAAGCGCAACGTAGTAATGCTGGCAACTCAGATATGCCAAAGAGAAGCCAGAGAAGCTGTACATGGCTTCCTTTAAGAGAAAAGGTGAGTACAGTAAAACCTTGGATTGTGACTAACTTGGTTTGTGTGTGTTCCGCAAGACAAACAAACATTTCTAATACATTTTAACTAGGTAAACAAGCGATGTCTTGCAATATGGGTAGTTTGTTTCCGGAACGAATTACGCTTGCAAACCAAGGTATTATTGTGCAGTACAGTACTGTTTTGAAAGAGAGACCACATTCACATAACTCTTATTACAGCATATTGTTTTAATTGTTCTATTATTGTTGTTCATCTCTTCTTGTGCCTAATCTATAAATTAAACTTTATCGTACACATGTATGTGTGAGAACAGATGTTGTATGTTTAGGGTTCAGTACTATCCGCTGTTTCAGGCATTTACTGGGGGCCTTGGAACATATCCCCTGGGGATAAGGGAGAACTACTGTACTATATATTGAAGAAGCTATTATATATTAAATACTATATATATATAATATATACTATATATAATATTGAATATATATTATATAGAATGAAGAGGGTTTATCTGTTTGTCACCACATCAATGTATATGCCAGACTCCCAGGAACAGCAGCTACAATTTAGGAAGCAGCCCCACACTAGAGAGCAGCAGCTCTTGCAAGCAAGAAGGGGCCAGAGATTGTTGGTGGAGCGAGCCCACTTGGGCCAGTGATAGACCAGCTCACAGCTTACTCGCTCCCCCTGGGTCTCCTACAGAGCCAGGGGCAGGGCAGCAAGCAGCTCAGCAGAGAGGGCAAATCAGCCATGACCTGGGAGCCACAGCCATGGTCTTTTGTTGTGTCCTTTGGAAGACTTATTACTTGATGGGAGAGACGCTCATTTGTTGTTGAGGTGAGACTCAGGCAGTAGTTCTCCAAATCAGATTCTGGTGCCAGGGCTCATCCCTGATGCTATCTTCACTGGTCATCAGTGAAAACGTGGTAACATTTCCATCCATCCTTTCTTGGAGAAGACTGTGGGTTTTGTTTTGGGTTTTTTTTCCCCTAGAATTATGTCCCTTTGAAAGTGTCATTGCCCTTTTATATTTTAGGAAATAATGGGAGAGTTAATGGAAATTTGTGTTTTATTAAAACCCTTACTTGGGAAAAAAAAGGCAGGTTGCATAACCATCTCTGTGCATATATGAGAATATTTCTCTAGCATATCCACACATGTTCAGAAAGATACATAGATAAGGAAATAGGGAATGTTGAATGAACCATGACAGAGTGACATTATGGAATTCGGTACAATAGTCAGAAAAGAATGAAACAGAGCTGCAATGATGTAGAAAAATCACCAAGGTTAAGAAAATAAAGAACCTGAAGTAGAATATGATGCCTTCTATATAAACAAACCATCCAAAGTGGGTACTTCTATATGGACCTATGTGTGTATGTAATTATATAGAGAAAGTTCCGGGAGCTGGCATAGCAAACTGATAACAGTGGTTCCCGTTTTGGAAGACACTAAGATTAAATGGATGTCACCAGACTTTTGCTTTATCTATATTGTTTGACATTTTTAAATAAGGAGAGCATGTTTAGCTACTACTCAGGCAATTGAGAATAAAGAGTTTAATGTTCCAAACCTTATGTCAGTTCCCTCTTATGACTGTATATATTATAATTTCTGTTGTTAGCATTATTATTATGATGTTTAATTTTACCAGTCATTGAAAGTCAAAATCTGGGCATTTTTAAAAGGACTTGTGATCTCTCTTACCAAATGTTGTAGTTGAGCCTTATGGGAATCAGAAAAGGCTGAGATGGAACCAGAAATGGTTTAAAGGGTTACACACCCAGACTTCCACCAAATGATTCATACTAGAAATTCTAGATACTAGAACAGACTCAAAACAAAGATTCAATAAACATGATAAAGTGCACAAAAAGGTCATCTTTACTAATTATCAGCACAATAATGATGCATCTTAAAAAGGTAGCATAAAAAAATAGTTCAATATTTGAAGTGTAGCACCAAGACTTTTATTCACATCATTTAAATGAAGTAGATTTTAATTCTTTGAAACTCAGTGTTGTAATAGTTCATGTATAATAAGAGTTTGCACACTTTTTCTGTTACCACTGTCCCTCTAAGGTTCACCAAAGCACTAACGTTATCATCCCGTGTTTGCGTTTGGAAAAACCACACTGGGCATTGGGTACTGATTTGAAAAGGATGCCTGTGCTGCTTGTTCAAGTTTACAGGAATACACACTAGAGAATCTGGCGTCTACTTCGTTTGTCTTTTCCCCTCACCATCCACTCAGCCCCTCAGACTTTTAAAGCAAATCCTCGCCCTCAGCTCAGCCATAGCCCGAAAGGATCCAAGTTCAGTTTTCAAGCATTTGTCTCTTACATCATCGTCAGCCCCACACACTACACTTGGAATCGACATCAAGGTAAGCCTTGGGGAGAGATCAGATTTGTAGAACTGGAAACTTCAGGCCAGTACGACAGCAGTTCCTTGGACATTCAATCCAAAGCCCCAGGTTGTGGGGGAAGAGGGGGCGAGCTGACGGATCAATGCCAGAGACCAGCCTGCCTCTGGAACTGCTCCAGGCCCTGATGCAACCAACAGCCATGGAACTGGGCAAAGGACAGACATCTCTGCTGCTCAGCGTGCATTCATCATTGCCTCTTACCTGGACCAGGGTCCTGAATTCTTGCACAGATGGCACAATCATTTCCTTTTCTTGTAGCCTCTGGATTGCAGATGATTTGGGGGATCCTTTTGTTCCCTTGGAGCTCAAACTCAGAGCCCCCATAAACACTGTTGTTTTTCCACCTAGAAATTGAGTTTTCACACTTTTCTTTCTCTTTATTAAAAAGTGTAAAACAGTTAGCTAGGTCTTTAATGCCACAGGGTGTGCAGAAGATCAGCTCACATCTACATTCCACGCCCTGTAAAGTCCAAAGCCCTCACTAAGAGTTCTGTAAGCTAGATGTTAAGATGAAGGCTACATGTCTGGCCTCACTGTCTGCATTTGAAACCTCACCGCACCATCTCTCAGCCCCATGATCTCAGGTTAAGTTATTTAACCTCTTTGTGCCTTTATTTTCTTTTTTTGGTGTGTGCAGTAGATATAATAATAGTATTTCATAGGGTTAATATAAGGATTAAATGAGGAAATGGTGGTGGAGGATTTATTGTAGGGCCAAATATCATAATTACTCTATAAATGTTAGCTATTATTATTCATATTATGAGAAGTCCTTGGTGACAAAATAGCTACAACAAAGTAGTGGAATAAAAGTGTCCATGTTGGTTCCCATACATCTGACCATAAAAGATAGATAGAGTCAACAGATATCAAAGCCTTGAATTTACTGGTTTAAGCCCTACTGGCGGAATTCATAGTATCAATCAGTTGGCAGGAAGCCTGGGTGAGGAACCCTCTGATTCCATCTCAGCCTTTTCTGACTCCAGTTAGTCTAGAGCAGGGGTTGGCAAACCTTTGAAACAGAAGAGCCACCAGCGGTCAGCAAACTGCAGCTCTTTGGGTATGTACATGTGGCTCTGAAGTAAAATTGAAAATAAAAATAAAACTATCATAGTCTCATTTATAACATTTTTAAAGGATATGATTCACATAATGGTGATTATGTAAAAATATATTGATGGCTCTCGAATAATTTTTAAATTGTTGTGGGGGACAGGATTGGCTCTTCCAGGGATCGGCAAACTTTTGAGATGGAACATACCCAAAGAGCCGCATGTGGCTCGCGAGCCGCAGTTTGCCGATCTCTGGCTAGAATGCAATGTTTGGAGAGAGCGACCACAAGTCCTTCCTTTAAAATAATCAGCTGAATGTCCAGTGGCTGTCACATGAGATTTCCACTAGTCCTGGGGAGCATGTCTCCCTGATGCTCATCCTTAGACCCAACAATGCATCATGCTCACCCACTCAAAACTATGGTGATGAACTCGCTGCAGGACTTCCACAGGAGACTTTGCAACTCATGTCATGACCTGTGCTATTCCAAGTTAGGTCTTATTTTTCTAGTGAGTATCCAAATACCATGTAAGTAGGCAAGGTACTGATATTACTGAGGGAAAACATCTAAAAGTGGCAATTCCAAATGGTCTTTCATTTTCTAAGTGTGACCTCCAGTTAAAAACCAATCTTCCAACTCCTGCTACTGTGGTAATATTTGACTATGACCTCTGCAGTAGCCAAGGGTTCAATTGCATCAGATCAATACTTTCCTACATTAATGTCTTCCTGTACCTTTTGGATCTTAAACCATCACACTGTGGAGAGGAAGCCACTTAAATATTTGATAAGGGAATAAACAGACTCCAGGTAAATTTAAAATTGCATCCCCCAAACCTTGTATGTATTCTCCGGGCACTTTATTAACTAAATATAATAACTGATAGCAATACTGTTACCCACACATCAGTGGATAGTATTTTGCATTGAGAGTGTAGCAAGTCTCAGTTATATTACTCAGCTGCAATTTATTTAAAATAGAAACAAAAATGGAAAAGAAGGAAAGGGACAGAGGATATAAACTTGTTTTTGGAATTCCAGAGGTTAAAAAAAAATCGCAAAGATTAAACTCATTCTTCACCCATTAAATATTTTTGGTATATGGTCATCTATGCTAGGAAAATACTATAAGGATAATGATCTCAATAAATTGACATCTTAGAACACAGACTAATGATCCTTGCATTTTGACAATTACAAATTTAGCTCACTGTCAAAGAAAAGAGAAGGGAGGGGAGGAGAGATAAGAGAGAAGGGGAGGGGAGGGGAGGGGAAGGAAAGACGCAAAGCCCCATGGTTCATCGTGCATCATTAACAGAACCACTCTTGGTTCCCTCTCCTGGGTCCTAGCTTACTTCTGGGCATATGGAGTTAGCCAAGAAGCATCTGCTTGGGGAGGAGGTTGAGAGAGCTTGAACCAGTAAACTAAGATACCCATATAATGTCCTTTGTGGTATGAGAGAGGCAGGGTGGAAAGAAAAGGAGAGAGGTGTGGCAAGGGGTCACACTCCAGCAAAAGAGTCCTAAAATTCTGCATTTAAACCAGGCTTTTCAGGTCTTTATGAAGGCAGAAAACTTTAACTTTTTACTTAACAGTTTTCATAACGTTTAAAGATTTATACATATGGCCTGTGGGCCCCTAGTAGTACTCTTGTCTCAGACCCCACACAACTTACAGGAAGGTCTGACCCTGATTTAGCATTTTACAACTTACAAAGCCCTTTCATACATGGTGAATCCTCCCAATCACCCCATTTCACAGGAAAACAAAATCAATTGAGTCCCCAAGGGGGTTGATGACATAGCCAAACTCACAGAGACAATAAGTAGTGCTGGTTTACCTGTTCTTGGCAGGAGGAACTACTGGGTCATTGGGAAAGGCATGACGCATTTTTGCATTGAAAAACATAGAAAAATACGTCATGACTTTCCCGATGACCCAATAGACATGAGTTAAGTAAATCAAGCTCACGATGAGGCTCCTCATAGTCGGGGATGAAGCTTGGGTCTCTCATGCAGCTGGTGCAGTACAATAGCCTGGGGAGATCCCCCTGCTTTCGAGGTGTCATGGTTGTGGGCAGAAAAGATGAGGGGGCATGCAGAGGAACCACAGAGGAAGGCCCAGACCTCTGAAAAAAGTCAAACTCTGAATATCAAATCCATCAATTAACATCATTGTTCTCCCTTGATTGGTAAATCTTCTGTCACTTAAGCAAATGGTCTGACAATTTCTCAGTTGTTTATATTCAATATTTGTGCATTAGGTTTAAGATCATCCTAAAGGGCAGATACTAAGCTCATTCTCAAGGCAGCCTCTTAACTTCTCTCTTGTTTAGAAAAGTACAAAACTTACAGGTTACTCTACAGAGCCCCAGGCAAGTGCCCAATCATACCTTGGGGAAATGCGACATTGCTGATTGTTGCAGCACCTGGTGGATTTGAGGCCATCAGAGGAATTATAGAAGAGAAAATGATGCTCTTTCCTATGGGTCCAATGAGTTGGAGACTTTAGAGAACTAAATTTAAAACAAAGATGGCTTACAGGTTACAAGAAGGAATAATGTTGCTATTTAAAATCAATCAACCTTTTAGAGAGAAGAGTTTTTCTTTAGAAACTTTGGAACAAAAATTGACCTTGCTGAGCTAAGAAATGTCATAGACTTTAAAAGATTTCCCAAAATCAATGATATATTTTTAAATCACTTTCCTTAAGCAAATCAGTCTTATCTTATAATATGGCAGAAGGAAACCTATAGAAGTCTTTCCAAAAAGAGCCATTGTGGGTCAAGGATGAGATCATAATGGAGAATCAAGCAAACTCTCATTTTCATCAAATTAAAGTCTGAGTGTCCAGAGAGCAAGGATCTAAATTGGACACCTGTGATGTCATTTCCAGGTCCTACAGTGTCTCACCTTCATGCTCTTGCTTAGTGTTAAAATCTAGTGCTAAGTATCATGCTTCTTGAGACAAGATGCTTTCAAGATGCTCCTTGTGCTTGCTTTGCAGTTGATTGAAGTTGCTTAATCTGAGAGACCTGAGCAAGTTTTCTCCTGAAATCTTGTATTCACCTTTGTTCATATCTTAAATAGCCACCTTAGTTTGTTACATTTCTTTCCTCTCCCCCACTGTCCTCTTACTCCTCTGCTTTCCAGTTCATCTTCTCCACTTTTGTTCTCTTTGTTTGTCCAGGACTTCTTTGCCCTCTCTCTGACTGATATTTCTAGCTCCTTGTGGAATTACCAAACTCATCCTACCCCGGCCCCCTGTTCTTTCCCACCTGGGGTTCACTGCCAAAAGCAGCCCTGCAGCCCATGATTCAAGATTTCTCTAGTCAGGTTGACCCTCCCCAGGTACCTCCATTTTTTAGTTAGAAAATTTCTACCAAGAGTGACTTCTCTGAGGCCATAGCTGACAAAGTCTGAGCCCAGATTTTTATATTGATGTCCACCTAACACAGAGTTGGAAGTTCTTTGAACTCCAAGAACATTTATCATTTGCATCATTCCTCTGACAAAATGGCTTCCATTGATGATTTTAATAAGGATCTCAAGGATGCCTCATCTTCACATCCATTCTTGGACTTGAGTGTCCAGCAGACTTCACTGGCTCCTCAGCTGTGTGAAGGACCCCAGGCTATTTGGAAGAAATGATGCTGAGTACTTTGAGTACTTTCCTAGATACGAGGATTGAGAGTCAAACTAGCACAGGGATATGAAAAATATGTCAAAGTCTTGGTAATAAAGGAAGTGATTGTAGGAAGAAAACAACTTCCCCAAATGCAGGGCTAAGTTGAGGATTGTATGTCGTATCCTGGGACACATTGAACTGGGGAGGAAGGCCAGGTGAGAGAGGATCACTGGCCCAGTTTCTGGGGGAAATATGACAAAGAAAAGCCAAACTAGGCATACACCTATAAAACCCCAAAACTGCAATCATTAGATGATAATAGCAAACACTTCCTGGTAGCCTACTAAGTGTTACACTCAATGCATGTCATCTCATTTAGTCTTCAAAATGAGGTGAGTACTAATTTATTGGTCCAATTTTTCAGACATGGAAATTGAGGCTTAATTATTACTTTGCACAAAGTCATAGCAAGGAGGTGGTGGGAGTGGGATTTTAACCCATATATTTTGACTCCAAAGTCTAAGCTGGAAATCACTAACATTGATGTCTAAGGATGGCTGAAACAGGTGCTACCTGTAGTATCTTCTAGTGAAGGCAAGGGAGAAATGACAGCACTTGGAGGAGCAGCTGAGCCCAGACTGTGTGGACCCCACAGTCTCAACCCCAGCCTCCACAGGGATTGGCTGCAGCAAAACTGAGAGCAGATGAGGAGCCAGAGCAGAGCCTGTAGCAGCTGTGGTGTGGGGTGTCTGTGAGAAGAGCTATAATGGTGGTGTTCCCAGCAGCAGCTGAGTTGCTCAGAGAAAGAGAACCTACACGTGGCCCCACACAAGAGGAGAGTGGGAACTAGCTGCCTTAGGGTGGCTGATGGCATGTTTGGGAGTCTTACTAACCAAATTAGATAGGAACAGGACTCAAATGTCTTTATTCTGCATCTCTGAATGCTGACAGTTTATGTACCTTGTCTTCTTGGCTTCACAGTATAGGCAGGGAGGGCAGGAGTGAGCTTTCCACTTCCTTAGCTCCCCACAATGAAGACCCAACACCAATTTATTTACTTAGCAATTGCCCGTTCACCCATATTTTGGAAAAAATGCAACTCTGTACATGCATTATTTCTGCCTGCTAGGAACTTGTGCTTCAGAACAAAAGTAATCAGTCCTCTGGGGAAAACGCCCTTGAAGGTGAGTGCATATGTGTATCTGAGGAAGGAGAGAAATGTGGCATTTAATGCACATCTACTATGAGCCAGGCACCATGCCAGACACATTACAAATGTTATCTCGCTTATTCCTTAAATGGCTGGATAAAGTAGAGAAAACTAGTATGTTTTTTGTATAGATGCAAAAACTTTGAGGCTTGAACTCACAACGTTAATGTAAGCCCAGGTAATTCTAGCTCCAAAATCCAACTTTTCCCCCATTTCACCAGAAGACTTGCCAAGTACAGGTGTTTGTAGGATAAAGTTTTCCTACTTTCCTAAGTCCCTGTTGCCACTGGCTTTGGGTCTCCTTGAGTGGCTTTCCAAGCTCTGGGCCCCCTATCCTGATGAGAGGCTGCGTCAGTGGGGCAGGGAGAAAACAAATCCTGGGCAACATAAAGCTGGCACGAACACACACATGGTGGATGAAACAGGCACCAGTGGCTCAGTACCCCTCTCTTCCATATCAGAGTAATCAGTACTCTTAGGATATGCTTTAACACATACTCTCCTGGCCAGCAATTTGGTGGCTTTTCAAGACATCTTTAGCAGCTCCTTCTCCTTTTCATAGAGTGTGTTTGGTGACTCTCCACACAGCTCGAGCCTTCCATCCTGTGTCACTCCAGAGAGGGCTCCCAGCCATCTTCAGAGCCTGGCCCCATTCATGCTACAGGATATCCTCAACATTCACAGAGGAAGAGATCAGAGCTTTCTGTCCATAAAATAACATCATGGCCATAGAGCTTTCTCTGGAGCCCCTCAGCCTGGAACCCAAGTGCTGCAGTAAAAGAGAAAGAAATTTGGGCAATAAATACACCCAGAAAAAAAAGGAGAGCTCCCTTCCTTACATTCGGGAAAACTTCAAGGAAACATGAAACCAACTTCATTTAGCCTGTTTCTAACATCTTCACCAAAGAACTATAGTCAGTGAGCCTAATGGAACATGGGGTTTACAGCCAGCTGTGTTTGAAGACAGTGATACTCTACTTTGAGAGCCCAAGGGGAGACGCTGCCAAAACATACTTTCCTTATGTGAAAAAGTGAGGGGATGAGGAGTAAGGAGGAACCTCAAGAGGTCACCCAAGCTAGCTCTCTGCTCCCAGGCAGCCAAGGCCCAACTCCCTCCCTCCCCCGCTGGCCCCTTTAGCACCAGGAGCCTCGTGGGAGCTGGAGCAGCCAGCTCACCGACGACTTCTGTGTAACATGGCATTAATCGTTAGTGCAGTGGTACTCATCACGGTGTTCCTTGCCTTTCTCTTCTCTTTGCCTCAAGGTGATTCTGAGCCCCTTGGCTTTAGAGTGTCCACCTCCTTCAGCCCTCTGAGGTCAGTCCTGCCATCTAAGAGAGACCCTTGGGCTTCCTGATAGAGACCTGGGTTAAAATGAGCAGGAGAAAAGGACCCCAGAAGTGTGTGCGAGGAAGGCTGGAGGGACTTGGGGGAGCGCTTTAGCAGTTGCAGCCTTCAGGATCAATGGGTGGGGGAAGAAAAGGGGGAAAATGTGAGAAGTGTTGGGGCCCCTGTTTCCCGTTCACAGGGCATTTGAGAAGAGGACCAGTAGAGGGCTTGATTTATTTTGAAATTGCTTCTGATGGCATGGACTGCGTTCTTTCAGCCATAACACTTCTCCAAGACCAAACCTCATGGGGCGTGACTTCATAAGCATTACGCTGGTGTTTCCAAAACCAGGCCTTGTGAGGTTGTGGGGAGTGTGGCGGGCTCCGCGGGGGCCAGGGAGCCCAGAGGACACTGTACAGAGTGAGTAAGTCCCTGTGTCTCCGTCATCACCAAGCGCACCACATAGCTGTTCGTCTTTTCAGTGGTTTCTAGGCAACCGGCAAGTTCTCATTTCTTTTTCTTTGAGAAGCGATAAAGAGGTCGTGGGAATCTCTGAGGTAGGAAGTAGAGCAAGAGTTAGAGGATAAAGAAAAGGTGTGCTTAACTAAACCTGTTCTTATACAATGTCTATTTTTTTTTAACTTGGACTCTGGGGCTTTAGAACTGAGAGGGACTTTAGAAATCAAACCCCCTGACTTCTCATATCATCATCACCATGTAACAAACGGGCCAATGTGATGCAAGTGGCGTGACTCCTGGTGCTCTGGGAAAACCAGGACCCAGGCCCTGCTGCTGACACAGCGGCATGCCACTCCTATCACACAGGGGTCCTCCACCCTGCCTTACATCTCCTGGGAGCTTTGCACAATACTGATGCTGGGGTCTCAGCCTCAGAGAGCCTGATCTCATCTGTCTGGGGTGCAGCCTGCGCATCAGAACTATACAAAGCTCCCAGGGGATCCTAAGGCCAGGCAGGAGAAACCTGACATCGAAGCCCATTCCCAAGCACTATCTGTGGGGAATGCTATGCACTGAATGTTTGTGTCCTCCCCAAATCCATATGTTGAAACCCTAACTCCCAATGTGATGGTATTAGGAGTCTTTGGGGGGTGATTAGGATTAAATGAGGCTGTAAGCGGGGAGCCCTCATGAATAAGATGGGTGCTCTTATTCTTGACTCTTATAAGAAGAGTCAAGAGCTTGCTTCCTCTCTCTCATTCTGCCATGTGAGGGTGCAATGAGAAGTCAGCCATCTGCAACCTGGAAGAGTCCTCACCAGAAGCTGGCCATGCTGGCACCTGGATCTTGGACCTCCGGCCTCCAGAACTGTGAAAAATAAATTTCTGCTGTGTAAGCCACCCCATCTATGGTACTCTGTTATAGCAGCACACATGGACTGAGATAGGGAGCAACTGGGAAGCACTGTCCACTCATTAATAACACCCACATGCTCAAAGGCATTGACAAGAGAGGCGGTGGGAGGCTGTGGAAGGAGCTTTGAGTGAAATGCCAGCAGACCTCTGCTTTGGCTCGGACCAACTCGCTGTGTGACCTGGAAGAAGTGACAACGCCTGCTGGCCACAAAGCTTCCTCTGTAAAATGAGGTGATTGAAGTGGAAAGCCTCTATTATTCCTTCCAACCTGCACATTCTGTATCTCCAAGTAACCCTTCTATACTCCAGACTCCAGTTTCTTAAAACTTGAGATTTGCATGACTTAATTTTTTTTTACCTTGAATGAATTTCTCCTGTTTTCTCAGTTCCTGTTCCATTTTCTTCACCTCATTAAATGGGGCACTGCATGTATGAAAGCCACACCCCTCAGTTTGGCCAGGCTATAGGCACAAATCACGTCACATGAGCAGTTGAACCCACCTCTCGCTGGCAATGCCCTCCAGATGCTCAAACAGGAAGTCCAGTCTCTTCAGCCACCTTAACACACTTTGTTTCTGGGATCCCTATTTGCCCAGAGGCATCTCACCAGCGCTCAGCACCCTGTCTGCCAGGAGCATCACCGCAGATGTCTGCTCTATGCACTTTTTACTGCGCATGCGACCTTCTTTGTGGGAACTCCACTTGTAAAGTCACCTGAGAGGAAGCTTTGCAGTTTTCACAGTCATGGCTAGGCAGGGGTGCTGCCTGCCAAAGCCGCCTAAGCTGTTAGCCCTCCAGGGCAAGTGTGGTGCCAGGCTCCATGCAGAGGGGGGAAAAATGGCTTTCTCCACCGCTCTGCTGCTCTGGTCTCCCAGGCGGTGTTCCTTGTGCTCACAGAGTCAGTGAGTCATCTCCAAAGGCAACTCCTCCACCTTCTAGCCTCACTCCCTGCCCACTGGAGAAAATACCAATTCAGAGTGAGTGGCGTGGGGTGGGAGAGAAGCAGAATTTTCCTTCCTCTGTCCTTGTTTAGTGTACACATATGCATCGTATACAAGTACATACATATGTAAACACATACATATATACTATTATACATATATATATCACTATATATTATTCATTAGGATATATATGTACGTGTTTATAGATGCATGGTAGATACACATATATAGTGTATATATAGTGTGCATGTGTATGTGTTTATGTATCTATTTATTTATAGGGGAGGCAGGGGCTCTAGCATACCAATTCTGCAAGAAGCCACTTCCACGCTCAGTCTGCTTTGTCCAGCATTCTTTGCTTCATGGTGTTGTAAGATCTCTCCCTCTGCCCATTCTGAGGCAAGCAAATCCCTCATAATTTAAAAGTATAACCATCACTTATCAAGAGTTCTCAAGAAAACTTCTTTTTTAATCCAATAAGTCTATCCTAAAGAAATACAATGCAGACAAAGATATTCATCATGATGTATTTTTTTAAAGGAAAAACCTTAATTTCCATCAGAATATCCATATAATAGAATGTTATGAAGCCCTTTAAAATAACATTTTTAGGCATTTTAAAAATAATATTTACTGGAGTGGGGAAATGTTTACAAAATAACATATGGAAAAACACTTATGGTATATAATGATGTCTCAATTTAATAATTCAAAACAAAATCATAGTAAAAAGAATGAAAAGAATTATGTCAACATGCAAATAATGGCTACTTCTAGGTGGTAAATTAAAGGATATTTTTATTTGTTTCTTTTTCTATCTTCAAAATATCTAAAATAAACACCTAATAATTTTATATTATATATATATATATATATATATATATATATATATATATCTTTAAATGTAACAACGTCAGAGCTGATAGCATTTGTCCCTAAACAGAACAACTTCACGCTGAGAACACCAAGTGTTCCTACCTGGCTTCTGGGTGGAGGAAATCACGGTGTGAGCTCTCTATGCCCACAGCAGCCACCCTTTGGTGACCACATATGGATCAATGCAAACCAGGAATTCAGTCCATGCCTGTCTTACATTCACCTATTTACTCTTCTCTGAGCCTTTAAGGTAGGCGCCATTGTAATGACTCATGAGCAGATGAAGAAACCACAATTTAGAGAGACAAAATCGTCTTGGTCACCAGCCAAGGGCCAGAAGTCCGTATCCCCACTCGAGGGCTACCTTAGGCTGCTGGCCACCTCAGTGTCCCCCCTAAGAGAAAACAGTTTGCAATTCAAATCAAGAGGTACCTGAAAGGAAAAGCCAATTAGCAAAGAGGAGGCAAAGAGAAAGAAAATGGTGACCAGAACAAGCCCAACTCACAGAAATAAGAAAGGGGCCATTTTCCTCTGAGCTTGCTCCTGTTCCCCAGAACAAGTGTCCCCAAGGCCCCTGGCCTGAGGAGCCGACTCCATTTGCGGACTTTTGGGATGGTTCGTCTCCTACTACCACTACTCAAATAAGAAACTAAGGGAGTTGGACCATTGCCTCAGTCCTAATAAGTGGTAAGAACTAAAATTGGAAGTCCCTCTCCTCAAATCCTAAATTCAGAACTGCAAGCCCAGTCACCCAGGGTCGAAGGAGAACAAAAGGAGTCCCACTGCCATTGCCAGCTGGAAGGGGCCCTGCAGGCCCGAGGAGCACCCTTTCTCCAGCACGTTCTCCTCCAATCAAGATGTCCCAGGATTCCCCGCAGCTTGAATTGACAGAAGCACAATCCTCTCCCTTCCAGACGTCTTGGGTTAATTTCTTTATTTTTTCTGGCCTATATTTTGAAGTCTTTCCAGACTGATGGACTAAAGTGGAAATTACATTCCTATCGGCTCTGTCCAAAACAGATGCCACATAATCACAATCATATTAATAAAACTGGCAAGAGTGAGTATGAAGAATTTGAGGCTGGGGCCGGAGGGGGGTGTGTGGG
>NW_017731352.1:7363034-7494123 GCF_001890085.2 Hipposideros armiger
ATGTGTCTCAACTGAGCGTTCCTGCCTCAAAACAGGTTTCCCTGAGAAGCTGGCTTTTCCCCATCGAAACTCCAAGTAATTGCTTTTATTTTACTTAATATTTTTAATAGTTTAGATGAAGGGAGAGAACAGGCTGGGAAGGGTGGGGGGGTGGGGGGGAGGGGTGATATTTGCTCGAATCTTTCTGGACTTCACAATCCTCGAGGTCTTATTTATGCGTGGGTTTCCAGCTGTGCATGACATAAGTCATTGAAAACTGGCACATCTTTCCATCAGCGAGCACAGCACAACCACAAGTTTGGCGGGCGGCTCATGTTGCCAGATGCCTTCACTGTTTCTTAAACTACGTATTCAAGGCACTGCGCTTTTTTTTTTCTTGCTGGAAACACTTTCAAAGAAGAACACAATGTTTTGGGTTGCCTGGCCAAACTTTAGCTGTACTTTTGCGTCTCTGCCAAACTTCCTGTTTTTAGCAAAACAATTTATTATCTTGATGCTTCTTTAGGCCCAAAAGGATTTGCAGGCACAAATAACTACTTGGTGTCCATGTCTTTTCAGAGAAAAAGCTCATTCACTTCCCCATAGTTGTCCTGTAGATGCAAGAATAGAAACATATTTAACCTTTGGGAGTGTTACCGAGGTGTAGAAAAGGTTTTAATTATTCAAAACCTCGACAGTCTGAGCTTTAAAGAACTGACAATTATTTTTTTGTGTGTGCAAGGAAAATAATTCTTTTCAGGTGGTTTGGCAAGATCACAGATTTGCCACACGTGGTATTATAGAAGCGAGTTTGGAGTGAGTCTGGGTTTAGAGGCCAAGGTTAGACTAACGAGACTTGATTAATCAGCAGCAATCAAAGAAAGCATTCGACCAGACACTTTTATGAATAGTTCATCTCTGATTGCTAAGCCACACAGTCAACCCTGTGACTTTACCAGGAAACAAAACAAAACATGAGCAGTAAGAGCCTGCCCCATCCCCACCTAGCAGCCACCTAGCCTGACTATCAACCTATAAATAGATGGAGAGGAAACAAATTCTCAACTTGATTAGATTGAGGTGGCTATGTATAGTCTCAGTTGTCTTCTGCAAAAATATCCTAATGTAAATAGAACATATCTTTAGCAACACACGTGCATAAACACACACAGTCATTCAGATAGGTTTCGATAGTAACGACCTCTACTATAGCAGAGTAACATTGATAACCTCTAGTATAGCAGAGTAACATTGATAATATTCAGCGCAGTGCATTTCTAGGGTAGACTATATTTCAACTTAGATACATGGGCCTAACCACAATTTCTCCAGGTCTTTCAAAAATCACTCACACTGCTTGCAAAGAACAAAGACCTGATACTGCCTATTTCCTGCATATTCTTGCTTCAGAGATCTTAGAATTCTTTGATGGTGACTTAGCAACCACTATAAAAATAAAGGCTTCTTAAAACAGAGTGAGTCAAAGATTAAGACTCTTTAGAGGAAATGGTTAATATTAATGAGAGAGTGCAGTGTAGTCTGACAGTACACCAGCATCAGCACTTTGGGAGAAATGCTTCTAACTTAAGCAAGAGAGATCCAACTTCTATCTTACCATGTGTCCTGATTCGTTGGATTAAAGCAAAGAACAAGACAGTATCTGTTGGATGGATGGATGGATGGATGGATGGATGGATGGATGGATGGATGGATGATAGAAATAGATGGATAGATGATGAATGGATAGATAGATAGATAGATAAGTAGGTAGATAGATAATGTGTGTGTTGTCTGTCTTTTTTTTTCTTCCTTTTTTTTTTTTTTTTGCATTGATGTTTTGATTCTCTTCAGCAAAGACTGGACTAAGAAAAGAAAAAAGTCCTAAGTAGCAATTCAAAGGGCTAGAGGACCTACATTGAGGAGCGAGTTAAAAGGAAAGGTTTTCTTATGAATTATCACTCAATTCAAGCCTCTCATATGCTGTAGTTAAGTATATGGTACAGAAGGTGGCTCAAGATTTCCTGTATACCCTTCTAAAAGGTGCGAATGTGCCTTTATTATGAACCTTAGGGCTTTAAAGAGTTATTTTTAACATTTAAACGTAAACAATATCAGCACTAAATATAAGATCAAAGAAGCGATGTTTCCATGTGGAGTTGCCAGAGTACAGAAACATGGCTGCAAAGTACAAGTTCCCTTTGAAGGGGATATTGTTATTCATACTGCTTACTCAGCAGTCTCGTAATATCAAAATAAAGTGAACATATAGACATATATTCATTATATCCTGCCTGGTGTGAAAAAGGTTTCACTGCTCCGGCCTTTCAAAACTAAACCCAACATCCCAAACCAAAGCCTTAGGGCCCCTTCACCAGCTTTTTTCAAAATTAACACATTTAAAGTAATGTTTGAAGCCTGTGGTATCAGAATTTATTTCTACAAAGTTAACTCTATTTAATATCCTTGGCTGTAAGCTTAATTTGCTAAATTGTGCTATTTTTTAAATTTATTGCAAAATTATTGTTCTCCAGGGAAATAATTACTGTTCCTCTTACTTCTTTGGTATTGCTTTCCTCTGCATGTGAATTTAAGTAAAGAGATTTAAAAAGCAACTCTGTTTTGAGGAAGTATCAATCAAGACAGGGTGACTCTGTTACTGTGTTTGAATTTAAGAGAACATATTCTGTTCAATTGAATACCCAGTTTTTCTGAATGAGAACAATAGCATATTAAAATTAGAAAAGAACCCTAAGAAATGATTTTATGTATCTATTTATTTATACACTCCCTTGTTGTAAAAAGGATTCTCGGCAGCTTAGGAGCATATATAAAATATAGCTACATAACATAAATTAGAAGTAGGCATAAAGGAAAAAAGAAAACACTAGAGTGCAGACATAAATAGAACCAGAAATGGATCTAATGTGAGTGCATAGACGTCTGTAAATGAAGCACAAATTCGAGTCTTGGACTTTTTAGTTTCAAAGTAAAAACAAAACCCTGCTCAAGATTATGTATGGCTCAGGAATGATAAAAGGTTTTCAGAACTTCATCATAGAAGTTCAAAACATTTTACAGATTATTCATTTGTGAACTAGACAGTGGTTTCTAGTCTTCTCCATTGAATGTTACAGTGATCATTGGGGAGGCAGAGGTTGACCACACTGCATCTGTTTTTCAATATGTTGGTAATTCATCCTGAATCCCTTTTGGGGAGTTGCCTTTGTGTGAAGGTGCTCTGTCCCTACCCTTCCCAGGTTCCCGGCAACGCTGAACTTGAAGCAGATTGGGCAAATGGCTGTGACTGATTCCTTCCCAGTGGTTGTGTGCTACCAAGAAGGTGACTGGTTTGCGCTAAAGCCCTGGTTCCAGTTCTTCTCAGAGCCTGGCTCTCCCACCTTGTCATCAGTTCTCTGAGTCATCCAGAAATCATCCAGTAATTTCTTTGCTGCTTAAATTAGGTTCTGTTGCCTGCAACTACAGAACACTAAATGAAATACAAGTATGCCAGGCAATTCATACAGATAGTTAAATGATGTATCTGAGCCCCACAGGGAGTTTTAGGTAAGTTAAGTATGGAACCCTGAGAATCTATGCCCAGTTCACGGACACTCTCATCCTACTCAGTCAAACTGGATCCAAAGTGGAAATAGCCATTAGTAAAGAGCATTTCTGTCTACAGCAATAATCTCTGCCAAAGATTATGTGCTTTCTTTCTTTATTAAAGTTCTTAGTATCTTCTCTTTTCTGTGTAGGTCATGGATATATTTAGGAAAAGGTTTTGGAGCAGTTTACCACCATACACCCCTTTTAGTGTTAGATGTAAACATTATCATTAACATTGCAATACCTTCTGTTTGCCCTAATAAATAACTCCTAATTTCAACATTGCTAAAAGCCAACACATAAATAATGTGTTATGTGTTATAAAGAGTTCTGACTGAAAAGCTAATGGAACAAGTACTACCAAGTATCCAGAACAATCTTGAAAGCCCGCGAAGCCATGGCCATGTGCCCAGTGGTGTCCTGATAAATGTTTCACAGCTAAATCCCAAAAAAAAATGAAACAAGAAAGAAAAGCTCTGACTTTTAGTCCTTACAAATTTCTGTGGCATAAGGACTCCTGCTATGGCCAATTCCAAGCTCCCAACATGATGTCACTGAACACAGAATCGGGGAGAGATGTGCCCAAAAGGGCTCTCAGAGCTGGTGCAAACAGGCTCATGGTGTCACCAGAAGAAACCCTCCTAGACTCCTGTCCTCTGAGCCCGAGGAAGGACATCAAAGGACCCAGAAATCCATTACTCTTGTGACTTATGTTCTTCTTCTAGAAGGAGCATTGGAAGCCTCCAAAGTGAAGCTGATCTTTATAAATCAGTCAACAAATTAATGGTTAATAAGAGTCTCTCTCCTCCTATCTCAGAATCGTCCTCTGGAACATGAGAAGGAACAAAAATGATTCATCATGAATAGACTTTCTGCGTGAAGAACATCCTTAGTTTCCTTTCAAGAGAAAGTTTCTATTGAAAGGCAGAGTGATCTGCTTTGTCTGTAAAGAAAACAAAGGAGCTGAAGAAAACCTATGCTATTTTGCAGGGGGGGAAAAAAATCACAGCTCAGGGACAAAGTGTGCTATCATGCAGTATAAAACAAAGTAATATGATGGTGAAGACCATGGGTCCTGCATCCAGCTTTCTGGATTTGAACCTTGCTCGGCTTTTTACTAGCAGCATCTGCCCTTGGGTGAGTAACCTGAGTTTTAAAACCTCATGTTGCCCCTCTGCAAAATGAAAATAATAGGGTTCTCACAAGAACTTAAAGAGATGATGCAAGTGAAAGACTTAGCATGGGGTCTGACTTGTGGTAAGTTGTTTCTGTTACTATTGTTCACTGTCCCGTCTGCCCTTGTCACAGGACATAGAGCATTTGGGTTTCCTTTTTTAAGATACAGCAGCCACCAGTAGAGTCCATTCAGTGCAGAAAAAGGTACAGTAAATGGACTATTAGGAGGGAGCCAGTCTAAGCAGGGTGCTTTCGATGGGCAGAAGGACATGATGACAGGCGCTGACGAGGCATCGCTCCCCACCTCGTGGGAAAGAGCCCAGCCTGAAACAGGTGCAATCACAGGGGCCCCAGGAGGGGATGGCCAAGAGGATGAAACTTCCATTATCAGGGTTTGGCCGAAAACCATCGGAGCAACATTTCCAGTGGAACTTGTAACTGCTTACTCATCTCAAATAACTTAAAGCATGTCATCACCATTCCCAGCCACAGGAATGAATCCTGCCACAGAGTGGAGATCTGTTTTCTTCCTTAAAGCCCTCGGAGTGTTCTGCTTCAGTTCCCTGTATGGGATGTATATATACTAAATACAAAAAAATGACCATAAAGTGAACATTAAGGTTGAGAAATGAGGTCCAAGGATGCCAAGAAATTCAAAAGTAAGCGTTCCCCCAGCAGCTCTAATTCAACCATCTTTGCAGTAATGCATCCTTTCCGATTTCTGAACCCTCAATGGAATGTCCCTTTCATATGGATCCTGGATCCTTCAGCTAAGCCAGGGGAGGGATGTTTGGGGTCCCTCCTGCTCATTCTCACTTCCACAGGTCATGGGAAAATCCTGTGTAGGACCCTTCCACTGAACCCTTGAATGAAGCCAGGCATGGCAAAGCACACTCAAGAGCCCAGAGTGCAAGGGGGCCGGAGCGGGGGTGGGGCAGGTCAGCCCAGGAAGCTGACCAGTTTCTTTCCCCAGCCCCTCCCTGAGAGCCAGAGGCTACTCCTGGCTCCACACAGCAGATGTACCCATGCAGATATCTAGGATGCATTAGTGGCTTGACACAACTGATGTGCTCAGGCACCTCCAGGGTACATTAGTTGAAGTGGCTAGAGCAGCTGGTGGCTCCTCTTCAGGCATAATTTATCTATTGCACTTTACTTAATGTGCAAAATTAAATTTATGCTGAATCCATGTATATTACCTACTGTGCATGAGCAGCATGAAATATACCATAGCGCAAGTCAGCACAGAGCCACGCTCTTAATTGCTAATGGCTTTCAACACACTTCATGCGGTCTAACCAAAGTTGGAGTCCATTCTACATGGAGAATCCTGCTCATATCAAGGATGAAAGTGTTTCTCCCCAGAAATTTCTGGAGAACTGAAGAATAAAACAAGCAATGCTTTTAAGTCCATCTTTCTAGAGCCTATGTTCCTTAGATCTCCGATTCCGCACCTTTCATTAATATTGTGATCAACATGGTTTCTACAAAAGGCATGATTTGGATGAAAAATAAGCAATCAGTGCAAAATACTTTTTAAGTGGAATATAGAAAATAACCCCAACATTCAGTCTGAGTTCTGTCACTGTCAGGCTGTGGGACCCAGTCTGAGTTTTTGGTTCCATACATTAAAACATAGGAATTGGAATGGTTGATTTCTGCCCCAACAAGAAAGAAATCTGTGCAATCAAATATAGTGATTTTACAAAAACAAATCACCCCAATGAAGCTTTTAAAAAATGTGGTGTAAAATATACTTGCACACACTCTCACACATCTAAATTCACACAGAGCAGAAATTAATTCGTTTGAAACCTGTTTCCAAAAGGAAATTTGGTGGAGGAATCAGAAAGGGAGAGAAGGAATACACAGGTAATACAGAAACTTAAACACAACTATATCTCCTTCAAAAATAATTATGCAAAGTGTCTTTCATATTTCCAATCCTTTTAAAGTATGCTTTGTACAACTATAGAAACAATTTTCCATGGGGAAAAACAGTTATTTGCTCTGCAATTTACATTTGTACTAGAAAGTACCCATCTGTGGAAATGTCATGTTCCTCCCTTGAAAATAATTTGTAACTTTCCCCATGTAAAGGACAGAGGAAAAATAAAACCAGTGATTATGTTACTTTTTAATGTCATCTTTACATATTTTTTCAGTAGTGTAGTAGTATTAGTATAAAAATGTTAAAAATATATCAGCCTATCAAAGCACAGTATTTTTTTAATTACAAAATTCTGTTAAGAAAATACAGAGCGATCGTTTTACTTGTTTTTCTGCTCTTTCTCATTTTTTTTTCCATATGAAAAATCAGGGTATTATTCCCCAAAGATTTTAATCTGACACTTTAAATGTTTTGTTTAATTCTAGTGGTTCTTGATTTCATGTGGTTTGTGGCTGAAAAACTTAAATGTAGATATGAATTGTCTGTATTCATACATAAACATACATATGCATGTGCATGCATTCCTTCAGACTCTGTCCTATTGAATAAATATGCACGTAGGTTGGGTTTTCCCATTAGTTCTATTTTTGCAATATATGTTATGTTGTTTTCCTGAATAATCTAATGCATATACTTCCATAAGTGAAATGCACTACTAGTAGCTTCCAAATCATGTTGCTTTTCTGGAAAGGAGGTGTTAAATTAAATTTGACTCAGTCATAAATAGCAGTTGAGCAACTACTAGATAGGGATAAGACTCAGATCTGAAAAACACAACTTGGCCCCTGCCCTGTGGGAGCACATAATTAAGTGACAAACTTGGACATGCACACAAATAACTCTAGTGCAAGGTAAATAGCAGTAAGTCTGAGGATAGAGTTATGGAGGAGTGGGTGGCTCCCTGGGACTCTGGGGAGGTATAGAGGCCACAGTGCAGTGAGAGCTGAGTCTTGGAAAAGGAGTAAAACTTTGTCTGGTAGACAACTGGGGGGAAGCAGAGTGAAGTGCACAGCAGGCCGTGGTAACTGCTTGAAGGACAATTTGGATAAATGAAAGGAAGGTCAAAGTGCCAACCTGAAGTTCCCTAATTGGGCACACCCACACTGTCATTGGCTAGCTTAGAGTGGGGCTTAAACAAACAAACAAAAAAAGCAAGTCAAGTGGGGATGTTCCCCTTTTCTAGCCTCAAAGTCTTATTCAGATCTTCGTAGTAACAAGCTTGCTGAGCCCAAGAAGAAAAAATGTCCTTCTTAATCCACATAAGCAATAAGCTTTTCCCTGGCAGTTTGTTGTCGCCTTCCTTCTTTTAACTAGCTGCTTAAGTGTAGTGAGAAGAAAGGAGACATTATCAAGCTCATTTTAAAATTCCATCTGTGATATTTTACTTGATATCTTTTGAAATAACACTTTTCCTAGGTTAATCCTATGCTTTCTAAAAACAGGAATGTCTTCCTTTCTTTCGCTCCCTCTCCCCCTCTCTCTTTCAATATCAAGGGGCATGAATTTGAGACACAAAATAAGGTCTGAAGATGCCTTTTTTCAATCGTATTTGCATAATATCGGTCTTAGAAATCAAAGAGGTTTTTTGTCTTACAGCTTCCATGACATTCTCTCACTACTCTGGGATGGAATGCATATTTACCATGTTGCCCCAGGCCTGGTCTTCCCATCTCATTCAACACCAAGGCTTTGTCAAAAAAGAGGTCAGTAGCCTCTTAGACTCTCTTGGAGATAGGTAGAGCCTGGTAATCATTTCCCACAATGGGGTTATCTGCTATCTGCCAGAGCTGTTTTTCTGAATGATATCTGATCAAACTACCCTGCAGTCTCTAAAAGTACCCAAGGGGGTCTTCCTAGCCCTGTCATCTTTCTCTGCTTTCTATCAGTCAGCCCAAGCCAAGATAATGGGTGATCCAAATATTTAAGTGTCAACATAGACCATGGTGATTGGGCCTACGCCGAGATAAAAATCTCATTTATATTCTCTAATCCAGTTTATTCCCCCAGATGGTTCCACAGATTTCTACTGAATTGTCCCTAATGTAAGGATTCAACAAAAACCCCTGAAACTCTGCATTCATTCCTTCCTCTTAGTTTTGGCCCAGGCACGTTGTTCATGGAAATTCAAGTGATAAGCAAAAGAAACACACTACCTTGGAATTTGGCTTAGTTTCTGGATCTCTGACCCAATTCAGGAATACTTCAAGCTCTAATCTCCAAAATGCAAAATCTTTGAAAACTGGAAGCAACATAATTTCACTACTTCTGTAAGAAAAAACAGAACACCCACATGCTGTAAAATTGAAAGAGTGTATACATGAAGAACATTATTCTCATACTTTCCATTCAGAATTTCTGATACTGTCCTTTTATAAAATTAACGATTGCATTTTTTCCCCTTTAGAATCATGAGCATCCCATGCCCAAATACCTACATCTAATATTTGAAATTTTCCAGGTTTCAGCTGAGCTGATCAAAATCAAAGTACCAAATTCCTTCTTTCACTGTTCCTAGACAATGAGAAAGTTTTGGCAGGGAGCTAGGGCCCAGTCTTTCAAAATCTGACCTGAAATGGACTTCTCCAGGCATCAATCATTTCACTGGATGATGATATGGGATCGCCACCAGCCATGAAACAAACCTTTGGCTTTCCCACACAAGACCTATACCAGGATCAGCAAGCACATTCCTGTCTAAACCCTGCACTGCAAATCGCCACAGCTCCTTTCATCAAGTTAATTATAGAACCAAAGGCTTGAAGGGGAGCCCAAGACATCATCTGTTCCATCCCCTCGGCTTTCTGGCACGGCCACATTTAAATCATCCCAGACAGATGGAGATCTATCCGGTTTCTAAAGACCTCCAGAGGAGGAGATTCCACAAACCAGTCAGTCACGCACGCTGCTGTTTAACAACCCCTGTCAGAGAATCCCTCTTTATCTCCAGTTTAAATCTCACACAGGGCACTTTGAGCCCCAATTTCTTCTTGTCCTTTGCATCAACCCTTCACATACCTGAAGGTCATTATTAAGGGATCTCTCCAGTTTCTTTTCTCTGGGTGCATCAATCCCAATTCCTTCTACCTCTTCTTATAAGTATGTAAATCTACCTTTCTAACTTTTCATTATCTCCGTGACTTTCCACTGAATTTTGGTATCCCCAAGGATTAACTGGAGTTACAGGTAGTCATTCATTTTACCCTCAGGACCCTTTTTGCACTCTTAAAAATTGAGGACCCCAAAGAGCTTTTGTTTATATGTGTTATATCTATCAGCATTTGCTATATCAGCAAATAAGACAGAGACATCTTTAAGACCGCAGTACGCACAAGTACGCAGTCCATTAGCCATCAGAGCGTGATGTCATCACACGTTATGTGGCCTCTGGAAAACTTCACTGGATGCTCATGAGAGAATGAGAGTGAGAAAACAAATAGCGTTATTATTATTATCATCATTATCATCATTATTATTAAAGTAGTACAGTTGCTGCAGACCTCCTAGAGTTTCGGGGTTCCCCATGGTTGGACCATACTCTGAGATCCTCTGCTTCATAAGCACCCTGGCCCTATTCTCAGTCACCTGGATGTACAGGCGGTTAGCAAGTCGTCTAGTTTGGTCTGGTCTAAAAGTGGCCAGATTAAACCATGTTAGGTTACCAGGTGAATTAAAGCCTTTATCTGTCAAAGCACCCATGCATTTCACCTCAGAAAAATAAGGCAAATGGATTTCGAGAAGAATAAGTTGACTCTTGTTGATATTTTTATGGGAAAACGTGGAAGTGTCAGAACAGAATGGCAGAAGTTACTGTTGACTGTGCCTTAATAGCAAAGATAGATCCTCTAATACATTATCCTCTTAACCACACACAAAACCATTCTGTTTTATTTACTATTGATCTGGACACAAATAAGTTGTTTGCTGTAAAACAGCAGAGCTCTTCAAATCCCTTGCTTACCACTGTTTTTACAACTGAAGTCAGCCCTGTCTACTGGATGCCACTAGGTCTGCCTATCAATTTTAAAGGCTCCGAGGTGATGGTGGGACGTGGGGAAGGGGGCGGGTTTGTGAAAGCCCCTTTTGCAAGTTCAGTCCCTGAGCTAAGCCAGATGCTGAAATGACTCTCTTTACCTTTACCCACTCTTCCCCAATTTTATATTATTTTCTTCTGTACCTAAGAAACTGCTCTTTTTTCTCCCCTCAACAACCTCAAATTTAAAACTGTTAGCTTGTCTTGTTTAACATATTTATAAGGCATTATAGGCTTATCAATCAAGCAACAAGTATTTATTATCTACTCTATATTCAAAACCCAGCTAGACATCACAGGTACGTACCACAGAGACATAAGTCTTATTTTTTATCTCTAGAGACGTAGAGTCTAGTTGAGACAAAATAAACCTCACATAAAACAACAGCCCACTGTAAATGACAGAAGAGAATTAAGCTCTAAACTGCACAGTATGGACTATTATAGGAGTTGTCAGAGAGAGTCTCTCTGTTACGATGTAAAACTCACCACAGAAATTAAAAATGGAAATATTTCAGTTGTGGCATAGGTGAATTTTGAGTTAGACCTTGAAATGTATTTCTTCTGAAAACTTGCAGGGGCCATTCTTACAAGCAGGCCTGGTACTGGTGTTTGTGGGACCTGGAGCTAGAGGACAAGTACCGCCCACCTCCTACCCGACCTCAGCGTGATGCCTGTCCCCATCTCCTCCCACCCCTGGCTCCATCCCGGACACGTAAACCCTCCCATGCATGAATGGGAAACCCCAGCGTGCGATGCAGACTCAGACCACAACCACACCCCAACAAAACAGCGACCTCTGGCACCCTGGGAGGCTAGCAATGAGCACACCAGAAGCCTGGTTAGCCCTGGGAAAGAAGATGAAAGAGGTGCTGAGGAAGAGGCTCGCCTGTGCAGGCCCTGGATGCAGGCTCAGTCCCTCTGGACAGGAAATTCCAGGTTGCTGGGCGCTGAGACATATCTGAAGGGGGATAGTATAGAACAAGCCCAGGTGGACATTCCATTGACTACTCAGAATCCTCTCCTTGAAGGGAGGGAAACACTTGGACTGGACCAAAGCACGGTCTCTAATGTGTAGGACCCAAGACAGGGGCCCAGATGCCTAGGTCTAAGGAAGTACTTTAAAGTAGAGGAATTCCAATATAAAAGTCTGTCAAAATAAATATTCCTCATATTAAGCGTCTCTTAATAGTCCTTCAACTTAAGTCACCCATTTTCTTCTCTTATTAAAGGAAATTTGTGCTTTGATTAGATTTTCAAAGTAAGACGATCATAAATTTTATTTTATTTTACTTCAATTTACTTTTTAGTATTTAGACATGTAAAATTTTATGTGTTTTTTTCCTGAGAATTTTAAGATATATTTTAATTTGAGAGAAACATTCAGACATGCAAAAGTAAAACTTTCAAGTCAACTAATATTTTCTATGCACAGTAAAACTGAATGAAAGATTTCTTTTACAACGTGAATTCTAAATTTTCATTCTATTTTTTAGAGTTAATCACTCCCAAAATCAACTATTGGGTTGTCGGAAAATTCATGACGCATTTTTGCAACAAAAACCAGAAAAATACGTCATGACTTTTCCGACACCCCAATATTATGTTGTATTTAATATTTATATCATCAGACTTTGAGTTCTCAATAGGAGTCAGACTTTTAATCTAGCTATATTTCTTTGAAAACATCTTTTCACCTATAATTTCCCTTGAGGCATTCTGGCTCTACTCTCCCCCTTCCCTTCATCATTTTGAATTAGTGAGATTTTCCTTTCCCTGGTGAAAAACCAAAAAGGACTATTCTTAGTCTACAGACATGGAATTTGGAAGAAAAGATGTATTTGAAAAAAAAATGACAGGATTTTTTTTTCTTGAGTGCTGTCTTATGGCTCATCACAGCATGGCCAGATTCACAATAGTTGGAAAGCAATTTAATTTATTACTACAACTTCTCATGAAGGTACCATAGGGAGAGTACAGTCATAACATAGGGCAAAATTTATTCAAAAGCCCATTTTCTACTGGAAAATAGGCAAATGACTTGAACAGATATTTCAACAAAGAGGATATCTGGATGGCAAATAATATATGAAAAGTTGTTTGACACCATTAGCCAATAGAGAAAAGCAGATTAAAACTACAAGGACATATACTACTACACATTTATTGAAATGGCTAAAGTAAAAATACCGATAATACCAAATTCTGGTATGGATGCAGAAAAATTAGATATTTCATACATTGCTGGTAGGAATGTAAGATAGCAAAGTCACTCTGGAAAAGAGTTTGGCAGCTTTTTATGCCATTAAACATACACTTAATCATAAGACACATCAGTTGTAGTTCTGCATATTTTTCTTCAAGAAATGAAAATGTGTTTGTACACAAACCTGTACATAAATGTTCAAAGCTATTTTATTTATAATAGCCAAGAATTAGAAATGACCCAGCGGTCCTTCCGTGAGTGAATGGATAAACAAACAGCAGTACATCCATACAATGGAAAGCTACTCAACAATATAAAGGAGTAAACCACTGATAACATACAACAGCTTAGATGAATCTCAAGAAAATTATACTGACAGGAAAACCAATCTCAAAGAGTCACGTACTGTCTGATTCTATGTATATGACATTCTTGAAGTGACAAAAGTATAATGGTGGAGAATAGAACAGGTTGGGGTTGGAGGGAAGGTATGGTGATTAAGGAGTAACTTGAGGGAGATTCTCTGTGGTGCTAGAACAGTTCTATATCTCAATGGTGGTGGCTGACAAAGCTGTAAAATCTATTGTCAAAAAGAACAGGCAGCCAACACTGACCTGTGCAGAGCCTTTCCCAAAGGGCAGCCAATTACTAGATTACTTGCATTTTTATCGCTCATCTGCTTTGCACAGTGTATTCAGTGCTCTTTGATTCTCAGGGCAGTGTCAGCACTCCTCATTTACTCAAAAAGATAACCACCGCCTGGGTGATTATTATAAAGGGCAGACGGAGAATTTCCTGGCTTCTAGAGTTTGCGGCTGTTGCTTTTCTCACCATCCTGCCTCTCAACAAGACCCCAGCCATGGAACTTGGGGAGAAAATTAGCCCTGCTCAGAAGAGCCAACTTTGGGTAGTGAAGATAATGACCCTGAGACTCCTAGACTTGGCTCTTCTGACTGGACCTCCCTCATATTGTGACCAGAGGTTGTCAAACACTTAGAGGGAACTCATGGGTTGGATTTTTTTATCTTCTCAACATGAACTATATTCTTACTGCTTTTGCATTTACAAAACTTGTGACTCCTTCCTCAAGGGTAAGGACATAAAGTCTTGCCAGACTGTAAGTCACATTATATTTTATCTTAAGAGCATCAATTCATGTGGTATAATTCCTCCACTTTTGCTGCATCTACCCTAAATTCCAAACAAAACACTATCAACAGAGCTGGGTGGCCTCCAATAAAGGGTGCTTTCTCTTTGTCTATTTAAAGTGCCCTTGTTATTTAAAAAAAATAAAAATTACATTCTATTAATAACAGATGCCTAGTATCTCACTTCTGTAATATACTGTCATTAACAATGCAAATGTGAAATAAAAATCTCATTATTTACCAGGGTAGACATGAACAGGTGATTATGTACTTAGAGGTATAAAACGCATAATGAAAAGGCTCAGTGATAACTGTTCCAAAAGACCTTTCATTCCTGGGCCACAGAGTTTTAAAAGTTAAATATAAAGACTGCCTGTACTTCTACTTTTCTCTAGCCCTGTGCATAAGATTTCTTCTCAGTCCATCCAAGCTCAGTTTGAATAATTTAAATTTTATAGCATCTTGTTTAAACTTAAGGCCAACTGTGAAAAAAAATGTTAGAAAGCCTATACAAATGATACATTTCTGTTTTTCTGAAATACTCATATAACTCATGAAAATTAGACAGACCAATTTTATTAGCCATTTTTTAAAATTCTATTTGAAAAGGAAAGCACTCTTGGATGGAAAGCTTGTATATCAAATTTCAGACCTAAGTAAACTTTTATAGCTGAGCTGTAAAAATAGTCATTTATAATGCAAACACTGCCAAATTTTTAACTATGATCCTGCCAGTGGGCAACTATAATAATCCAACAATAATCATCATCATTATGACAAATCACCCAAAAGAGAGGCTGCTGCCCTCTCCCAGTGGGCGAACACTTCCCTCCAATAAGGGTGTGTTCCAGCAGAGACCCTAACAACACTCAGCCAGCTACCCTCCCTTCCCAGCACTGGCAAACTTCGGGAATAATTAGTCAGGCAGACGACCCTGCCTGCATCCAATATCCTTTTTGCATTCAAGATGACATAAAAATGCATTTTACCAAAGGTTGCTCCCTAACTGAATTACCTCCCTCTCTGTCCCATAACACCATAAAATTTAACCCTGAAATAAGAAGCCCAGGACACTTTTTTAATGTTAGCAAATGTTCTGTTTAAAGGAAGAGAATCTCTCAGACCCAACTTAACTCAAACCAGAACTGAATCCACGGCTGGCAATGCTGGGTTTCAGGTTAACCTTGAATGGGCTCCAGTGCAAGCCCATCTTAAAGGGCCAGCATCTCAGGTCAGGCCAGCATCTCAGGCTGGCCCAGACAGATCCACCTGACTCTCGCCTCTTAGTACCTCAGCCAAATTATTAGCTTTATTAAGGAAGGGGTGGAGTGGAAACAGACCTCTCTGGGGGACAGGCAGCCCAGGGACAAAAACCATGAAAGGTCTTGAGATACCCACATTTCTCTCCCTGTGCCACCAGCCTGGAATCACTACCATGGTAAAGCATGCCAGATTCAGGCAAGTGGGAGGCATTGGGGCATTCTTGTCGAGTTCATTGCTGTTACAATCATGAATTAGAGACTGTTTTAAAGAAATGCCTGTCTCTACTAACAAGAATGTATAGACACTGAAATCTGCTGTCGTATAGCCATGCTAATGAAAATTTTTGTGAATAAGAAATAATACTGTGATTAATGCAGCCATTGTTTTATGTTATTAGAGTAAGTTTAAAAATTTTTGAAAGTAAACTTTTTCCTTTTTTAAATGACTGAAAGAATTTTTGAGCTAGTAAATGTTCTTTAAGGGGTTTATTTCTGACATTTAAAAAAATTTCTCAATTGTTGGAATGTCAATTCATGACATTTCCCTTCTTGATATCATCAGTTAAACAGAATAAAAATAACTATTCGCTTATATTTATTATTGGGAAATAGTTATTCCTTATTCTCACGTTGTCAGATGAAGACATTTTCTCAATTAGAGTTGCTTCCTTAGCGTCTGTCTATCTCTTTCCCAGATTGGTGAGTTGGAGAGAAGGAACTAAGCAGGAAAAGCCAGCGCTAGCTGGTTCTTTCTTGAGGAGCTACATACTTTGCCAAGCATGCCTGCTCTGGATTCTCGGGCTCTGGGGGACATCCACAGCCGGGGCTCCCCTCCTCCGTGACCCAATGAGTAGCCCTCCAGTACGAGGTAAGATGTAGTCTGTGAAGATGTTGTGGGAAAAAATTCAGGTGTGAGCCAGAAAATAAACTGAAAAGTAGTTGACTGAATAAAGATCTACTCCATTGGCAGAGCAGAGAGTGATTTGAGGTGTGGCAGTAATTTTTATTTGGTAGGTATTTTACCTGGAAATGAAGGGGAGGAATAATCTGTTAGTTCCAGGAAATGGGTGGGCTTTTCTGAGAATCGGGGAAACACCCCTTTTTTTGTCTTTACATAGTCTTTTCCGGGAGGTGTCATGGCACTTGTGGGTATGTCATTTAACATGGAGATGTATTACAATGACCGACCATATAATGTGGCTGGAGGTTACTTGGAGGTGAATCACGTTGCCATGTTGGCTTTGGCTGGTTCTGGCTGGTTTCCTTGACTCATCTTGATTTACTGGTCCTTTGTCTTCCACTGGCTGTTAATGGTTTTTCTTGGAGCCCTGCCCCTGCCCTATCTCAGCATCATTCTCAGAGCTGATACTTGGATTTCCATCTGTGTGGCTTCTATATTTCTCTTTCAATTGGGGCTAAACTGGAACAGGAATAAAAAAGGGAGACTCATTTTTTACCTCTTCCAACCATAACACATATCAAGTGTTACATAAGCTTTGAATGGAGGGAAAGCTCACTGTGTGTCCATTTCCCAGGTAGGATACCTTTAAAGAAAGGTTTTAGGATATGTGAGATGCTGCTTCCTATACAACAAGAAATACATCAAAATCCTATGGCAATTTACAAACCCAGGCATTTTGTAGCCTGGAGAAATGTGGAGGAGAGCTATCAGGTTCCCGCTCTAAATCAATGTGATAAAATCTTTGTAGACTTTATAGAAATAAAGGTTCCATAGAAGACCTGGGGTCTGGTCCTGCCCCACGCACCACTCACATCTTCTATGGCCCACCAAGCACCTTCCTACCACATCTTGCTAACCCAGGCCCCAGGCTCGTCAGCAGCTATTTTTCTGAGGATGTAATCTTTTTTCCACAGATGACTGAGGTGTAAAGATTTGGTTAAAAATTTTTTTAAAGATAGGTGGTATTCCATCCTCAGCCATTTTCAGAAGTAACTAAAAACACAGGTGTTCTTGAACCTCCATGTAATGCAAAATGTTTAATTACCACTCCTAGGCTGATAAGCTCTTAGCTGGCAAACATGCACAGAGAAACAAACAATGCTGCTCATTTGAAAATCAAGTGAGTGAAACTCAAATTTTAGAAGAAACCACAAAATAAGACAAAATTTGCCCTCACTGACAGCAAGGTGTGTTCAAACTTTAGTCAACAAAATATAACCAATGTTATAAAATGGAGTGTTTTCAAAGACCATAAAAATTGTTGAACTTGAATAATACTTGACACAGAGAAATAATGAAACAGAGGAAAAAGGTAAGCCCTGGAAATAATCAGTGTGGTACAAAGAAATGACAGTCTGTAGATCTGCTTTAATTTTGCCAGGGTAGATATTTCTTTCTTTTATTATTATTTTTTTCAGTTACAGTTGATATTCAATATTATATATATATATATATATATATATATATATATATATATATATATGTATGCATACAGCATAGCATTTAGACATTTATATAATTTATGCAGTGATCCCCTCTATTAGACTAGTACCCACCTGGCACCTACATAGTCATTACAATATTATTGACTATATTCCATATGCTGTACTTTACTTCCCCATGACTGTTTTGTAACTACCGATTTATACTTCTTAATCCCTTCACCCACTTTTTCCACCCTGTCCCTAACCCTTCTCTTCAGACTCTGGCAGCCATCATTTTGTTTAGGCAGATATTTCTTAAAGAGCTTCTCTGAGGGCTTCTTGACCTCAAGTTTTCTCTCTGAGTATTTTAGAATCTTAGCCTTGCTGACATGCAATTTGGGACTCAGAAGTCTTCTAAAAACTAGCATTCATTTCAGTCCCCCCATCGAAAGGGGAGCCCCAGAGCTGAAGGAGGCAGTAGCAGTGCAGAAACTCGGTTAGTGAGATGGCCATGCCATGTCTTGAGTAGTGGCTTGTCTCAGAAGAGCCTCTGGACGGGACTCACGACAGGATTTGTGGGGCCCAGTGCAAAATAAATATGCGGGGCCCCTTTTTCAAAAATCAAGATTTTCAGGATGGTGACAACAGCACATTATTCAAGTATGGGTCTCCTTTGACTGCTCAGGTCACAGCCGTTGAAGCCCTAGCCTCTGGAGCCTTTGGTGGGATGGGCCACTGTATGGACTGGAGAGGATCCCTTCCTTTTTCTTTTGCAAAGATCCCAAAGCACTTTACATTCACAACTACCTCTCAGCTGTTCCTTTCAACACTCTTGGCAGCCATCCATCTAGAAGGCAAGCATTGTCTTTAGGCTCTCACAGGTGGGTAAACTGAAACACAGAGATTAAGTAATTTCCCCAGTGCAAGACCCTTCATCTACAGATGGGGAAGCCCTGTGTGGGTGTCACAATTCTCAGTTGCCACCAAGGCTGCCTGCAACTCTATCCTGCTATTTAGTAAACCCTGGCACTTACTAATAACACATAAATAAACACTCCCAGTGCCAGTTCGTCTCTGCTTCATCTTTGGCACCGACTTTTAACTAGAAACCACATCATCACATGGTGATTATATCAAAGGAAAACCTGGATACAGGGTTGTGACTTCCCTTTACACAATGGGATACACTAGTGACCCTTTTAAATATTCTTTGTTGTGACTTGGACTTGGCATTATCACTGATAATAATAAAAACACCCTTTCTAAGAGCTAGGTATGTTCTGCCAGAGCCTGGTCTAGGGGTTATCATGGTTATCATGGCTGTAATTTCTCTTTTCTTGAGATACTTCTATTTCTCCAACTTGATTTTTCTTCCCTTTTCTACACACACACACACACACACACACACACACACACACACACACACACACACAAAGCAAGATGCGAAGCAGAACACATAATTCGGTGTTTAGCCAGTGGTTTTGACCCCTTTGCCCCAGTTGTTAATAAACACGTTTAAACTACCTACACACCTTGAATGAAGAATGAGGAAAGCGGTAAGGTAGGAGGAGCAAGCCATTCTAACCTGGTTTGCTTTGAATCCCCCCTTTCCATGGCAATAGTGCAGTTTTCCTGATTCAAAAGCAAATAGGAAGCCTTCTGTGCATTCAGCGGTGTGAGGTTTAGTTCCATGAATGCACAAGTGTAAACCAGAGACTGTCATGGAGCAGAAACACCCACCCTTCCTCTCCTGCAGCCGTTTCCACAGATGTGTGTTTTAAAGTGCATCACTGGTCATCACTGAAGATTAATGGTGGGAACATGAGGGTTTCTGAAATTATTCTCTTTATTTTTGTGTGTTTGAAATTTTACATAGTAAAAGTTAAATTAAGAAAAAAAATTAAGCTGACAAAACAAAGTTCATCAATGCTATTTTTGATTCCCGGATAGAAGTATTTTATCAAAACAACAGAAGAAAACATCATGACAAGATAAAGCCTATAGTTGCTCTGGTAGCTCGGAACTGCTGCATCTCTTTTTTTAATTTCCTCATAAGCGAGCAGCATGCCATCATGGATGTAGATAACCGACCTTTCCCCACCCATCACACGGAACAGGATTGGCAAGATAAGAAGAATTTCACTTAAGTTTATCCATCATAGACAAGCAGTGCTGTATGACCATCATCCAGGTTCATGACTAAATAAAATGAAAAATTGGCAGAAGGGAGGAGAAGAAAACTAATACCGTGTTGAGCTCCACTGCTTCCAAGCCCTAAGTGAGGTTCCTGACCATGTACCTTCTTATATATGTTACATGGCCAGGGATAGGCGTGTGTCTCACGGGGAGCTGGAAGGCTGGGCATGAGCCATTTGTCCCATCTCACAATCATGAAAGCCTCCAATTTTGACTTTTGATCTTACCGTAAGTGAAGATAATGCTTATCTTAAACATTGGTCATTGTATTTATGTGTGTTTCACAATTATTAATTTGTTCAATGTAAATATTTAAAGTATACCATAGTTTTTAATCCACATTTTGGCCACGCTTGCTTTTTAATATACCAAAAGTCTCCAAAGAAAAACAAAGAAACAAACAAACCCAACAAGAAAGGAAGTGGCCTGGGCTTCTCTCAGTCTCTGAGAGGCCCTGCTCACAGAAAATGAGCTGATTTGCTCTGTAAATAGAGGTCACTAATATTTTCTTTAGCTCATATTTATTGGGGTGACAATGGTTAGTAAAATTACATAGGTTTCAGGTGTACAATTCTGTAATACATCATCTATATATCACATTTTGTGTTTGCTACCCAGAGTCAGTTCTCCTTCCTTCATCATATATTTGACCCTATTTACCCTCTGCTACCCACCTACCCCCCACCCTTACCCACACTCCCCCCTTACCCTCTGGTAACCACTAAACTTTTGTTTGTGTCTGTGAGTTTTTGTTTCTTTATTTTTCTGTCTTGTTCCTTCGTTGCTTTCAGTTTTATATCCTACATATCAGTGAAGTCATATGGTTCTCGACTTTTCTGACTTATTTCACTTAGCATAACAACATTTTCTTCTTTTCGTTTCTACTGCCTCCTCCTGCGATTTGTCATGTTTTCCTAGAGCTGCAGGACTTGTTCAAAATAAGTAACAGGAAAATATATGAAGTGACCGGTGAAGACCATGTTATAGTTAAAAAATAGAGAGAGAGAAAGAAAGAAAGAAAGAAAACCTATTTGGGGAAAACTGAGTAATGCCAGGAAAAATAATTTTCAAAATTCCAGAGAAGAGCAAATGAGACCTTAATAGCGTTAATATTTCCCAAATGTGACCAAAAGGAGAGTTTGAGAAGGACGATGCCTCCATACTGAGCTTAAACGTGTTGCATGACGTGCTTGTTTATTAGTTACCCTACGGCCTGTCCTTCACATAGTGCTCACGTGGTGACAGCTCGTGTCTTCTGTGGACCTGCCTCCACGTCTTTCCTTTTCCCATAGAATGCTTCATCTGCATACAAAGTCTCTTCTCCTCCATCCAAAGGCGTGAGCTGTAAAAATCAGTGGTCATGCCAAAGGCACGCCCAAACCAAGCCCTCAGCTTCTGCTACTCCCAGTCTAGGCCCCGAGAAGCAGACCCAAATTTTGAAATTCAGCACCTGACTTGGGCTTCTTGGGTTTTACCTGTAATTATAACATGATAAACTTTTATAGAGAGCAACTCAAGAACCCATATAACATGTTCCTATATTTTAATTGATTAAAAAAAGGAAAACTGAAATTCAGTTTGTTTGCAATAAAGCAGGACATATATATGAATTGGCCTCAAACCCCCTGACATCTTGACCAGAATGTAAGTCCAGGAAGAGCTTGAATAATTGACACTGAGTTTTAAAAAAAATAATAATGAAAATCACCCTCCTTCACTGCTGAGTTTGGTCCTCATTATAGATTAGTAGTTTAGTGAGTTGATGTGGAAATGTTCCTTATTATCACAGTTTTATTGCCTACCTCAGTACATCTGTTCCAAAATTCATATAGAAATGGCCAGACATTTCAATAAACCAGTATGTCTTGGAATTTTCATATAGTTCCCAACGCACTAAAATCTGGATGGAAAGCTGGTACTTTGAAATTTACAATCGCACAGACTGAGCAACATCTGGAGAGCTTTGCTCTATTGCTTTCCTTGTTCCTTTAGATTTAGACTCAAGTTATGATTTGCGGGAAAGGCCAAAAGGCTTGTGTGTGGCAGGTGTGAGTTCAGGCTGACAAAAACCTAATACTATGTTCAATTCACTTTGATACAGCGTTTTACAAAGCACATGGAACACTGCTTCTGCCCTTTAGCAAAGAGTTTAACCATCAAGGAAGTGGACGGAGCAAGGGGAAGGAATTTTCTTTTTGGCCGGACAGAAAGACCTGGGAAAAACACATATTTGTTACTCAAACTAGGGTCTTTGAATTAATTACCTCTCATCACATCCCTTGATATTCTATACAAGGGGTGTGTGTGTGTGTGTGTGTGTGTGTGTGTGTGTGTGTGTNTGTGTGTGTGTGTGTGTGTGTGTGTGTGTGTGTGTACACAAGACCAATTTCTTCCATAAGGAGAAAAACAACATCTAGAATTTCCAACTAAAGGACCCCCTTTGCAATTTGATCAGGTTCCACACTGAATCTTTAGAATTTCTTTCTTAGCCGTTCATATTAATGAGATACAAAGAAAGAAGGGAAGAGAGAAAGGACAAATAGGAGAAGGAAAAAAGCAGACTTGAAATGATGTGTATGGGCAAGTGTAATTGTAACTAAACTAAATACTTACTGATGGCAACTTCACAGTTCTTCCGATTCTTTGTCACACTCACTGTAAAAGCTGCAGAAGCCTCATCCCTCATGAAGCATGACTAAAAGTCATACTGGAGTAGCTTTACATTGGTGCTGCGTTTTAGGTTGGAGGTAGGTAAAGTGCTATTTTGCGAGAATAGGTTAGATCAATCTGAATTTTCGACCTGACCTTCCCCTCACCCCTAATAACTTCCTGGTTCCTTGGTCACAGAGTGATTTATGAGCAAGAACAAAGAATGATGTGTCTATCCCAGCAGCAAGGGGAACTAGAAAACTTATTAAGAGGGGGGGAAAAAGGCAGAAAAAAAGAAAGGCGAAGAAGCCAAAGAGAAAATACCAGTTTCAAAATGAAGTACCTTAGTTTCTAGGCTGCTGTAATTACCTAGTCACTGAAGAAATAAAACGTGGAAATCCATTTCATAAAAAAAAAAATCAATGTTTTAAATAATGTGAAGAGCTCTCATAATTTTAAATCTCACTACAATGTCTGTGTGCAGAACCCTGATCACCTTTAAAGAGGAGGGCTCCAATAATTTTAAATTGTTCTTCCCTGAGAAGGCTCCAACCCTCCATTCTCTTCCAAATGGAAGCAATCTTGAAATCATTTGAAATAATTTTAAATAGTTCTTCCCCCACGCCTTGTCACTTTATGTCCCTTCTTTGTCTTTTCTCAACTTTTCAGACAGTGGCGTGCCCAGCTTTAAATGGAAAAAAAATTCTTAAATTTATAATTGCAAATTAACCCGCAATAACAAGTGACTCTCTTGTTCCTTTTTCTGAAATAAGTTAACAACGTTTTCTCAGATTAATAGTGATAAAAGTATAGGGCTTTACTTAGGAAGCCCTCCTAAGAATGTTTTTATTTAGCGCTTGCAAAAAAAAAAATAATGTAAAATTAATGAATAAGGATTTTATTATTTCTAATCTACAGTTCCGTAAAGAATACAATTTTATATTGAATTCTAGTCTCATTTACAAAGACTTATAATTAAAATGCCTCAATCTTTTTCAAATTAGAAAAGCAAATTGTTACATATCCTAAGTAGGTGCTTTTCTGTTTAATGACAGTCGCTCACATGATTTATGACACACATTATTTTATATCAAAGTACAATGAAATAGGCATTACCAAAGGTAATCTCCGTAATGTCTGGAAAGGGATCAGAAACCTCAGTGCAACAATGAACACAGTATTTAAAATGCAAAACCCAAAGACATTATTATGGTTTTGATTTCTTATGGCATAGCTTCGCCCGATAAGTTATATTACCAGTGCAGCACAAAGGGTGTTTGCGTCTGAATGCTGCTAAGATAACAGACGGGAAAAATGAAATATAAAGTCAATTTTCATGCAGAAATTGTTATCAAAGGGATGATAAAGTAAAACTGTATAATCACAAGAAAAAACAATTGATGATGAACAATCTGAATAGACGAAGTTGACTATGTCTGATTCCGGCTTTTAAACTCTTGTCCTATTAAAATATGTAATAAAGTGTTAAGACAATGTATAAACAAGTGCAAGTAGAACACTATGTTGATTATTATTTAGACACTGCCTTCCAAGTTCTCTCTTTGCAAATGGAATCGAGCAGCCACTTAAGTGTGCTCGTCATGCATCGAGATGAGTTTTCATCAAGCTCAGACTTCTAACTTAAATGAAAAAGAAATAATTGTGAGTTTTCAAACTCACAGTTGTTCCAATGTAGAAAGGAATCAGCAGGCACCAAGGGAAGAGGAAACACACATGCGCATGCACGTGCACGCACACACAATTCTTTTACATGCATAAGTGAAAAGTCATAATGTCGGAGAGAATCTGACCCCCTAAATTTTGTCTTTCTGGAATAAGATGTAAATAACGCCCAAGTATGCCCTACGTTGAAGGATTGATTACCCATTAGAGTGAAGGCCTTTCCCCACTAGAGTGTTGTTGATCATGCAGGTTGCGAGCAGAAAGGTGGGCTCTTTCTAATTCTTTTAAAGACATTTTGCTTGGGGGCCTCAGAAATTAATCGGAGAACAGCAGGGAAGGGGTTTGCTATTTAATGCTCTTGGTTGTAATTTTTTAATTAGCCATTAGGAAGATGAAGGCAGGTTCAGACAGGGAGGAAAAGAAAGACTTGGAAGAAATATGGCTTTTCTGCAAAAAGCCGGTAGAGATTACAGGAAAGACCTGGGTCTCCACACAGGTTCCCATCACAGAAGGAACTCGCAGGCCACTTCCTCATGTCCCTTGGGCAAAACTAAACCTACTTGTTTGAAAGCTTGGGGTTTAACTGGATTTCCTAAAAGAGGTCATATCTCAGGCTCAGGTTCGTACAGCTGAAAAAAAGGAAAATGACTGGAAAAAATAGACAAAAATGCCTGGAGCACAGATGTGGCTGATCTCAGGGGCTTAGAGCCTCTGGGTGCATAACACACACCTCCATACTTTCGGGAAGATTAAAGGGAAGAGGGGACACTGTACTTTGTGTATCAAGACGCTGTGGCCTGTTCCTTGTTTTCTAATGACAACACCAGTAAGATAGTGGAGAAAAGCAGAAGTAAAACACAAAAGACTCTGGAAGGTCGAGGGCATATGCCTTTGTAAGTATTGAATTGGGTCAAACTAACTCAAAGACAGACCTGCTGGAAACCCTGAATACAGACATACTTCTGGAAGACAGAGCAGAGAAACTGTATACTTTGCACAGAATTCAAGTCTTAAGGTGGTTTTAAGTAATAAGAAATATGGCAAAAAATATTGAAATGATATTAACAGAGGAAACTTGAGTATTTTTAGTACTTGGAATAACTGAAACTGTGAATCCTCTTGTTTTCATTATTCATATCTGCTCCTTCTCTATTTCCCATGTCAATAGCGACACCATTCATTTAGTGATTCGTTCAATCTCTCAAGAGTCACCTTCACCTTCTCTATCTAATCAGACAGTAGGTCTTGTCTAGTAAACTCCAACATGCATCTCATGTCCGTCCTACTCTCCCCACCTCCACTGCCCATAGTCAGCCCTTCATTGTCTCTTTCCTGGACAATTGCTTTCACTTTCCAGATGGTCCCTCTGCCTCCACCCATCTCCCACCACCCCTCAATCCAATATGTATATCTGATCCTATTACCCAGTAGATCTGGGGTGAGACCCATGGAATATGCATTTTATCTTTTTAACTGCTTGTTATGAAAATTTCTAAACATACTCAAAGGCGGAAAATACAAGAAATCAATTCATGTATGCATATACCCGCCTCCCAACTTCAACAACCATCAACATTTCCCTGTACCCACAGCCATTTTTTTTTTTTTCAAAATACCCACTCTCCCCTTTTTTTCCGTTGGAGTATTTTAAGACAAATCCCAGACATTATGTCATTCTATCCCTACATACTTAAGTATACATCTCAGAATAGAACAATTAAGGACTTTTAAATTTTGTTTTTTGTTTTGCATAACTACAAATATAATGATAGTTTTTTAACATAATAAATACTCAGTCAATATTTACATTTCCTTAATTATATAAAAATAATTTGTTTGTGTTTGGCTTGGAATAAAAGTACATTTAAAACTCTTTCCAAGTTTTCAGAAGACCATCCAAGTATGAGTTCCAATGACCAATAAAATAAAGTTGAACTCCCCAACAAGGAACCAAGGGCCCTGTATGATCTAGAACCTACTCTCCCTCTAATCTCTTTTCTTATGACTTATCGGCCCAGTTTGCTCCCTGCCCTTCAGCCACTGTCACCACCTTTCAATTCCCCCGAGGTTTCAGTGCGCTTTCTCACCTCTGAGCCTTTGCTCCACTGTCCTCTCTGCCTGCAACATCCTTCCCTCTTAACTCAAAATATTTCCTTTGTGAAGTCTTTTCTGTCCCCCGACCCCAAGAGAGTTGAATAGACCTTATACGCTACTCAATGTTCATCTTCAGATAGTATGGCCATTCTCACATTGGTTAGCTGTCCCAAGCAAATGTCAGTTTTGGATAGACTGTCCCCTAAAGTGGCTGAAGATCAGAAACTTTCAATATAAAGTGGGCAATTTATAAATGAGTGATTGTGATTTGATTGTGACCTAGAAAGCTAGCCTTGGAATGTAGTAACTTTTAGTTAGGATGACCATGTAATGTATTACCCAATGGGACTGTTAAAAAGAAGGGGCACTATTAATAATGAGTCAGAATATAAATGCCTGGGAGATTGTCCCAGGCAAACAGGGTCCTATGGTCAGCCTTTTCTTTTAGATGTATGCTTTCAGAGGACGAGTTGATTCTTGGTAACTGGGGCACCTCCCCTCTCAAGGCTTAGCCACCTTCAGCAAAAATCAGGATGACACCCAACTGGCTCCATAGAGAAGGGTCCCAATGCCCATCTCTCCAGGACAACCTGGGCCAACAAGATATGGTGCCAAGTCTGATGTACCTACCAACATCCACTACATTCTTCCCCCAGAATGGACAAGAAGAATTCAGTGTCCTGGGCCCTGATGGATGTTAGAATCATTCCATCCACCATCCTCTGGAACAATCAAAAACTGTAAAGTTTAACTAAAGTTTAACTCCTCTCTTTTGGTAAGGATCTTACTCTTTCTTCCCACTGCCTGTCTAGGGGATATGAAATGGCAATCAGTCTTTGTCTCTGGGTCAAGGCCTAATTGAAAAAGAATAAGATTCTAGATCCACCTCTGGAAGCAGGACATGAGTCTGTAATCATGTTGCTAGCATGCTGAGCTGCCCTGTTGCTGTAGTTCCCATCCCTCAGCGTAATCCTGGCCCCTCCTCTGCCTCCTCAGCCTCCTTACAGCAAGAGTTCAGGGCCAGGTCTGTGATGGTTGGACTACAGTTAGCAACATGAAGATAGAGAGTATGCAGGCCTCCATTGATGAAATGCTCCAGGTAGCCTAAGTCCAGGTTTCCTTCTGAGGTATGCCAGAACCTTACTGAGATCCTTTTGGTTATTCAGAAATCTGTTAGTATCATCTCAGTCCTTCTCTATCGGCTCTAAGTCAAAAACAAAAAGGTAAGGGGAGTAGTTTAGTTCTCTGATAGAGGATGAATACGTTTTACAGTATTACTGCAAAATGGATTCCAGTGGTCTTGAATTTGATTTGAAGCCTGCTAGCTGATGTGGCATCTAAGTAAAAGTAAACAAAATTAAGTGTGTGTGTGTGTGTGTGTGTGTGTGTGTGTGAACTCAAAAATAATGTATTGCTTTTACTCACATAATTTTGGCCTCCTGCTTGGGAAATATTTTACTAATAAATAGAAAGGAAAGGGCATCTGAAGGCTTTGTCTAAACTAAAGAATTTGGTCCTTTTATTTTTGACAAACAAGGTCATGTCACGCCTCCTTCCATGCTCTGGTCAGTCATTCAGAGCACGTGCCACTGGGAGAGTCAACCAAAGCCAGCTTTCTGTGGGTGGGAAGAGAGGAAATGGGAAATATGGAAAGGAAAAAAATATGCCTACTGCCCCTCAGAGTCAGTTTGGGAATGTACGTATTGGCATACATAAATTCTACAATAGCGCTTGAACCCACTCACGCTTCCCAGGAAACCCTGGGTTGCTGTCCCTCTGGATTCATAATCTTCTAATATGGGGGTCAGGGAACAATGGCGTGAGGGCCAAATCTGATCCACCACCTGTTTTTGTATGGTCCCCAAGCTAAGAGTGGTTTTTGCATTTTTAAATGGTTGAAAAGAATATCAAAAGGTTATTTCATGACAGGTGAAAAGTATATGAAATTTAAATGTCAGGGTTTATAAATAAAGTTTTATCAAGACACAACCATGCTCATTTATGTCCATATTGCCTCCGGTGACTTTTCCATTACCATGGAAGACTTGAGCAATTGCCACCGTATAGTCCACAAAGACAGAAATATTTACTGACTGACTCCTTAGAGAAAAAGTTTTGTGACTCATGTTCTAATGCAACCGGGCCACGGGCCCTGCCCTGCTTACCAGGAAAGGCAAGGTGTGGGTTGTCATACACAGGAACATCCTCAGATTGTTTTTCCCAGAGCTCACAAATGTTAAATCCTTTAGCTCTTCCTGCTCCGCTGCATGGTTCTGGAAATGTAATAATCCACATCTTATTCTAACATAACATTAAAGTGCCTTTGTTTTAAGAACTGTATATTTTATGGAATTTGAATAGTATTAGTGTCATATACATACTAGATTCCAATATAACAATATGAAAAGTGCACAAGTAATTTTACTTTTGTATCACATTAATACTGTGCTGCCTGATGGCAATATTAAAACTAGTGTGACAAAACGATGCCAGTGTAAGATGTAAAGCTGCTCATATCACCACAAGTTATTAATGCCTTGGAATGGACTCCAAAGAGCTGTGTGATTAAATTTTCTCAATCTTTTCGAGCCTCAGTTGGAACTCCACTGACAAAAGAGGATAAATTACCCTGGCAAATGTTTGTGCCAGGCTATAACAAGTTTGGCCTTCTAGTTGTGGCTCTAGGGCTTTTCAGAGATGCCAGAGGCATTCCAGGAAAAGAAAATGTTTGACTAAATAAGGGGACCTGCCTTGGTCTTGGTTTGGGCAACAATTAACTGCTTTATTTCTGAAACCTTAAACTCTGCTGTCCCACACACTGACAATGAACTCCTGTCCTGTTTGTCACCACTCTTCTCATAATTCCTGTTTGTTGACCACCCACCTCAAAGTTTCCAATCCAAATCCCTCTCTCTTTCCTCCTAAACTCACATCTCTCTCCTAAGTCACTTCTCTTCCTTTGAAGCTTAAATTAGTCCATCTTTCCTTCACCATCACTTCCTTGTCTTCTTGCTTTTCCATCCTCCAGGCTTTTGCTTTCTCTCCTCTCCACATCTGGGGCATGGACTACTGCTGGAGAAATCATCCATCATGTGGATTGGTGCCACACTATCCATCAGCAGTCTTCAAACTCACCTGGGCTCTTAAACGACCCTCCAATTCTGTGATCTCCTGTTCAGCCCCTCCCCTGGTCCTTGCTAACGTTTTTTGCTAACATTCCCCTTTCTCTTCAGACTCCTTGCACCACAGCTTTCCCCTTCATTCTCAACAAATGTTCTTGCTTCCTCCATCACTGAGAAAAACAAACACAAAGCTTCCTCAACTTGCTGGATCTTCAACTACAAACTCATCTTCACTTGCCTCCACCCTTCCTTCCTTCCCTCCTGTCTCCTGGAGGCGTTGTCCGTCATTCTGTCCACAGCTCATCCTTCCACCTGTGCCCTGGATCTTGTATTCTCCTCCCTCCTCCGCAGGCACCTTGCTCTGACAGGCCTCTTTTCCCCTGTATCACTAACTTCTTTTCTGACTCAGTTCATCAACCTGTCAAGCCTATTTTGTACTAAACAAATAACCCTTGTCTGATCCCAGATTCTCTTTACCTTTCTTTCTTCTACAGCTGCAGTGTACTTGCTTTCTCCCTTTATTGTCCCTCCTATTCCTATCTCAATCCGTTTTCATCTTTATTTTGTTCTCACTCCTGTAGCTTAAGCCTCAAATAACCTCCATTCTTCTCCATTCAATGGATGGTTTTTGTACTCTAAGCTTATATGAACTTTCTTCTGCACTTGACATTACTGATCACCCTCTTCACACCTTAAGATTTCCTCTGCTATTGGTTCCTAAGCTTCTCTCCCACTCTCTCCTGGGTCTCTTCCATCTCTCCATCTGTTCTTTCCTGGACTCTTGCAGAGGCCCCTCTGCTCACTCACCCCTTACATATTGGTGTGCCCTAGACTATAACCTTGGTTGTCTCATCATCTACACTCACCTTGAAAGACACCAGCCAAACCCCTAGTCTCAACTACCATTATTATCCTGTAGACTCCTAAATCTGTCATCCCAGATTCTTGGCTGAACTCTATAACCGCATATCCAAATGCAACAAAACATCTTCACTTGGATTTCCCACAGATGCCTCAGACAGCACATGCCAAGGTAAGCCTCTCAATTTCTACTCCCAACCCTATGTTCCCAAGTTTATCTGTCCAAACACTCAAGTCAGAAATTTTATCTGGACTCCAGCATCTTTCTTGTGCCCTACAACAGGTCACCAGCTTCTTAATATCATCCTTATCTGTATTATTCTTTCCATTTCTTTCACTATTACCTTACCTCAGGTCCTGATCAGTCCTGGCTTATACCCAAAGCCTCTTCACTAGCCTCCCTCCTCTAGCATTTGTGTCCCTCAAGCTTACCTTCTGCACTGTTGCATGGATGATCTTACAGAGCTGATGACAAATTTTATCAGACATTGCTCACCTGTTTCAATCCCTCAGCAACTTCCAGTGGCTTTCAAGAGACAGTTTAAACTCACTTTGGCACACCCGGCCTTTCATAACTGGCCACTGGGATGTATCCCAGTGTCATGTCTGCCTCACAGAACTCTGTGTTTGGTAGTTTCTTTTTTTTCTTTTAAAGATTTTTATTGGGGAATTGGGGGGATGGGAACAGTGCTGGGGAACTGGGGGAAGAGGAACAGACAAGTTGCTGTCCTTTTGTTCTTCAGTCTAGTTGTGGAGGACGTTGCTTCACTGGCCCAAGTTGGCACCATCATTGCGCTCTTCCTGGGCAAGGCAGATCAGTCGCCGGCTTCTGGACGGCCACTCACCGCGGCTGCTGGCCACTCACGCTGGCTGCTGGCTACACACGGTAGCCCATGGCAACCCACTGCCACAGGGGCTGCAGCCTATGCCATCGCCAGTGACTCATGGCATCCCAGCTCCAGATTGAGCTGTTGTTCAGCATCTTAGCTGTAGAGGGCAGTGTCACTGGCCCTCATATATGGGATCCGAACTGGGGCCCTCTGGCGTCCCAAGCCAGTTCTTAACCATTGCACCACTCGGCCGGTAGTTTCTTTTGATTGCGATGTCCTGAGATTCACTCCACTTACCTCTAAAAAGAGAGGGTTTAGTGAGAGTTGTTTACCCATGGAATTGGCCTAGACATACAAAGTTTTCAGGAATTGAGGTTCTCTCTCTCTCTCTCTCTCTCTCTCTCTCTCTCTCTGTGTGTGTGTGTGTGTGTGTGTGTGTGTGTGTGTGTGTGTGTGTCCGTGTGTCCCATTCTCCTCTCCAACTAATTGGCTTCCTCAAAACTTCATAACCATATTTTTCACTTGGGACTGTAATGCCTGCTGTACACCTGAGTCTTCACAATCATTTTTCCTCTTAGCCTCTTGGTTAACTGGCCCAGATCTTTGGTCACCCATTGCATAATTCCTTAATGGCCCTTCTTTGATGACCCAATTTATCCCTTCAAACACAGGCCACATACATTATAGGACATTGGCTGCTTAACAGAGGCTTCAGCTGAGTCAACTGCCCACCACCCCAACTATGGCCAGGAGACCTACTTCACATGGAAGAGTTTATGTTCTATTAAAAACTCATATTTATATAACTCTTAGGTGTTAGACATTGTCTTTAAATATTTTATATGCATTAATATCCATTCAAAACAATCCTGAGAAGTAGGTTCTATTATTACTACCGTCATTTTACTGTTGAGGAAAATAAGACAGAGAGGTCATTGACCTACCTAACTTCTTACAGCTGTTACAAGGCACAGTCTAGATTCAATCTCAGGCAGTCTAGGTCCAGACTCCCTGTGCTCTTACCTGTCAGTTCCTACGGCCATGGTGTCAATTCCCTTAGAAGCGGGAGCTGGGGAAGAGGTGACCAGACAACAGGTGGCATCTCTTGTTCCCCAAAGCATCATGCTGGCTCCCACCTTTTTACCTTTACATAATAGCTGGTCTCTCTACTTGGAATTCCTTTCTCTGTCTCTACATGTATGAACACTGGGGAATGGATGAACAAATACAGTAGCTGCATAGCCTTCAGCTCATCCCTTCCTCTTTCTGGGTCTCAGGTCCCTCATCTATAAAACGAGGGGACTGAACTGGAATCTTCAAATTCTACAATTGTGTAACTTTAAGAAAAGAACAAAGCCAGCTCAGAAATCAAAGGTGACTACAGTACCATTTTGATATTCCTGTCATCTTACAGCAGTCGAATTCTCTGTTGTGACACTTAAAGGGAATGTGAACATTGCAGTGACTCCGTAAATGTTTAATGATATGGGTTGCTCCTGAAGTACAACACCCTAGCAAATGGCAACCACTTGCTCAGACGACGGTGCACGGAGTGGGTGCCGATCCCCTTTCCACAGCAGATTTCAGGTTTGTCTCTAAGCCTGAAGCATCTCCTTTTAACTCCAAAGCTTCAGAATTCTAATGAGGCCAAAAAGCAACTCTGTTCGATCAAGACGTGTGTTTTCCCTGTTGAATCAGATCCGTCGAGGTCGCCAACAACCATCCACCGTAGTGGTTGGAACGCCAACTTTTACATTAAATGAAATGAAAGTTTATAGGGGCTACGGCCTTAACTGGGGACTCTCTTTTGTGGCTTTTCTTTTAGTGTGTTATTTGTCAGATTTTTATAAGAACATTATTGCTTTAAGAAAAAAAAATTAAATCCTGAGAAATTACTCTCAGTCTAACGAGTTCTTTTCACTGACTTCAGACATCATTAGGGGAGGCTATAGCCTAGGGCTGTGCATGAACTTTTTCTTCTAACTGTACACTTTATGTATAATTTAGCTTTCTTGCCTAAATTATTCAAGCAAATAGTGAGTGAAAATAATGGAGTTCACTGAAACCTTCCAGAGTATTAAAATAAAACAGTTTTTTACGTAGGTTTGAATTTTTAAGCTTTTTAATCATGGGTTTCAAATGGAATACACATGTCTGGCTTTTCTTCACTTGTCTTCTGTGTCTTTTTCAGAAGGAGAGAAGAAAGGAAACTAACTTTAGTAAATAATCCATTAATTAATCACTGGTGCTGATAACAGCTCAAAGGTGAAGTAACAGTATTTGGAAACAGCATGTTGAGTGGCCAAGGATGTGACTGGCACATGTTTTAAAAGGTAGACACTTTTTTTTCCATTACTTGAGCAGGGCCGAAATTGAGTGGTATATTTGAAAAAGAGAGCTAATCTGCTTAATTTAAAAAGGAAATTACAGTAGCAGGATTTGTACTCAAATTGCCCCCAATTTATTTCTTTTAAAGAACCAAACGCATGTTCTAAACAATAATATTTCATCTTGGATGTGCATTGCCTGGAAACCTTATCTTTATCCTTGATAATTCTGGAGTGAATTTGGAAATCTTTGGAAGAATGTGGTTTTTCTGGCATATTTGGTACCGTCCCCCAAAGTGGGGATGTGGCCCAGGATTAGGAACCCAATTAGGATATTTTGATATTCCCAAATATCACCTTTTATCCATCAGCGATCAGAAGCAGCATCCCTTTCCAGAATAAAAGGAAGTCGTTATCAGGGCACATTGTCTCTGGCAGCAACAAAAGCAATAAGAGCAACCAGGGCTGTGGAAGGGAAGGCACCAGTGTGCAGCAAAGAGCTACAGATGCTCAATTCTGAAGAGGCAAACGAAAGCTTGCGAGTAATAGATGAAGAGGGACAATGGCTACAGCTCTTTGTAGGGGAAAAGAACCACCTAGAATAACAGACCTATAAGTTTAATTTATTGGCCTGATTAGACACAGGAAAGAACTATCACAAAATCAATTTTTCAACACATAGGCTAGAACAGGGTATTAGGTAGTAAGCACTGTGATATTATAAAGACTGTTAGAGTCTCCTGTGATGGTAGAAAATACAGTGAACAGAGGGAAAGTAAGAATGCATCCTATATTGGTTTTAATAATATGTTGCATTCTCTCCATCATGACATTTTAAACAATTATCTGGAAAAAATTATACTTAGAAATCCAGTTATTTTAAACATTGACCAAAGAGTCATGAGATGTGGGTTCAAATCTTAGCTCTAACATGGAGGAATCATAGGCAAGTTACTTCACCTCTCTAGGTCTGGACTCCTGATCTGTAATATGAGGGAGCTGGACATCTCTAAGGTGAAAATTATTTGACTGCTCACCTAGAAATTTCAGTTACTGCATGTGTTCACATAAGGCTCAAGTTTCTTAACCCTCCAAGACTCAATTTCCTTATCCAAAAAGGGAGGTGATAATATTGTCAGGGCTTAGGGTTGTTAACAAGTATTGAAGTAGATAAACCCTATGAAACCAAGTGGTCAACACCAGTGCTTTCAGTAGATACCAACCCCTGCTGCTTAACAGTGGGAGCCAGGACACTTGGGTTCCAGTGTCAAGTCTATGCCTGACTAGCTAGCCTTGAACAAATCCTTTAACCTCTCTTAGCCAAGATCCTCCATCAGGCAAAATAGTCTGGTGTACACACTATGATTAGTTGAGTGTGACTCCCTCCCCTGCATGTTCTTCACATCCCTCACCCTCTGCTCTCTTCCATTCTTTCTTTGAGGAGGTCTCTCTTATCCATTCTTTTGTTGTTCTTTAGGTCTCCACTCCATTCCCAAGCCCTTAGCTCACACCCAGATTTGAAAAGGAGCCTACCATATTAACATAAGTGAAACTCATTCTCTTTTCTCCTGGTTTTTCATTTACAGTAAATGCAGCCTCTGTTCCATCTAGTAAATGTACCCATTTGCTCAAGTCAAAAATCTAGACATCATTTCTCTTAACCACAAACTCTAGTCCATCAATGGATCCTATTGATTTAAAATCCAAAATATACCCTAAACCAGACTACCTTCTCCCCTAGCACCTTACTCCAAGTTTATCTTACCTCATATAGTTTATTATAATAGCTTCCTAACTAGTCTTTCTGATTGTACTCCTGGACACCTCCACCAAGAAGCCTGAGTGATCCTCTTAAAACTAACACAAGTCACGCCTCTCCTTTGCTAAAAAACAAAAAACAAAACAAAACAAAAAACCTCTCCAATACCTTTCCCTTGTACTTAGGGGAAAAAAGCCCCAAACCCTTTGTCACGGACAACAAAATATTGCAGATATGGCCTGTGATCACTTCTACTTAATCTTGCATACCCTCCTTACCACTCACTGCACTTCAGTTCATCATCACTGATGATTACCACAGTCAAAAACAAGTCTGATAAAGATGTGTCATCCTTGGAGGCTAAATCAGATGGAGCCAAGTTCTCCCTGTCCTTTCAAATCTCTGTGAAATGTACCTTAAGCCCCGTATCCCATGTCCTATGGAAGACAAATGCCCCAACTTAGATTTCTGTGACATACAGCACCTGCAAATTTTCACGTTCACTCATTCTTGGTGCCAACCTCCCTCTCCCACTGAATTCTTGATCTCATTTGGGCCGATCCTCCCTTTTAATTCCCCCCAAATATAATCACACAGGTTCTAATGTGTGTAGTAGGCTTCACTGAAGGTTTGTGTCCCCAGAGGGGTTTTACATGACAGAAAGCGCACCAAGTAGAACTGGATGTTAGACGTCTCCATTCTTAGGACTTTCTTGTGCCTCCCTGGCCTGGTTCACCCAGCCCCAAGCTCTTTGTTAGCCCCCATTCACTGTTCAACCCACTGCAGATGCCTATTCGTTTCTTACAGAGCACTGAGCTATGTTCATTGTTTTCTTCCAGCCCATCATCAGGGCCTTACTTTGAATTTCTTGTGATTGATGCAGGACGTTTTCAAGGTTTTGTATTTTTATTTCTTCATTTTTCATGTCTTCTGTTTTTACCTTTAACTGTCATTTCTTGCTATTGACATGGTGCTTGCCTCCAACATTCATTCATTATCCTCTAATTTTCTGATTCTAAGCTAATATTAGCAGAAACACTTGCTAGGTAAATCAGTTCAAATTTTGTCTATGACAAATAAATAAACCTTGTAATGATCTCAGGAATTTCACTGCAGGTGCTTGGTGATATCTTTAGAGCCTGCTTTGCTCCCTGGTTCTCAGGCAGGTTCCATATTTGCAAATCCCCAAAGTGTTTTTCATAAAATAGCATTCTGAGGAACACTTATACATACTACATAAAAGGGGGGGATATATGACTAAATAAATCTAGGGAATACCCATGGGAGCACAGTTAAAGGGAGTTCCTTTTTGCAGAATTTCTCAGGGCATTCACTGTGTATGTTTAGTAGGGGGCATGTATAGAATATACAGGTTCCCAATGGGTCTTCTCATCCAAAGACCAAATTCCATTCTACATGATTGTCAGAGCCAGCCCATTGATTTGCTAATATGTGAGAGATTGTTATAGGATAATAATACTTCTACATACCACTTGGAGAGGCAGAATAAGAGCGTAGATTTTAGCACTAGATGCCTGAGTTAGATTCTCATCTCCTCCGTTTGTCAGCTGTGGAATCTTGGGCAAGTTGCTTAATCTATCTGTGCTATCTCATCTGCAAAATGAGGCTGTTAATAGTATCTACCTCAGTGAGGTTATTGAGAAGATTAAGTGAATTAATATACATAACTCATTAGAACAGTGTCCAGCACTGAGTAAATATTTTGCAAGTGTAAGCTATATTTGTTTTATTGAGTTATAATTAACATTTAACATTATATTAGCTTCAGATGTATAACATAAAAATTTGATATTTGTATACACTGAGAAATGATCACCACTATAAATCTAGTTACCATCCATTACCATACAAAGTTACAAATTCTTTTTTCTGGTGATAAGAACTTATAAAATTGGCCACCTTCAAATATGCAATACAGTATTATTGACTATAGTCACCATGTGGAAACAATCTGTGTCCATCGATGGATGAATGAGAGAAAAACAAACAAACAAACAAACAAACAAATAAATAAATAAATAAATAAATAAATAAATAAATAAATAAATAAATGGTCTTTGGAAAAGTCATGATGCATGTTTGCAACAGATGGCACTAGTTCATTTTTGGATGTACTAGAGTCGTTCGCATCTGTTATTGCTATGTCATTTGACAGCTGACAGGTCTAGCTTCATTCTAAAAAAAAATTGACTGATTTGGTTGAGTTTTGTAGATTTTACAAGTTGAAGATGGAAGACCAAATCGCATTTTTGCCATATTTTACTGTTTTACTTCCATAAAGGGAAGAACGCACGTCAAGCTTGTGAAAAGTTGCATAAAGTTTACTGTGACAATGCTCTACAAGAACGTCAGTGCCAACGATGGTTCACAAAATTCCATGCTGGTGATTTCGATCTCAGTGATGTTCCTAGGTCAGGGAGACCCACTGAGGTTGACGATGACAAAATAAAGGCATTGATGGAGTCAAACCCATGTTACACGACACAAGAGATTGCAGAAACATTGAACCTTCATCATTCAAGCATTCATAACCACCTGAAGAAGCTGGGATATGTAAGCAAGCTCGATATTTGGGTTCCGCATGAACTCAAAGTAGTTCATTTGACGGCGCATATAAACAGCTGCAATGTGCTCATTAAACGTGAGGAAAACAATCCTTTTTTGAAGCTACCGATAACTAGTGATGAGAAGTGGATTGTTTACAACAATGTGGTGTGCAAACGGTCTTAGTCCTGACATGATGATTTGCCTCAAATGACATTGAAAGCAGACATTCATCAGGGGAAAGTTATGCTCTCAGTGTGGTGGGATTTTAAAGGTGTTGTGTTTTTCAAGCTCCTACCAAGGAACCAAACAATTCAAATGTGTACGTTGGCAATTGGACGGTTTGAATGAATCCATCATTCAGAAACATCCAGAGCTTGTTAATTGTAAAGGAGTTGTGTTCCATTGCGACAATGTGAGACCACACACAAGTTTGATCACCTGTCAAAAATTGTTGGAGCTTGGATGGGATGTGTTGTCACACCCACCATACTCGCCTGACCTTGCTCTGTCAGACTTCCACTTGTTTTACTCTTTTCAAAACTCCTTGCATGGTATAACTTTCAATTCAGATGAGGCTGTAAATCAGCACCTTGTTCAGTTTTTTGCCGATAAAGACAGGTCCTTCTATGAACGAGGAATTCTGAAGCTCACTGATAGATGGCAAAATGTTACCAAACAAAACAGGCAATGTATCACTGATTGATCTTTGTTCTTTATATAAATAAATGACCTTTGAAAAACATACACAAAATGCATCATGACTTTTCTGAAGACCCAATATATAGTGGAATACCACTCAGCCATAAAAAAGAATGAAATATTGCATTTGAAACAACGTGGATGGACCTTGAGGGTACTATATTAAGCAAAATAAGTCAGATAAAGACAAATACTGTATTATTTCACTTATATGTGGAATCTGAAAACAAAACAAATAAACCAACAAATAAAACCTCATAGATACAGAGAACAGATTAATGGTTGCCAGAGGGGAGGCGGTTTGGGGGCTGGGCAAAATGGATAAAGGGGGTCAAGAGGTAAGCTATATCTTTATAATAGTTATTATTTCAAAGCACAAGCCCAGCTTCTTTGTAAAAATGTATCATGATTGATCTGATCATTTCATTCCATTCCCATTGGAGATGCTACAAAGCCTCATCCAACCAAACAAGCTCTCAGGAGGTGGCTCAAGAGAAATGAGAATTGATTTCAGTTCTTGTTTGACCCTCTCCCTGCTTCCAGCATTAGCTCCCAGCTTTCTGTTTCTTTCAGGCTGGTTTTCTCAGTTCCTACCCTCCATCATTTCCCATCCTCTCAATGTCCCTCTGTGCAGTCCTTTACCTCCATCTTTACTCCAGATTGTGCTGGAACAAGGCCCTTCCTGGGAGCCCCCTGACAGCCCTCCAGCTTCCATTTTTCCTCTGAGGTTCTTCCCAACTTCTTCTTCTTCACTGATCCCTGACTGCACCAGTTTCTGGACAAACCTTTCCGGGGAAAAAGCTCTTTCAGCTCCTGCTTTAGGCCTGCAGGCTGAGGAAAGGGGCTGGGATGCACTCACCTCCTCATTGTCACCTCCAGACCCTTTGGACTCTCACGGTCCTTCAACAAACTTCCCTCTAGAAGGTCCATGCGATCTAGTTATAATTCCTCCCCAATTTTATCTATCATTTTCTACACTTGCAATTCATGCATTCATCTAACAGGTATTTGTTAAAATACCTACTACGTGCCAGTGCATAGATTTCAAGCAGGTGTGCAGCCTTCCTTCCTACTTCAGCTCCTGTCTGCATCCCCATGACGTCAGCATCCAAGTGCAAGGCTCTGAAAGTGCCTTCACCTCCTCTGCTCCATCAGTCATTTCTCTATTTTGGAAATGGGTAGGCCATAGTAGTGACAGGCTCACCAACCCTCAGAAATGTTCCAAAGGACTGAAGCAGCAACCATCTTCCCTGTCTCTCTCTCACAATAGCGGCTCGTGCACTTCAGTGTCATCTGTACCCTCACCTCATCTTTATCCTCTTTATCTGTCTTCTTACTCAGCTTCAACCCAGTGGCCCAGCGGTCCTCTCTCTCTTACCTACTTCCATATTCATCTTTACTTTTGCTAAGGTATCCAGAGCAAGGTCTTCCATTTAGCAGGTACTCAGTAAACATTTATTTAATTGAACTATATTGAATGAAGTTGGGAAAAGAAATCCAATAATAGGCATAGCAAGTGGAATACCAAGTATAAAACACAACATCTAACAGTTCTTTATTGTTACACAGAGTATGCCTAAAGTAGTTTATTTTGCCCATTTTTTTAGTTTCACATTTTAAGAGATGCGTTGATCAATCTGGGGTGGCTATGAGTCTACTTTAAACACTTTATATTAATTTCATTTCTCTCTCTCTCAAGTAAGAATCAGAAACTTCTATATGCTGCTTTTTTGTTTCACTTAAAATTATATCACAAGCAGTTTACTACATCATAAATATTCTTTAACAATATGATTTTTTATTTTTTTAGATTTTTTTTACTGGGGAATTGGGAGAGGGGAACAGCGTTGGAGAATCAGGGAAGGGGAACAGACAAGTTTCTGCCCTTTTGTTCTTCAGTCTAGTTGTGGAGGACGTTGCTTCACTGGCCCATGTTGGTATTATCATTGCACTCTTCCCAGGTGAGGCAGTTGCTCGCTGGCCATTGGACGGCTGCTCAGGACAGCCCACTGCAGCCTTCAGTGAAGCCTACTCCGTCGTCAGTGGTGACTCATGGCAGCCCAGCTCCAAGCCGAGTTGTTGTTCACCATCTTAGCTGTAGAGGGCGCAGCGTCACTGGCCCGCATGTGGCATCCGAACTGAGGCCCTGCTGTGCAGAGCCTGCGTTCTAAGCCAACTCTTAGCCAACATGCCACTCGGCCTGCCCCGTTTGACAATATGATTTTAATGATCTCATGGAGTTCTGGTGTGGAACAATACACAAAATTACTTCGACAGTTCCCATCGAAAATATCATACAGATTATCTCCAATCTTTCAATGGACACACTGATACAAAATGCGGAGTGAAGGGCTCTAACCATTTGATGGTTTACATAGAATATCATATATAAATACTGGGTGAAAGGATATAAATATGTTTATGGTTATTGATACATATGGAAAAATACTCTGACGAACTCCCAAGAGGCAGCATCTAATAAAGACGGCTTTATCACATCTTTATCAACACTGGCTATTATTTTTCTTTTTTTAATTGCTAGTTTGATTTACTCAAAACCATGTAGTTCATAGGATATTCTTTTTTTTTTTCTTTTGTTCTTTTTAGGGTATTCTTAAAGTAATAGCTATGTTGATATAAAATTCATATGCCAAAAATTCAACCTACAATTTTTAACTTTTAAACTACAATTTTTATATATTTACAGGATTTTGCAAATATCACCATTGTCTAATTTCAAAACATTTTCATAACCTCCCCCGAAAATAAATTCCATACCAATTAAGAGTCACTCAGTTCCCATACCCTTTCCTCTCTTCCCACTGCAACCACTAAATTACTTTCTATCTCTATTTTTCTATCTTGATTTTCCTATTTGAGACATTTCATATAAATGAAATCATGCAATATTCTTTTGTGTCTGGCTTCTTTCAGAATTAGCATAATGTTTTCAAGGCTCTTCCATGCTGTTACATGTATCAGTAATTCATTTCTTTTTATGGCTAGATAATATTTCACTGTATGGACATACCACAATTTGTTTATTCATTCATCATTGGGTGGACATTTGGGTTGTTTGCACTTTTGGTTATGAATATACTACTATGAACATTTTTGCACAAGATTTTGTGTTGGCATATGTTTCAATTCTCTTGCATATATAATTTATAGGAGTAGAATTGCAGGGTCATATGATAACTTTATATTTAACTTTTTGAGTAACTGCCAATCATTTTTAAAATTGCCTGCACCATTTTACATTCTAATCAGCAATGTTCCAATTTATCCACACCCTTACCAACACTTGTTATTGTTCATCTTTATACAATATTATATTTTTTTACTGTAGAATAGTACAAGTGTATGTGAAGTCATATCTCATTATGGTTTGATCTGCATTTTTCTAATGACTTATCATGTTGAGCATCTTTTATGTGTTTATTGGCCATTTGTATATACAGAGGGTGCCAAAAGAATGTATAAACATTTTTAAGAAAGAAAAACTGTATTAAAATTGTAATACTCAATGTATGCTGACAACAAAAGATGAATACAAGTCACTTCTGCAATTACAAAAAGTGCTCAAAGTGGTTACTGTCAGCATCCAGACATTTCTGATTACGGCGAACTACTGCTTGAGCAACGTTGACCAAAGTGTCCACTTGTACATTTTTTTGGCACTCCCAATGTTTTTTGAGAATGATCTATTCGAATCCTTTGTCCATTTTTTAAACTATATTATTTGTTTTTACATCTGAGCTGTGTAAATCCTCCATGTATTCTTGATATAAGTCTCTGACCAGATATGTGATTTGCAAATATTTTCTCCCATTCCAAGGATTATCTGCTCACTTTGCAACTCCTTTGAAGCACAAAAAATTTGAGTTTTGATGAAGTCCAATTTATCTGTGTTTTTCTCTTGTTGCCTGTGCTTTTGGTGTCATAACTAAAAAAACTTGCCTATTCCAAGGTCATAAAGAGATAGGCCTATGTTTTCCTCTAAGAGTCTTCTAGTTTTATTTCTTACATTTATGTCTGGGACTTATTTTTCAGGGCAAATTTTTCAAGGTTTCATTAAAATATAATACCTACACAGAAAATGCACACAGTATTCAAGCTGATATATTTTTATAAACTGAACATTCCCATGTAATTAACACCCAAATCAAGAACCGTAACATCACCAGCACCCCAGAATTCTTTTTCCTTACTTATAGTCAATCCCCGCTCAACACACACACACATACACTTTTCAAAGGTATCCTGAGTTTTAAAAGCATAGCTTAGTTTTTCACATTTTTGCATTCTACATGAATGTAATCATACTGTGTATTCTCATTACCGTCAGTTTTCTTCAGCTTGACCTTATGTTTATGGGATTTATCTATATTGTTGTATGTGGTCATTATTCATTTTCACTGTAGTAAAGCATACAACTTTGTGATTACACCATAAACTAATTTATCTATTCTACTGTAGATGGACATTGGATAGTTTCCAATTTGGGGCTATTATGGATAATGACATCTACTCCTACTGCATTTCTTTTGGTGAATGAATGTATGCATTTCTGCTGTGTGTGTGTAAATGTGTGTGTGTGTGTGTGTGTGTGTGTGTGTGTGTGTGTTGAACTGTGGGGTCATAGTGTATGGATATATTCAGCTTTAGTAAATGCTGCTAAACAATTTTCAAAAGAGGTTGTACCAGTTGGTAGTGTATAGCTATCAGAGCAGGAGGTGGTGGCAGCTAAGTTAGAGTTGTAGCCGTGAGATGGAGAGAAGAGGTTCACAGTGGAGGCAGAGTCCATAGGATTTACTGATGTGCCTGTGAGGAAAGAGAAATAAAAAATTACTCTCAGGTCTTTGATCTGATAAACTGGGTGATTGGTGGTGCCATTTACTGAAATGGATAAGGGGAGGAGAAGTCGATTTGGTGGGATAGGAATTAATAATTCTGTTTTATAGACATGGAAAGAGTTAAATATCTTTTGGCTATCAAGTGTGAATGTTTAAGAGGCCACTGGGGAAGGACCAGGCTGGACATATATATGTGAGCATCATCATGATGTAGACTGGTATTCAAAGCAGTTAATGGAAAAAGGTTACTAAAAAAGACAGTGTAGATAAGAAAAAAGAACAACATTTAGTGATTATGAAGAGTAGGAAAAACTGACAAAGAAAAATGAAAAATACGAGTCAGTTTAGTAAAGTGGAAAGAAAGCCAGGTGTGTGGGAATTTCATAAAGTAGAGCTGAGTGTACACCATAGAATGAACATGATAAAACTTACTAACAAATCATTAGCTAATATGCTGCAACTATAAATATATATCCAATTATGACTATAGTTTACACCAGGTTAGCTCTGTTATTCATTCTCCTTCTCTCCTAACCAGGCACCTAATGAAGCATAGGAATCAGAGGTCCTAGGCTATTGCTCTTCTTCTACCCCTCCTCCCCTTTGCCCAATTCTTTTCAATCCACGTGAGTTCACAGGCAAAGAGTCACTTCTAAATATTAGAGCTGACATAATGCTGGTCAGAGCTCTTCATCCATCTAAGAGTAGCTGCTGCTTATGTGGTCTCTAAAGCAAGAAGACACTTGTCTTCATCATTTCAAATGTTACAGCCGTCTCCTCCTCTTTGTGTTTTTTGCATTGAAATTGAATGTAAACCTTTTAGGGATAATTTGCCACTTGTATTATGATATGTTAGGATGTATACACTAATCAGGAGCTGACTTATTTTTATTTATATGCACATGCTCCTTGATTTCTAATGGGGTTACGTTCTGATAAATCCATCATAAGTTGAAATAATGTTAAGTCAAAAATGCATTTAACACACCTAACCTATCAAACATCATAGCTTAGCTGAGCTTACCTAAAATGTGCTCAGAACACCTACATTAGCCTACAGTTGGGCAAAATCATCTAACACAGTGAGTACACTGTAGAGTATCAGTTGTTTGCCCGCAATGATCGCATGGCTGACTGGGATTCCACTGCCCAGCATTACAAGAGAGTATTGTACTACATATCACTAGCCCAGGAAAGATCAAAATTCAGAATTCAAAGTACACGTTTCTACTGTGTTTCTAATGTGTTTCGCTTTCAGACTATCATAAAGTTGAAAAATCATTAAGTTGAACCATTCTGAGTCGGGGACTTTCTATATTGTATTAACTACTGGAGCACTCCATTTTGAATATTTTTTCTTTATAGTATGTTTTAGACAATAACGATATGGAAAAATTAAAAAGAAACTGAGTAGGTGATTAGGTGAAATGGGAGATACAACTACAGGCATACCTTGTTTTATTACACTTTCCAGATGTTGTGTTTTTTACAAATTAAAGGCGAACCTTCCAACAGCAAAAAGATTACAACTTACTTTATTGTGATACTTGCTTTATTGTGGTGATCTGGAATTGAACCTGCAATATGTCCAAAATATGCCTGTATAATGAAATAAAATTTATTCCCACAATTTCTCCTAAATTTTTTTAATTCAGTGGTTTTTAGTATAATCAAACTTTGTACAGCCATCATCACCATCTAATTTCATAACATTTTATCACCCCAAATAGAAATCCTGTATGCATTTGCAGTCACTCTCCCATTTTGTGGGATATCTTTTCACTTTCTTGATGGTGTCCTTTGAAGCTCAAAAGTTTTTAATTTTGATGAAGTCCAATTTATCTGTGTTTTTCTCTTGTTGCTTGTGCTTTTGGTGTCATATCTAAGAAACCAGTGCTTAATCCAAGGTCATGAAGAATTAGGCCTATGTTTTCTTGCAAGAGTTTTATAGTTTTAACTCATATTTAGATCTCATCAATTTTTGTTTAAACTGAACATTTTTTTTCACTTTTTATTTTTTAATTTATTTTTTACTATTATTAGTTTCAGGTGTACAAAACAATGCACTAGTTATAACTTTCACCCCTCACAAAGTAACAATCCCCTTCCCCCATCCACTGCCCTCCCACCCCCCATATCATATCATACATATCTATTACAATTCCATTGACTCTATTCCCACACTCTACTCCACCTCCCGTGACTATATGTATATATAATTATAGTTGGCATACAATATTATTCAACATCAGCTTCAGATATACAGTGCGGTGGTCAGGCCTCTACACCGTCTATGAAGTGGTCTCCCTAACAAGACATGAGTCCATCTGGCCCCCTAAAAAATATTTACAACATTATTGATTATATTCCCTAGACTGTCTTTTCTATCCCTGAGCCCATATTTTAGTTACTAATTTGTATTGTCTCGTCCCTTCCCCTTCTCCTTCATCCCCACCCGCTCCTAGCTAGCAACCCTCAGTTTTTCCTCTGTGTCTCTGAGACTATTTCTGTTTACATTTCTCATTTATTCAGTTCTTTAGATTCCACATATAAGTGAGATCATATTGTATTTGTCTTTCTCTGACTGACTTATTCACTTAGCATAATGTTCTCTAGGTCCATCCATATCGTTGCAAATAAGTCTTTCTCTGACTGACTTATTCACTTAGCATAATGTTCTCTAGGTCCATCCATATCGTTGCAAATGGTACGATTTCCTTCTTCTTTATAACTGAGTAATACTCCATTGTGTAAATGTACCATAGTTTCTTAATCCAGTCATCTACCGATGGGCATTTTGGTTGTTTCCAAGTCTTCGCTATTGTGAATAGCGCTGCAATGAACATAGGGGTGCATATGCTTTTTCAAATTAATGTCTTGGGTTTTTCTGGATAAATACTTAAGAGTGGAATTGCTGGGTCATATGGTAGAAACTGAACATTTTAAATAATACAATGTGGCGACTCTGGAAATCAGATTTTATCACTCATGATTGTCACTGCTGTTTGTTGTTATTGCTGTTTGTTTAGTGAATTTTATGAACAAATTTTGTAAAGTCTGTATTGCTTGCTGTGTATAGCCACTGAAGCCTCAGCTTCGTTAGCTTAGTGGTCAGCTAATGACTGGACAAAGATTCCTCAAATGCCTGGAAATATTAAGTCCCCCAGCTATTGTTGAGGGGATCTGTGTGCACACTGAGGTATATCTTCAACCCTCAGGCAGTTGACAACTCTGCCTTAGCCTTTACTTTCTGCTTCTGCAGGGCCTTGGGGTCAGCCAGAGGTGAAAGCATAGGACCTTTTCAGGTCTTTCCTGGGAATGCACACAGCCCTTTCCATGCATGTGACCATCGAGATTCCAGGAATATGCTGGAGCTTTTCAAAGGGCCCTATGGACATCTTGTACTCCAGTTTTTTAAGTTTTTCAGCTTTACCTTAATTTTTAAAAATTGTTTTCTCCAGTTGTTATTGCTGTTCCAGGAAGTTGTGATGTTAAACAATTGCTGCTGATAGTTTTCTACAAATGTCCCCAGATAAAGGCTGTTCACATAAGTTAGTTCTGAGTCAGGTTTTTAAGGCTCTTGTGGACCTAGAGTGGAATTCTGAAAAAGATAATTTTGACTATATATATATATATATATATATATATATATATATATATATATACAAAAGTTGTTAGATTTTTATAGTCAATATCATCAATCTTTTCCAGGACAATATAATAGACAAAAATTATTTTATATCCCAAATTCAGATATTCAGATATTCTCTAGCTGTCTTGTAATATCATATTTACATTCATTATTTTGTAGCTTTTTTTCAAATTATTAATTTACTCTCTGAGAGCCTTTTTGAGAAAAAAAAATTCCTTTCACTACTGATTTGAAATACCACCTTTCTTAAATATAATTTTTGGATTATTTCCTTCCAGAGATCTGTTTGTCAGTTTGTACACTGGTTTAAAACCATTTTATTATTGTCAAATTAAAATATTTTAATATTGTTCAAAAGAAATGTTCCCCTCCATTATTACTATCTGTTTTTCAAAATTTCTTGAGGATTTTATCCATTTCCTACTCCAGATAAATTTTAGATTCATTTGTCAAATCTTACTTCACAAATAAAATGAGAATTATAATCTGGACTCTTTTGTAATTACACTAATCTGATGTGTTAATTTAAGGAAATAGAAATTTTGTAATATTGAATCAGCAAATACATGGATACACTAATACCACTCCATTTACTCACATTTATTTTATGACTCTTGGTGAAATTTTGTAGGTGTTTTTTCCCCAAAAGATCCAAATTATCCTGTAAATTTATTCTTAGGTAGTTTATATTTTATTGTTATTATTGTGGACATAACCTTTTTGCTATATATTTTCTAAGTATTTTTCTGTTGTAAATGCAATTTTATTTCATGTACAGTTTGAACCTGCTTATTTGTTCTTGGTAGACATTTAGGTAATGTGCAAATAATGATACCTCTTCTGCTTCTTTCCAGTAAGTACATTCATTCTTTATACCAATTTTATTTGTTAGAATTTCTAGAACAATATTAAATATCAGTGATGATAGTAAGCCTCCTCCCTTATTCCTGCTTTAATAAAAATGTCTTTCTCATTTTGCTCTCACAAATGTCATTGCCGCTTAAGGTTTGAGTTAGATTTCCCATACCAAATTAAGGAAAATTCCCTCTATTCTTAGGCATCTATGATTTTAAAGAATCATTAATGAATATTAAATTTTAGCTTTTCAAAATCAGTGGGAATTCTCATATTATTTTTTCTTTTACCTATTATATTAGGTTTCCTGTAGTAAAACATTTTTAATTTGTTTAATAAGCTCTATTTGTACATGGAGAATCATTCTTTAATACACTACTAGATATTATAACTTACTAGTGTTTTATTTAGGATTATTACTTCTCACTGTTTATGAGTGAAATTGATTTGTGGCTTTCTTTTTATGTCATTTTTGGCACGGTCTTTTTGTATCAGGAATAGGCTAGCCTTGAAAAATCAATTGCAGTGGTTTTCTTCCTTTGTTTTAGTACAGTTTATATATAATGGAAGTTTTCATTAAAACTTCGAAAAAAATCACTTGGAATAATAATCCGGGCTAAAGGTCTCTTTCAAAAGCAGTGTTTTGGCAGCATTGTGAACTTACTCCTTATGCATTGCTCTGTGTGGGTTTACCATTCTTTTTGAGTCACTTTCAGTTATTTGTATTTTCCCAGAATCAGAGGAATCATATGATCTCACTCCAAAAATAATAATAACAATTTACCAATAAAATTCCCATTTCTGATAGACACCAAAACAACGTGAATCAGTAAACTCATTATAAGATATAGATTTAATTAGCTTGAATTCTGTGTTGATTAGGTTAACAAGTTGCTGTGTGACTGCAATTTCCACTGTCTCTGAGTCTGTTTATATGTGCTCCATGGTGGCTCAGTAAAGACTAGCTAACAAGAATGATTCTAGCGCACTTTGTAAATGCACTGAACTAAACAACTACCTCATACTAAATAATGCATGGGCAACACAGAGTACAGTACATTTTCTTATCCAGAAGAAATCACTGACCTGACAAACCACCAAATATAGATATGACGTGTGAGGTAAAGAAAGCAAAACACGAGCAGTGAACACTTGCCTGGTTTAACTCACATTATCTTTATCACAGCCTTGCTCAGTCCTAACCTTCCTAGAGATTTCGCTCAAATGAAATATTAAAGGTTCTATTCAATTTCCAACAAGTGCAAATTCTCCATGCCCAAGTATGGCTCCAGGCAACCGGGAAACAAATAACAACAATAAACTATGTTTTCCCACACAGCCTAGAATGTTTGTTAGAGAGGGGGAAAAAAACACGCTGCTGTTTGGGTTGGCCAGAAATTCACTTCAAGGTTCAGACACTCACTCATCTGAGCAGTTTGCTTTGCTCAAACCCTTTCTCTCTCCTTTTCAACATCAGCTTTTAGAAGGTCCAGGCCCTTTAGTCTCTGTTTTGGTCAAGAAATCAAACTCTATTTTCTGTTTTTGCTCTTTTTTAGTAAATGAGGAGGACAGATGTGGAGTCATAGACACATGAGCAAACCAGGAGTTGAGAGTCTGAGATTCCAATCTGGGGCCCACAGTACCCAGCTAGGACAGTTTGCGCATGTGGTTTAAACTCTAGGAGCCTCAGTTTCTACATTTGTAAAACTGGAGTGGCTGTACTTCATAAGGTAAATTTTGAGGTACTTCACAGGTTTCTTTCTTGAAAGGAAGTGCTATTTGAGAGTTTCAGTCATGGCCAAGTATAGAGGCTATCATCTGGAGTGCTAGTCTCAAGAACTAATGGAAGCTACCTTCACTATGTGATTATTCCAGTCGTAACTTCCCCCAACCCTTCTCTTTGGGTTAAATCAACTATAAATGTAATCCACCTGAGCCTACCAACGAGCACAAACTTGTAAGTTTTGCATTTAAGTAGTCAGGTAAATTGCCTGGAAGCATTTCTTCCTCTGAGAGGAGGTTTGTTTGCTCTGAGAAGCTCAAGGGTTAACAAAAGGTGAGTGAATGTTTGATATAGGCAGTCTCTTGAGGGGACAGGTGGATGATATGGAGGGTGGGAGAGAAAACACTGCCTGCTTCTCATGCCCCGCCCCCCACAAGTGACCTGGGATGGAGTTCATTTGGGGAGGAGGGGAACCTTTTCCAAGTCTTCCTGTCTGTAGTCAATCAGGGAGAAAAAGAAAAGCAGCTGTCATCTCTCCAGGTTCCAGGACAGCAAAAGGAGAAAGGCTCTCGGAAGCAGCCCTCTCCCTGAACTCGGAACTCCCTCCACAACTATGCTACGTCAATAACCATGAATTTCTAGAATTTTTTTTTCTGCAGTTGCAATCAATCATCTCTTTTAAAGAGAGCTAATTAATAAAAATTATTTCAGATCCTCTTATATGGTACATTGGAAATAAATTCAGGTAATATGGTAGAGAGTAAAGTGGGGTCAGAAAGGAGACAAATTAAATGGAGTGATTATCTGGAGACAGCCGCTTTTAATAACAGTAGCTACCATTTTTTAATGCTTACTATATGCCAATCAGGTCACATTTGTTATTTCATCTCATCTTTGCAACAGCCACATGAAATAAGAACTGTGATCTCTCTCATTTACAGATTAAAAAATTGAGGTCCAAGGTCCACAGCTAGTAAGCAGCAGATCCAGGACTCAAACCCAGATGTGTTTGAATCCAAAACCTTATGCCCCTGACCCCCACATTAACCTGCCCTGTGGGAAGAAGCTGCCTCTAGAGCACTGGTCCTCAGCCTGTCTGCACGTGGAATCATCTTGGGGTGGAGATGGGGTTGGAAGAAGCTGACAGTTGGACCCAAACCCCACCAATTCTTATTTAATTTGTCTGGAATATAGTCGGACATTTCATTATTTAAAGGCTTCCCAGGGAAGCTAAATTGAGAACCTAGAGGAGGTTCCTCAAGATTCAGGATCATCCTAGATGATGGTCCACCTGGGGCTCCAGTCAGCCAATCATCTTGCTCCAAGAAAGTCTACCCCATCTTCTATTTCTGCTCTTCCCTCAGGCCTGCCAGGTATGGCCCTGAGGCCACAAGGCTGGGTGAGCATACTACCCCTTAGTTAGTGCTGAATACTCCCTGTTAGTTAGGTATTATGTTCATCCCCATGGTACAGATGAAAAAACCCAGGCATAGAAAGACTAAGTAATTTCCCCAAGGTCGTACTGCTCCACTGTAAGTAGCACGACTGGGATATAAATCCAGACCCATCTTCCCATGCTCTTAGCCATCAGCCTCACCTCGGTCCCTTTAGTTTAGTCCCCTGATTTAAACTCAGAGGTTATGAAGATCTAAAGAACCAATTGGAATACAGCCTGAGTCCCCTGCAATAAAATGCCCAGCAAACACGCCCCGTCGGACTTCTGTAGCCCTCGGCTTACCTTCTGCCAGAGGAGACATCCAGCCTTCGCTTTCCTTCAAAAGCTGCCCCGTCCACCACAGGGCTTCTCTCGCTGCCCAAGATTTTATAAGACACAGTTTTCTTTACACTTTTATCTCAAAAACCACTCCTCTTTGCAAACCCACATTTGCATGTAAAGAATAACCACTTTGCAGCTGTGATACTCCGTGACTCCCCCTCACTCAGGTGACGAATGAACAGTAATTGCACTAAAGGCACATCTCTGACCTCCCGTTGCATGTGACGTGGCATTTTATGGTTTCCGAAGTGTCTGTCGTCCATTGTTTCATGTCTCCAAAACACCGGGGCAAGCAGAGCTGATGTCGTCGTCCATGCTTTACAGAGAAGGAAACTGAGTTCATAAAGGCCCATGGTTGGAGTCAAGGGGCCAACCTGAGTTTTCCAGCCCAAGACCATCTCCCTTTTCCCTATGTAAAAATCAGAAGCACTAATTTGGTGTTTCAGGGGTGCGTGTTCTGCTCATCAGAACAAAACCCCCCAAAATTTGAGTTCGAGGGGCACTTGACAGTTTGCAAAGTACTTTCACAATCATTATTGCACTTAATCCTCGTGGAAATACTGGGAGCTAGGCTGAAGAACTGTCTGTATTTTATAAGGTGGATCCTCAGGCTCAGTGTGGTTAACTCGTCTCTCCATAAATTACCCTCTCAAGAAGTCACACAGACAGGATTTAGTCTTCTGGCTCCAACTCCTACGTTAGTCTTACTAAACATTCCCAATGCAGATTATTTAAGGTGGTAAGTTATTCCCATGCTCATATATAATTTAACTAAAACCGTATAAGCAGACAAGTTTGAATTCCTTGCCCTAGCCATGCGTAGGTTACAAATAATCACTCCCTCCCACCTCTTCCACTGCACTTCTCACTCTGTGAATGGTTTGGGCCTCATGATGGGTGGGGCTATACCCACTTAACTCTGGGCTTGGCAATGTTGCTTCCTTGGCCAATGGGATGGTAATAGGTGTGACTCTGAGCACAGACTTGAAATACGCTTGCACAGTTGCGCTGCTCTTTGTGTGCCGTGGGCAACCACTGGGCCACGCAGATCAGAAGCATGTGGCGTAGCCTAGACCCAGTCAGGAGCTTGAAGCCAAGCCCAGCTAAAGCCAGCGTAAATCAGATCAATGCGAGGTCATCCCCAGATAGTGTAAGTGAGGATAAATGCCAGTGGTTGGGTGTCTGTGACGGATGTGCTTACCTTGACTGAATAGTTCTTTTTACTGAGAACTATTTAATTACATTGCTAGAAACATAATGATCATTGATCGAATTAAAATAGTCTTCACCATGATAGAGCCCATGAACAATCCTCAGTATCTCTGGGCCTCCCTTAGTCTGTGCAACTTCTGGAGGAGCGAAGACTGTCTTTCCACGGGGAACAGGTACATGCCTTTCACCTCACCTTCCGCAGCATCAAGGCCAGATTTCTCCATCAGAGAAGCAGGAATCAGGAAAAAAGACTCCAACTTCAAATTTACCCCAATCTAAGGGACAAACTAACCCTCAACTTTAGAGAAAACCAGATGGGATTTGGGGGTGCAGGGAGATTGTTCCACATGTATTATTGTGTAATATGTTTCTATGAGTCTTGGCCCACTTTCTTCCATGTCATTCACTTTTAACAAGTATTGAGTAGTTCTTTATTACTAGGCCGTCTTGATTATCCAAGAAGGTAGTTGACCCAATAACACCTTGATGGCCCTCCGCCTCTGTTTTCCAAAACACTGAAGAGAGACAGAAAGCCAGCTTCTCTCCTGGAAGCCTGAGGCAATGGCTCTGTGCAAAAAAAAAAAAAAAAAAAAAAAAAAAAGGTGGGGGGAAGGGATTTAAGTTGAGTTGGATCGTTAAATTAATTACATAAGTATAATTATATTAAATCCTATAATTAATTGCATTGAATCACATAGCACAATGAAAATTTACCAAAAGGATAGAGTCGTTTGAGTCATTCTTCTGTCAGGTGGTGAAATGGAAATCTCAGTGTATTAGGAGGCAGCCTGAAAAGAAATATTGGTGAGAGAGGGGCATCTTTTCTTTTCTTGGTCATGCCCTCCACATGTTGACAGCTCAGTTAGGACTTTATAGCACTCTTGCCTCCCTTTCCTAATAATAACTACTATATACTGAGTCCTTCTGTGTCAGGCACTGAACCAAATGTTCTGTGTATAATGTTAATTCCCCAGGACAGAACTATGAAAGAGGTTTTATTATTATTTTCCCGTTTTACCGAAGAGAAAACTGAGGTCTGCAGAGATTAAGTAATTTCTCTGGGGTCAGACAGTAATTAAAACAGTATGAGTTAAATTGTGTCTTCTTTTCATGGCTTTACCATCACCACAGCACTCTCTGCAGGCAGTAGGGAAGGGCAAGGGGCTGAACAAAGCCGAGAGAAAGCACACAGGTCCATTCTGACAGTTGAGGACTGTCCTTTGGTCTCCTAGTTGACTGACTGGAATGCACCCTGGTTCCTGGAGAGGAAAGGGAGAATGACACTTGTTCGGTATCCTCTAGGGTCCAGGTGCTTTCTTATTGGTGATCCCATTTCATTTTCATTTCAACCCTGTGAAGTAGGTAGAATTAACTTCCTTTACAGATGGAGAAGCTAAGGCACAGAGATGTTGAACGCCAGTCCAGGGTCACACGGAGGGAACGGGCAGGGCTGGAGTTCGCTCTGTTCCTTCTGAGCCCTTGTCCTTCTCCCACACCAGTGTGCCCCCAGTGGGGAATCAGCACACACAGCCATAGTTACCACACACTGAGCATGCTGTTAAGAAGGGAAAGATTCCAACTAAGGAAAAAAATGGTCATTATTCCCAAGTTTTTTTGTTTTGAAAACTCTGCCCGATTCCTCACCTTGAAACAACACCGTATAAGTCTCCAAGAAACCCGATGTCAATGAGTGTCCACACACAGCATCTGAGTGCTGGGCCCTGAGGAGAGCATGGAGGACAATGGACGACAGCCCCTGCCTTGTAGGAAATCCTCATCTGTGCGTAGTGGGGAGAGAAGCAGCAGGCTCACATACAAACAACCCAGTCAGCACCAGGCCTGGGGCAGGAGTGGTTCCCACTGCTGTAGCGACACAGAGGAGGGAGTGTCTGTGACCAAGAAGGGCTTCCCCAGCAGGGGAGAGAGCTGGCTTTGGAGCCTGATGGATAAAAACTACTCCAGCTCTGGCCTATGTGGTCCAAGAATAACCCACAGGGCACAGAATGGGGTGGAGTGCCTTGCTGACAGTGGGAAAAGATCAGGCAACCAGGTGGGGGTGGTAGTGGGGGGAGGGGGCAAGTAAATGACAAATGATGAAAGGGAGTGTGGACCCTGCAGGTGGAAAGCCACCACCACCATTTTCAAACAAGGCAATGACACGACTGGGTGAGGGTCTAGAAAGCTCCTCTGGCTGTAACAGGGTGTATGATGGGCAGGGGTAGGCAGGGCAAGCCCAGGTGGAGGACGACGGAGGCCTGCCTGACATAGGACAGGCACTGTGGAAACGGAGGAAGAGCCAGTGTCTCCAGCTGTGCTTGTCCAAACCCTCAGAGCTTCATCAGAACACAGATGCTCTGGCCCCACCCTAGACATGCAGTCTCCAGGGTGGGGCCCAGCAAGTTAACGTCTTAGAAGCACCACGATGATTCTGACATTTCTCCTGATGGTAAAGAGGCAGAATCAGCAGACGCAGTGAAGGCGCCAACCTGTATGCAAGAAGGGCTGGGGGTAAAAGAGGAGAAGATGACAAAATCAATGCTAAGATTAACTGGGCCTCCTGAGTGAAGAGCTAGAATGTTTGGTGAGCTGGAACTCACTACAGGAGGAAAAGGGCAAGTCCAGCAGTGGATGGGAAATTCACCCCTTCCCAGACATCCAGGTACATACATGATCAGTATTAATAGTTACAGAGCAGTGAGGGTCAGAGCTGGAACCAAAAATATAATTGGACTGGGAGGTGTTGGAAAAGATTGCCCCCGAGAGTGTGTAGATACAGATAAGATTTACTAGGTAACGAAAGAGGAAAAAGAAGTTGGAGAGGACCCAGAGAGGGGAGTGCGGCAGAAATCAACAGGTAGACAACTCTACAAGGCTGTGCTCTACAGAGTCTAGAATTTCAAAGATGTTAAGGGTCAGAACCAAGCAGAGGCTTTGGAGTCGTTTGTTAGGAAGCATCAGCAGAGTGGTTGTGTGTCAAATGCCAACTGCACTGGATTATATAGAGAGCAGGAGGTGAAGGAGAGAAGGAAGGCTTTTACCCTCTTGTTTCAAGTCCCAGCGTTGATGTCACCTGTTTCAGAGCTGGTGAAAAAAACAGGATGGATGTGTGCAAATTTAGAAATATTTACTCTTGATTGAGAGAGGAGGGGCGGAAGAGGGTTTGTGGCCCAAGGGGATACTTTTCTGTAAGGGATTGCCTTCCAGAGCTGATTCAGCCAGATAACTTAAGAAGCAGAGATAAAATGCATCAGGATTGCAGGAGAGAAAAGAGAAGAAAGGGACAATACAAGATTAACAAAGCAGAAGTCTCCAAAACCATATTTTTTTAATACTCGGAATGCCAATTGTGGATTCAATGAGGGGTGTTATCTCAAGTGCACCACTCTCAGGAAATATTAAGATGTACCAGATTGACTTAACAGTTCTCATAGGAATCCATGCTACATGTCAACCTAGCGTGTGCATCATTTTTAAGTGCTTTCCCAACATTTTCTGATAAATGATAAAAGCAGCTTGTGTCTCTGGGAAGACCAGCTGCTACTATTGGGACTAGTTGAAGAGTCCTTGTGTGTGACAAAGAGGGTGCTACTAGGGAATGAGGAGAGGGGGTTAATGAATCACAAAGGTACATCATTTATCAAATAAAAAGATTGATATTTCAGAGTAAATTCCATGGGAAATGAATGCACTGTATGTCAATGAATCGGGCACTGAGAATATTTCCTTAGAAACTAAGTCTATATTTTCATTAAAAAAGGAGAGAGAGAGAGAGAGAGAGAGAGACTGAGCACACACATGAGTGAGAGAGAAAAAGGCTATGGGATTCAAGTGCACCAGTGAATTAACATCTTGTGGTAAAAACGCTGCCTGAGAAATTAAAATGATATTTGAAACATAAATCCCGCGTGCTAACAACTCTCGTTATAAGCACCCGCCAGAGTCAACAGACAGAGTTTGTTTGCTAGGAGGTTGTTTCTGGAGGCCAATTCTTGAGTTCTCAAAAAACATCTGTGCAAACGCAAGGGGAAAAGCCACAGCAATAGAAGCCATCAGCGGTTAGGTGTGTTATAAATACATTATTACTTCATTGTAATGGCGCACGGGCCTTGGCTAGACTGCAGAATGACCTCACCAGCTGTCAGCCCTTGAGTTACTCTCTTTGAATGAGCATTCAAGATACAGCAGTGACTCCGAAGCAGCACAGTGTAAACACACAGTTAATCGTAAGAGAGGGACCAGGCGCAAATTCATCAACATCCTACAAAGCGGGGAGCCTTGGCCCAAACCACAGAGACTGAGAGATTCTTCTGTCACGCAAAACCACCATTTAAGCCAGTTCTGAAGAACCTTTTTAATGGAACCTCCGAGTCAGCTATCCCCCTGGGCTTTCTCACTCTGTCTCCCCTCTCAGAAAAGAGGTTTTATGACCCAAAAGAAGCAAGTCTCCTTCCAAGGAATCTATTCCTGTAGTGGAAACTCGGAAATGCAGGCCGAGGCTAGGTGGCAAGGGTCCGAAAGCAGCTGGGCTCCTGGCAAAGGTTCTCTACATACACAGAAAAGCAAGAGCTGTATTTAAGGGTAGGCTTTCCTCTGCAAGGTGAGGTGAAACACTTTGAAGATAAGAAGACTGCCCACAACTAAATAGAAAATGATGGATGGCCAAGAAGTGTCAGGAGCCTTGGGAATAAAAATATGAAGAAAAGGAGCACCTGGAGGTGGGCTGTCCTCACTTAGCTCAAGTTTCTGATTGAGCCCTGGGCGTCCTGAGAGATGGCTACAGTGGTTTAGATTTAGGCCAGAGACAGCTTATGGCATGCTCACGGGCCTGTGAGTCAGGATGTCTGATGTGGGTTTGGGGTCCTAACCCAACTGTTTTAAGTGTGAAACTCCCTCAGTGTCCTTGGCTGTCTCTTACTGAAAAAGGTTGGGGAGGGGACACTCATTTCTAATGAACTTGGACATGCATCAGGAGTGGCTATTGCAGTAGTTCCATGGATGAGTGTTATTAGTAAAAGTTCTAAAATCAGGATGGGGGTGGGAGGAGGGAGAGTTAAAAGTGGGTTTTTATCTCCTTCATGAAAAAGGGAAAAAAAGTTTCATCTTCATGTTCTGACTGACAGAAACCCAGAAATTTTATCACATCTTTTGCCCAAGATTCTGAAGGAAACAACTAAGTAATAAGCCCAATGGGGACTAGAACATGTTGGGAGTTTTGATCATCAGTGTCTCCCCAGTGCCTAGTGGAGTCCTCAATGCCTACAACATACTCAATTAGTATCTGTTGAATGAACGAAGGAATGAATGAATGACACAGCAGTCATGCATGCTTCATGTGTTAAGCCACATACTACAACTAGCTTAAATTATACTCTTCTAGCAGAGCTTCCATCAGCAATTCCTTTTTGTCAGCCTTTAAGTATAGACTTATACTTAGACTTATAGACTTGTTGTGAACTGAGGCATGATTTTTAAAAGATGAGTGTCTTTACATTGTAATCACTTCGGAGGTTGGGAGCATTCTATTCAATTAAAACTTTGTACTGATGATTTGGGGAAATTTATGGTAAAAATTTTTCAATTCAATACGTATTTAATTCATTTATTTATCTACTCATTCACGCGAGAAATACTAAACAAATAGAAAACAATTAATAAAATAGCAATAGTAAGTCCATACCTATCTATAATTATCTTAAATATAAATGGACTAAATTCTCCAATCAAAATACATAAAGTGGCTGAATTGATTTTTAAAAATCCAATTATATGATACCTATAAGAGACTCACTTCAACTTTAAGGGATGCACATAGACTGAAAGTGAAGGGATGGAAAAAAATATTCCATGCAAATGAAAACCAAAAGAAAGTAGAGGTAGCTATACTTACATTAGACAAAAGAGGCTTTAATCCAAAGACTGTAAGGAGAGACAAAGAAGGTATTATATAGTGATAAAGGGGTCAATTCATCAAGAGGATATAACGTTTTAAATACTTACCTACCCAACATAGGAGCACATAAATATGTAAAGGAAATATTAACAGACCTGAAGGGAGAAATAGATAGCAATACAATAATACTAGTAAACTTCAATACAGCACTTCCAACAATTCTGTCTGTCACCAGACAGAATCAAAACATTAGACTTAAATGACATACTAAACTAGATGAGCTTAACAGACATTTACAGAACATTTCATCTAACAGCAGAAGAATATACATTCTTCTCAAAAACACATGGAATATTCTCCAGGATAAATCATATGTTAGGCCACAAAACAAGTGGGGTTTTTTTTTAAAGAAGATTGAAATCATATCAAGCATCTTTTCTTACCACAATGGTATGAAACTAGAAATCAATTATAAAAAAGAAAACTGAAAAATTCACAAATATGTGAAGATTATACAACATGCTCCTGAACGACCAATGGAGCCATCTGGTCCTAGAAGAATTAATACAATCCTTCTCGAACTCTTCCAAAAACAGAAGAGGAGGAAACCCTTCCAAACTCATTTTATGAGTCCAGCATTATCCTAATACCAAAGTCAGACAAGGACACTACAATAAAGGAAAATTACAAGCCAATACCCCTGATGAACATAAATGCAAAAATTCTCAACAAAGTATTACAAATAAAATTCAGCAACACATTGAAAGACTCATACACCATGATCAAGTGGGATTTATTCCAGGGATGCAAGGTTGGTTCAACATCCACAAATCAATCAATATGATACACCACACATTTAACAAAGTAAAGGATAAAAATCACATAATCCTCTCAATAGATGCAGAAAAACCAGTGGACAAAATTCAAAATACTTCCATGATAAAAACTCTCAACAAAATAGGTATAGAAGGAATATACCTCAACATAATAAAAGCAATGTATGACCAGCCCACAGCCAGCATCACACTCAACAGTGAAAACTGAAAACTTTTCCTCTGAGATTATGAACAAGACAAGGATGTCCACTCTTGCCACTTCTGGTCAACATAGTACTGAATGTTCTAGCCAGAACAATTAGGCAAGAAAAATAAATAAAATGCATCCAAATTGGCAAGGAAGAAATAAAACTGTTTCTACTTTCAGATGTCATGATATTATATATAGAAACTCTACCCCAAAACTGTTAGAACTAATAAATGAATTTAATAAAGTTGCAGAACACAAAATCAACACACAAAAATCAGTTGTGTTTCTGTACACTAACAAAGAAAGAGAAATTAAGAATGCAATCCCATTGACAATAGCATCAAAAAAATAAAATACTTAGGAATAAATTTAACCAATCTGAAAATCCCTTTAAAATTCAAGCCACCTGATGGAAGCATTACCATCATGATTATGATTTTGAATTTCAATAATAAATTAGTCCCTGTTCATACAAAGATGTTTGTCATTATTCCCAGCAGTCTTAGCCTTGGCAAACATTTAATGCTAAGTATTGTAACTATATCAGATCTGGGTTGATGGACTTTGATATGGGGCCTAATGGGTTGGAGCGGCTGGTGTTCCTGTTGGCCAAAATATTTCAACGTGGACAATACAAAGGCAAATAGTTCCCTTGTCTTTGCAACCAACACAGCCAAGGAGGTTCAAGGGGCAGTGTGCTCTGACACAGACATAGCGAAGGGAAATGGTGGCAGAACTCTTAAGTCGTCTGATACTTAATGTCACACAGATGAAGCACAATAGTAAAGGTGCACCTCACAGGCCTAGCACCTCCTGGCTAATGTGCTGCCAGTGTTCTCTTGGGTTTAAAAGGAAAACCAGAATCCATAACTACATGGCATCAGCCATTGGTGGAAAGCCCTTACACAAAATAATAATGACCATATCCTGGTAGCTTTAACATTTTGGGATATTTTAAAGATCTTTCACAGACATTTATAGGTAAGGAGCTGGGGGGGGGGCTTTAGCCTTTAAAATCATATCTGATTTTAAAACCTGTGCAAGGAATAATAAGGCACAGAGAACTAAGGGGAAAAAATGCTTTTCTTCTCTTCGTAGAACTTTTAGCTACTGTCAGCAAGTTTTCAGGTGTTTGCTTAATCTAATGTTTATAGAATACTTTATTTCTCAAAATAGACATTGAACTCTTATAGAAAACTTAATGGAGGTGATAAGACATATATCATTATCTCCATTTTATGGATCAATTAACTGAGGAGGAGGAAGGTTGACAGTAGAACTAGGACCAGCAGCAGAATATTTAACTCCTCCTCCAGTGTGTTAGATGTTCCTCCACGGTGCTGGACAAGTGTGCTTAGACATACTCAAAATTCCCACTGCCAAAAGTCTAACACTGTACTGTCCAACATGGTTGCCGTTGGGCCACATGTGGCTACTAAGCATCTGAAATGTGGCTAGCCCAAATTGAGATGTGTTGAAAGTGTAAACTACACATCAGATTTCAAAACTTAGTACCCCAAAAAAGGAATGTAAACTACCTCATTAATACTTTTATGTTGATTGTATGGTGAAATGATACCTTAGTTATACTGGGTTAAATAAAATACTACATTATTGAAATTAATGTCACTTGTTTCTTTTTACTTTATTGAATGTGGCTACTAGAAAATTTGAAGTCACAAATAATGGCTTGCATTAGATTTCTAAGGAACAGTGAGTGCTTGTCTAGACAGAATAGTCTCTCTTCTTTGGAGGGATTAAGATATTACCATTCACTTTCGATTGCAGTGAAACTTCCCTAGCAATTGTACACCTTCCTCTCCAGCATTCTTTCTGTTTTGACACGGCTGTAAGCAGGAACTTGATGGCACACATTTTCTCATGTGCCTGTGACCTTGTCTATTGAAAAAAAAAAATAACAGGCAAGGAGCTATGACTACATCTTATTTGAAGAAAAGAAATGAAAATTATGGAATCAACAGTTCCATTTTACTTCCCTTTCCTTTGATATCTGTGTTTAAGCAATCCAGGGATTCTCATTTCAGCCCATTACCAGAATCTCTTCTAGAATATTCTCCCATTTAATTTATTTTTTCCCCTAAAAAGGAGTATGAATCCCTACTGCCTGCCTCTCAGCAATCCTTGACCCTCCCAAGGCAATATCTTGGAAGGCATTCATCACACAGGCATACAGAATCAAGGACAAGGGGACCATTGGATATTCAGATGTATGTTCAGATGTTAGCGACCAACTTTAAGCTCTGGTTTGTAATGGGCTGTGGTCTAATAGAATATTTACAGCTCAAGAAAGAAAAAAAAAAAAAACGAAAGAAGGAAAGAAAGCAGATTGCTTCCAGAAGCTGTGCATCTGCCTCCCGGTAAGCCTGCTGGTTTGACGCGCTCAGCAAAGTGCATGAAGAACTCTCAAACGTCACAGTGATTTGGCTAATTGGGTAAAGATAAGGGTTTCTGAATAGCAGAGTCAGTTTGCCATATTGGCCTGGCACCCAGAGACATGTGATAGAAAAACAGCTCGGCTGTCTGGGTGCATCTGAACGCTCGGTTATTTCATAAAGCCTGCACTGTGTGTTTGGAATGCACATTTGCTCTTATGAATAACAGTAATTGTTTGGCTTGGCCTGCCTTTGTGTGACCGCCAGCTGGCAATGACTGGAACCGTGACACATGACACTCCAGCTGTGTCCACATGTTTCTGCCTTGCAGTATCCACTTATATAATTTGCTTTTTTGATCAACAGTTGAGCCATTTAAGGGAACTCATCATATTACACATGCCAGCTACTTCTCTGCAAATACTTCTATGGCAATTTCAAAAGAAGATTTTTATTATTCCTTGCTTATTATGGTGATGTTGCAACTTTATTAAACATAGTGCAGTAAAAGACACAGTCCTAATTGAACCTGAGTATTTTTCCCTTGAATACACATAATTACAAGACAATAGCTTAGCATTTAATCAAATGAACCATTAAAATAGTAACTAATGATGGTCTTCCTGTGACTGACAGACCTGACCCAGCATCTTTAACAGCTCACCCCCCCCCCTTTTTATTAGGCTTGCTATATTAGTCGTTGTACATGATTAGGTTTGTATTAGGGAACTTATAACTACCTGGGTTATGGTACAGAATCTTATCTACTTGGGTGTTAAAGTTTCTGCTGTGCTACAATCTATTTTCTTCAGAGAGATTTGGAAGAACCAAGCAGAAATTGAATGTGACCCAAAATATACTTGTATTTCTATTACCTTTTCCTGTGAAACTGAAAACACTCACTTAATCCCTCCTTCCTGATACCGAAGAGTAGGGAACACACGCAGTCCTTTCAGCTCTTGGGAAAATTTCAAATTATGCAACCTTGGTAGACTATGACGGGTGAAAGTAAGCCATTGTTGTCGCCTAAAACTCCTCCTAGACTTCTTCTTGTACTATAGCTTGGGCTTGGTTACATTGCTGAGTTAATTGATTAAATAACACAATAGCTGACTGGAGAAGCACGTGTTGACAGTCTTAACAGCCCAGAGAGATGGGTACCTTGCAAAACTGATCCACGCTGGCTGCTCAAGACCCTCTCCTTGGAGAAGGGAAACATTTATTTCATCCTTTCTTTTAGTACTCAGACTCTCCTGGCTCATGTACAAGGCAAAACATTAGTAATATTGGAGGAATTAAACACAGGAGCTGTAAAAAAGTTCAGTGAGGCGGGGAGAGGGATGTGGAAAAGTCAAAGATCTATGAAATTAGTTGTCAGGGGACCTGAATTTTAATTTGGGATCTGTCACTAGCTAGTCATAGTACCTTAGGCACATAAATAGCTTACTTGTCAATGCATCAGGTGCCTGATTCTTAAAAGCAGAGGTGGGAGAGAGAGAGAGAGAGAGAGAGAGAGAGAGAGAGAGAGAGAATAGAAAAGCTCTCCTTCCTAATAAATAGGGTCATTCTGAAGATCCAGTAGGATACTAATCATGAAAGGCCTCCGAAAGTACAGAATATTCTACAAATTCAAGATATTATTAATGTATAAAGTAGTGGACATGGAAGTCAAATTTAAGGGACATATAAATCTTATTTAGGAATATATGTCATCCAAAGCTGGGAACAAGAAAGAAGTATTAGCTGAAAAGATATTGTTTTCTGATGGGCATTTGAGAAAGAAAAACAAGTTGAGAGTTGCTTAAAAAAGTTATTCGCGGCCAACTTAACATCAACAAATTTGGGAGCTGGAAGGAACCAGAAACCTTATAGCCAACATTTTCCATTTTATTGACTAGGAAATTGAGTCACAGCAAAAGGAACTGAATTGCCCAAAGCCACACAGCCAGATGGTGGTACAGGGAGGAAACCCAGGTCTCCTGACACTGACTCCAGCCTTCATTATTGGACCTTGGGAGAAAGTATTCTGTCAAAAGGCACACAACAAGAATTAAGAAAGTTCCTGTGGAAAAAATCTTTGTTTGGCTGTGGGAAAATCAGAAGAGGTAAATGGAAAAAGTGCCAGACATTGATGCATGAGATCACAAGACAATAAAAACCAGGATTAACAACCAGGAACAAAAGCTTGTCACATGTCTGGAGGGCTTTGATGAGAGGCATGCTGGGACTTAGCAACCGGCTGTTGGGGACAGGGAAGAAGTGGTAAAAGACAGGACTGGTGTTGGAATCTTTACCCGATCCAAAGAATTGGTCCCATGGGGGAGTAGCCACTGGCACAAAGAAGTGTAGCAAACAGTCTCCCACCAGACACTTGCTAACATTTGGGGGGATTTGGAGCCGAAGGATGTGGCACAGCAGCAGCATCCAGACAGCAGTGATGCCTGAAGTCAGGAAGCCGACAATGTCATGGTTCTGGGTGGTCCATCTGCTTTGGAATAAGACCCCAGCCAGCAGCTGGAGTTACCAGAAACAGGGTCCAGCTCGTAGGAAAAGAAGCTTGCAAGAACTAGAACTGTCTTTGACATATGTTGAGTACAATAATGAAGAACAAGGTATCCATCTCGCAGCCACTTGAGCTGGGACGCAGGGCAGACTCTCGTCTGAAAACAATGGGTGAAGTGAAGAATATGGGAACTAGGCAAGCCAATTTCAGAGGGAAGGAGGAGGTCTGAGATTGTCCCCAAGCCCACTTAGAACTCCAGGCTTAGGACTGGAGACTAGTTCTGCCAGTGTGGTTTGAGTCTCGTGAAGCACTAGTGTCTTTGGTCAGACTTGTTGGCTGAAAGACTACAGCTTGAAAGTCTATAGTGATTGCTGCTGAAATATGAGGAATTCAGGGCCTAGCATAACTTCAGCCATTTCCTCAATTATGCAAAGACTTAATCTTGGATTATTCTCTAGAGTCTCAGTACGTGAGGGCAAAGGCTATATCTGTGTGTTTGCCATTATATGTCAGGTGCCTCGCATAAAGCCAGATACAGAGTAATCATTCAATAAATACTTGTGAAAAAAAATGAATACATATCCAGACTGCTCCCTTCCTTTGTTGGCCATTCCAACATTATTTCTCTGATATTAAGACCTAACACTGCTGATGGGCACCCTGCCTGCTTTATAGAGTTGTCCAGGTCTGTAGCCACAGAACACTGAAAACTGTGGTTGCAACAGACTCTTATCTGAAGTGACCATGTGATTGGGAGAAGAGGATGTACGTCTCCTTCACCATCACTTTGTCCCTTTTCTTACACAAAGAGTTCATAGTTTAAATGGAACTCTAGGAGAAGAATATAAATTTATAAAAAGGAGAGCAGAACACCTAATGCTTGAACAAGTGCATATTTTCTCTTCAGTGTTATCGAGAGGGAGGTATCAGAAAGGAAGGAATAATTCAGATTCCAAGGGCATTCAAAATGTCGGTGCCTAATTTAATGTGGCCAGGATTTTTTAGGAAGCAAAACTCATTCATTTATTTATATATTCATTTATGAATTCTCTAGGCCTCAATTTCTCCATTGTAAAATCAGAATAAAAATAATAGCTGTCTTCTAGGGCTGTTGTGATGATTAAAGAGCTTAGAGATACAAAGATTCAGAAAAACTTTTGGTACATAGTAATGTCTCAATGAAGGTTAGCTATCATCATCCTCATCATCATCATCATCACTACCACCATCATCATCACAGACAAATCACTTGTTCAGAAAAGAACATAATTGAAGACTGGGAGCTCCCTGAGGACAAGTGTGGCATAGTTACCACTGTATTTCTAACCATCAGTATAGAACTCAGCACAAAGTGGGTGCTCAACAAACGTTTGTTTATTAGCAAAGAACATATGTATAAAGTCCAGCTGAACCTTGATGGATTAAAAAAAAAAGGAAGAAAAATGGTGATATGGAAAGGCATTCTGAGTAAATGGAAATCAGGAAAGATAGAGGATGTGCACATTTAAGAAGGGCATCCTGTATACTCCTGAACATCCCTGCTCTGAGAGGACAGGGATACTATGCAGCCCTGACGTGTGGTCAGTGCCTGGGTAACGAGAGCTTTGAAAGCCAGGAGAAGGTGGTCGGCCTTTGTTATGAATCAGAATATTCCCAGTTCCTTCCTACAACAGAGAGACGGTAAACGCTTAACAAATGTCAGCCAATATCTAAAAAATTGTACAAGAGTTGCAATTTGGGTGAACTTTAGTCACTGATTTCATTATGTAACAAGCCATTTACTTTTTTATTTTTATTTTTTATTGTTAGTTTCAGGTGTACAGAACAATGCAATAGTTACCCTTTTCACCCTCACAAAGTAACAGCCCCCCTCCCCCCATCCACTGCCCTCCCACCCCCGATATCGTGCTTATCTATTACAATTCCATTGAATCCGTTCCCGCACTCTACTCCATGTCCCGAGGTTATATGTATATATAATTATAGTTGACATACAGTATTATTCAACATCAGTTTCAGAAATACAATGCGGTGGTCAGGCCTCTACATCAACTATGAAGTGGACTCCCCAAAAGGACATGGGTCCATCTGGCCCCCTAAGAAATGCTTACAACATTATTGATTGTATTCCTCGGACTGTCTTTTTCTATCCCTGCGGCCATATTACAATTACCCAATTGTATTGTCTCATCCCTTCCCCTTCTCCTTCATCCCCACCCCCTCCCGACTAGCAACCCTCAGTTCTTCCTCTGTGTCTCTGAGACGATCTCCATCCACTTCTCCCATCCATTCAGTTCCTTAGAATCCACGTATAAGTGAGGTCATATGATATTTGTCTTTCTCTGACTGACTTATTTCACTTAGCATAATGTTCTCTAGTTCCATCCATATTGTTGCAAAGGGTACTATTTCCTTCTTCTTTATAGCTGATAAGCCATTTACTTTTAAAATGTTGCTTCTGCTTTAAAATTCATTATTATTCACTAGGAGAATAGTATGCAAATATTTTAAAAGTGTATAAAATAGAAAGCTGGGGTATAGATGGCTGACAGAGTGCTGCTGCTGCTGTAATAACAGGAGAAAAAAATGGATAACCTACAAAATCATAACTTTATTTGAACCTGTGAGAGAACTAAGGTTTCAGAACAAAACATCTAAGGAAAGACAGGTGCTTTCAAAGAGCCAGGAGGACATGACCATGGACTTCCCTAGGCAGAGCACAGGAAGAAGACAGGACAATCAGACAAGTGGGTAAGAAGGTTTTACCTAATATCTTTAATGAATTGGGAAGAGCTGAGTGTGGGCTACTGTTGAGAACACAGATGCACACCTAATCACAGGCTTCTCTCCATCAGTTTCACCTAGGAACTTGCCCAGGTGCTCATGAAACAGAATGAGGACAGAGCAGGACACCAAAGAGAGCCTCCATTCTGGTAGAGCCCTCGTGGCAGGGAGCAGGTTCCCTGTGAGATAGGCACCAAGCCCTGCACAGGCCTCTCCCCCGGTGGAAGAAAAGCCTTTCACATTCCCTAGGATGTAAGAAAGAAACTTGGATTTTCAAAAAGAATGACAGAGGGGTGGAAATGGTGAACATGAGTCAAAAATTTCATTTTTTTTCTAATCTTTAAAAGTGCTGTATAACTAGTTGACTGTCTAAAGCAAAAACAGCAGCAATGTATAAAAGTATAAAATAGTAGCAATTTAATAAAAAACAAGTTGTACTGGTGAAGCATAAACATATAGGTCAATGGAACAGAATAGAGAATCCAAAAATATATCCACACATATATGCTCAGTTAATTTTTGAACACGCTACAGAGGTAATTCAGTGGAAATGCAAGCTCACTACAGATTCTTTCCCAGGATCCTGTAATAGCATCATACCTAGGCTTATCTTAGTAAACTCCTAAACACCAGAGTCAGGGAGAAAAATCTAGAAAGCAACAGGAGGGGGGGGAAAATAAGGTGTATCTTCAAAGGGACAGCAATAAAACATATGACTGACTTTGAAGCAGAAAATATGGAAAATAGAAGATAATAGAATAGCATCTTCAAGGCACTCAGAGAAAATAACTGAACATCTACAGTTCTCTATCTGTATAAAATATTTTTCAAAAATAAATGCAAGATATTTTTTATTTTGGTAGAATCTACAAAGGCACAAAAGATTGTTGTTCCCATAGTAACTATAAGAATAACCCATATAAAATAAAAATCATGCTTTTATTAATTTAACTAGCTAGCAAAGAATACTACAAACCAGGAATCCTTGATAAACTGAGTTCTAGCAGGTAATTATTTCTTCATAACTGAGCATAAAGCTATGGAAGCTTCCATACCTATAGTGCAACCATTCTGAGGACAAGTGGATGGAAGAGCTAGCACTCTCATATTCAGAGACTTCGCCTAGATGAAGAGAAGTCAGACAAACCTTAAAATACTGTGTAAGTTGGCAGGACATTGGAATCTGGAAAACCCCCAAATGCAAAAACAAAATTAGTAGACTTGACAAATATTTCCCTTTACCATGTCTCTGAATTTTTGCCAAGAAAGCAACAGTGAAGGGTGTTTGGAAGTCTAAGATTGCCTGTTTTCACTATCGCTGGATTCCTGCGCCCTGTTGAATCCAAAGGTAAACCAAATTTATCTTGAACGAAAAAGTGAATTTAGCAATGCCACAGAATACAGGCCAGTATGTGAAAATCAATTGTATTTGTATTTACTGGCAACAAGTATTTAGAAAATGAAATATAAGGTACACCACCATAGTCAATCTAATTTTTAAAAACGTATGAAATGATTTAGGAATACAGTTAACAAAGGGAATGTAAACCATTTACTTTGAAAGCTATGAACATTGCTGAAAGCAATTAAAGAAGACCTAAATAAGTGGCCTAAAATGAAAAAAATCAGGAGAATGAACAAATAGGTTATGGTATATTCATACAATGGAATACCACAGAGCCATGAAAACTAATAAATTTTTGCCACATGTCACAGCAACAGATATAAGGTTAAGCTAAAGAAGCTAGACACTATATATATAGATATAGATATAGATATAGATATAGATAGATAGATATATAGTTACCTCACTGTGATCACTTTGTAAAACTTCATGTCACTGTACACCTGAGATTTTTGCACTTAAGGTATGCATGTTAAAGTTAAAGTAAAAAGTTTAAAAGAAAATACTCTCTCCAAGCCTATCCATAAGCCCATGCAGAAAACCCACATAGAGAAGCCACAGCCCAGCTGAGGTTTCAACTGACAGACAGTATGGACCACCAGACATGTGAATGGAGACGTCTCCAGATGACTCCAGACTCCAGTCTTCATGTAACAAAGGCAAGCTGTCCCTGTTGTGTCCCACCCAAATTCATGACCCACAGAAACCATGGGAGATAATAAAATCAGTGCTCTTATGGGATGATTGATAGTTTTAAAACAAAAGTAACCATAGGAACATGGGTTGGCAGTGCCACTGGCAATATGTGAAAATGGCAGTTACACTGTAACTATTGTACACCTACACCCAAGCTCACCATCTTCAAAAATCTTCCCTGATTTGATTGTTGAGAATTAGTGCCTACTTTCTCATATTGTGGTGAAGTTGAACTTTTTTTCCCTACATATAAATTAATTCTATATTTTTGGGGGGACTTTTAATAGTTTGTATCTCTTGCCCATTTACATTTTGAAAACTCTGGGCTTCAATTCACAGTTTGTGTGGATTCCTTATATAATCAAGATTTGAAAAGGCCTTTCTTTTTGTCAAGTGGGAAAAAGTTAAAGAATCAGACACGAATTCTATATGAGACTCAGAACACTGAACATTTGTTAATTGTAGTAGAGGAACTTATTTTCTCCTTCATTGATTTACTGAATGGTGTTCAGCCCTTGGGGCAGCCTTTTTTCCCTATAGCAGGAATGTTCCCGAGAGGACAGTAAGCCAATGGTGATGCTAGGAGGCTCTGTAATCCTTAGGGATGAGAATAAGATGTTTGGCAGAGTATTCAGTGAACTCAGTGAAGGCCTTGAACTTAGGGAAAATTACTCTGTTGAGACTTTGGCTTAATATTAAAATATAATTCAGTGTTTTTCCATAAATTACTACTTAAGGCAGAAGAAAGCAAATGTATATGACAGAAGGATCTAGAGCAGAGCTCTTTCTGTGAAATTGTGAGTTTCATCTTTAGGATTCATGCAAAGTTTGTAATCCATTTTTTCATATTTGTATTAATATGAAAAAAATATTTTGCCCAAATATTTGAGAAAATTAGAAACGAATGGGAGACATGCTAGGCTGACATTAGGCTTTCAGTATCCCAAGAACTCTGCCATATTCACCTGGACACACTTGTACCTTAGTTTCAGAAGCACGGGATGGTATGCCACATATCATAAGTAGCACTATAATATGAATAAATCTGCTTTTATCCAGATATGTCATTATAGTTATTAATTAAAAATTGTACCCTCTTCGTGTTCACATAATTTTTGTTCATTTATTCATTAATTGCTTTATTCAACAAGTATTGATTTTTTTCGCATTTTAATATAGGAGCATTACATCTTTTTTGCATATTTTTCATTTTCTTTATTTTTTAATTTTTCAGGTTACAGTTGACATTCCATATTATATTAGTTTTAGGTATACAGCATAGTGGTTAGACATTTATATAATTTATGTAGTGATTCCCCTCATTAGTCTATCACCCCCCCCCTCACACCATATATACTTGTTGTAACATCATTGACTATATTCCCTGTGCAGCACTTTACATCCTCATGACTATTTTGTAACTACCAATTTGTATTTTTAATCCCTTCACCTTTCTCACCCAGCTCCCCAACCCTATTCCCGTCTGGCAACCATCAGTTTGTTTTCCATATCTATGAGTCTATTTCTGCTTTGATTGTTTATTTTGTTCTTTAGAGTCCACATATAAGTAAGATCATATGGTATTTGTCTTTCTCTGTCTGACTTATTTCCTTAGCCTAATACCTTCTAGGTCAATCGATGCCGTCGTAAATGGTAAGATTTCATTCTTTCTTATGGCTGAGTAATATGCCATTGTATATATGTACCACATCTTTATCCAATCATATATTGGCAGACATTTGGTTGTTTCCATAATTCAGCTATTGTAAATAATGCTGCAGTGAACATAGAGGTGCATATATCTTTGTGAATTAGTGTTTTGGATTTCTTCAAATAAATACCCAGAAGTGGAATTGCTGGGTCATAAGGTAGTTCTAGTTTTCATTTTTTGAGGAACCTCTATACTGTTTTCCATAGTGGCTGCACCAATTTGCATACCCACCAGCAGTGCACAAGAGTTCCCTTTTCTCCACATCCTGGCCAACACTTGTTTGTTGATTTACTGATGATAGCCATTCTAAGAGGAGAGAAGTGGTATCTCATTGTGGATTTAATTTACATTTCTCTGATGATTAGTGACACTGAGCACATTTTCATATGTTATTGTCCATCTGTATGTCCTCTTTAGAGAAATGTCTATTCAGGTCCTCTGCCTATTTTTTATTGGATTGTTTGTGGGTTTTTTGTTGTTGACTTGTATGAGCTTTTTATAAGTTTTGGATATTAACCCCTTATCAAATATATCATTGGCAATTATCTTCTCCAAATCAGTAGGCTATCTTTACATTTTGTTGGTGGTTTCCTCTGTGAAAAAACTTTGTATTTTGATGTAGTCCCATTTGTTTAATTTTTCTTTTGTTTCCCTTGTCTAAGGAGATAAATCAGAAAAAAAAATATTACTAAGAGCAATGTCACAATGTTTACTGTCAATGTTTTGTTCTAGGAGTTTGATGGTTTCAGGTCTTACATTAAAGTCTTTAACCAATTTGGGGCTTATTCTTGTATGTGATATAAGAAGGTGGTCCAGTTTCATTTTTTTGCATATTATCTGTCCAGTTTTCCCAACACTTTACTGAATAAACTGTCTTTACCTCACTGTATATCCTTGCATCCTTTGTCACAGATTAAATGTGGGTTGAGGTGTAGGTTTATTTCTGCGATTTCTATTTTCTTCCATTGATCTATGTATATGTTTTTATGCTAGTACCATGCTGTTTTGATTATGATAGCCTTATAGTATAGTTGATATCAAGTAGTGTGATACCTCCAATTTTGTTCTTAAGATTGCTGTGGCTATTCAGGGTCTTCTGTGCTTCCCTATAAATTTTAAGATTATTTGTTCTAGTTCTGTGAAAAATGCCATTGGTATTTTGATAAGAATTGCATTGAATCTATAGATTGCTTTGGATAATATGGATATTTTAGCAATGTTAATTATTCCTATCCATGAACACAGTATGTGCTTCCATTTGTTTGTATCTTCTTCAATTTCTTTCTTCAGTCTCTTATAGCCTTCCAAGTACAGGTCTTTTACCACCTTGGTTAACTTTATTCCTAGGTATATATATTTTTTTGATGCAATTGTAAATGGGATTGTTTTCTTAATTTTCTTTCTGACAGTTCATTATTGGTATATAAAAAGGGAACCAATTTCTGCATATTAATTTTATATCCTGCTACTTTACTAGATTCATTTACCAGTTTTAATAGAGTTTTTTGGTGGAATCTTTAGGTTTCTCTCTACATAGTATCATGTCATGTGTAAATAATGACAATTTTGCTTTTTCTTTTCCCATTTACATGCCTTGTATTTCTTTTTCTTGTCTGATGGCTGTGGTTAGGACTTCCAATACTATGTTGAATAAAAGTGGTGAAAGTAGGCATCCTTGTCTTGTTCCTGATCTTAAGGAGAATGCATTTAGATTTTCCCCGTTGAGTATGATGTTAGCTGTGGATTTGTTGAATATGTCCTTTATTATGTTGAGGTATAGTCCCTCTATTCCCACTTTGCTGAGAGTTTTTATCATAAGTAGATGCTGGGTTTTGTGAAATGCTTTTTCTGCATCTATTGATATTATCATATGATTTTTGTCCTTCATTTTGTTGTGGTGTATCACATTAATTGATTTGCTGTATTGAACAAACCTTGCATACCAGGAATAAATCCCACTTGCTCATGGTGTATGACTTTTTTTTTTAAAGATTTTATTGGGGGAATTGAGGGAGGGGAACAGCACTGAGGAGTCAGGGAAGGGGAACAGACAAGTTGCTGTCCTTTTGTTCTTGAGTCTAGTTGTGGAAGATGTCGCTTCAACTGGCCCATTTTGGTATTATAATTATGCTTTTCCTGAGTGAGGCAGTCGCTCACTGGCCATTGAATGGCTGCTCACAGCGGCTCACGGCAGCGCACGAAAGCTCACGCCAGCTGCCAGCCAGCCCCACTGCAGCCTACGCCGTCGCTGGTGACTCAAGGCAGCCGGGCTCGAGGTCCAGCTGTTGTTCACCATCTTAACTGTAGAGGATGCAGCATCACTGGCCCTCAGGTGGGATCTGAACCAGGGCCCTGCTACTCAGAGCTGGTGTCCCAAGCCAACTCTTAACCAACGCACCGCTCGGCCGGCCCAGTATATGACCTTTTTAATATGTATTGCTGAATTCGGTTTGCTAATATTTTGTTGAGGGTTTTTGCATCTATGTTCATCAGGGATATCAAACTATAATTTTCTTTTTTTGTAATGTCTTCATCTGGTTTTGGAATCAGGGTAATAGTGACCTTGTAAAATGAGCGTGGGAGCTTTCTCTCCTCTTCAATTGTTTTGGAACACTTTGAGAAGGATGGGTGTTAAATCTTCTTTGAATGTTTGGTAAAATTCACCTGTGAAGCCATCCAGTCCAGCACTTTTGTTTGTTAGGAGTTTTTTGATTACTGATCCAATTTCATTAATAGTAATCAGTCTATTCAGATTTCTGTTTCTTCTTGAGTCAGTCTTGGAAGATTGTATGTTTCTAGGAATTTATCCATTTCTTCCAGATTGTCCAATTTGTTGGCATATAATTGTTCATAATATTTTCTCATAATTCTTTGTATTTCTGTGGTGTCAGTTGTCACTTATTTTCTTTCATTTCTGATTTCATTTATTTGGGTTCTCTTGATGAGTCTGGTTTAAAGGTTTATTAATTTTGTTTATCTTTTCAAAGAAAGAGCTCTTAGTTTCGTTGATTTTTTGGTATATGCTTTTTAGACTCTATACATTTATTTTTGCTCTCACTTTTATTATCTTTATTATTTTTTTCCTTGTATTCACTCTGGACTTTGTTTGCTGCTGTTTTTCTAGTTCCTTTAAGCATAAGGTTCTATTGCTTATTTGAGATTTTTCTTGTTTCTTGAGGTAGGCCTGTATTGCTATGAATTTCTCTGTTAGGACTGCTTTTGCTGTGTCCCATAGATTTGGGGTCATTGTGTTTTCATTTTCATTTGTCTCAGGTGTCTCTTGATTTCTTCCTTGACGTCACTGTTGACCCATCCATGTTATTTAGCTGCCATGTGTTTGTGTGTTTTCCAGTTTTTCTGCTTGTAACTGACTTCTAGTTTCATACCACTGTGGTGAGAGAAGATGCTTGATATAATTTCAGTCTTCTTAAATTTATTGATACTTATTTTGTGGCCTAACATATGATCTATCTTGGAAAATGTTGCATATGCACTTGAAAAGAATGTATATTCTGCTGATTTCAGGTGAAATGCCCTAAAAAGAACAATTAAATTCATCTAGCCTAGTGTGTCATTTAAGGTCACTGTTTTCTTGTTGATATCTGCAGCTCTCAGAGATGTTGTAAAACAATTACTGTTACTGTTGGGGTTGAGGGTGGTTTAACCAAACAATTTCTGAGGCCTTTTCCAAAAGTAGAAATCTTGTGATTCTAGGCATCGGCCTCTGATATGCACCTCTGTATCTCTGATAAATGTTTTTTGCACTTCCACTTGCCACTTATACCCTTAGAAACAACCTTAGACTGTTCCAAGAACTGAAGAGACATGTGATAGTGTTTTCTAAACCATAAAGCATCATCTACATATAAGGGACTGTTTTCTGAATTTAAACTCAGCAGTCCATATAATCTCTTGCAGCAGGTCTCCTCTTCCTCCTGCAGATCCATATCCCTTCTTTGCAGTTAGAGAGAGAATTGGGAGCCTTCCAAGCACAGATTATCTCAACAGGGCTTCTGTTGCATATTTAAAGGGTTCAACTCCATAAACTGAAGAGTCAAAATCATGGCTATCTGCTGTGTCTGATTCATCCAGAGCCATGTTTTCTCTGCTTTCTATATCATTTAAATGAAAATTCTTTATAGTTCAATTATACCAGGTTAGTGCCAAGTTATCTTCGATGCCTCAGATCCTGGTCCTACTCATGAGATGGGTCTGAATGCATAATTTAGAATCTATCACCAAGAGAACAAATAGTCCAGATAAGAATAACCAGAAGAGAATTAAATTAGGAGAGCACTAGATCTCCAACCCTGGGTGAATAGCCACTGATTCTTGTTGGATAATTGAGCAGACCAGTCACTTAGGAAAACACTTTGATTTTAACTATTTGTGTAACTAATATGTATGCCAATAGCCAAGACCATGGCTGAGTGGTGTCGATAATCTTAGCAGCCTAGGACTGGAGTCACTCAACTCTGACGTAGTTAAGCAACTGTATGATCTTGACTTTGCTCCTCTAACTTCGGTGCCCTTCAGGGTCTTCAGCTGAAAAATGAAGATTGGAAGAGATGAATTAAAGGCACTTCCAATCTTCAACATATTTTTTCTCCTAATAATACAAATGGTTATTTCTACTCAAATTCATGGATTTGACCTGAGCTATCAAAATTTGTTAATATAACCCTTTTATGATAAACAATCATAGAATATGGACAATTGCCTCAGACTCCAAACATTGGGGATGCCATATAAGTCAGTGGCTCAGACAGAAAGTCATTAGCAAAAAGAGAGAGCTATCTATATGCTGGCACGTGAAGCTCTTATACCTTCTGCCTGAAATCACTCTCTCCACTTCTTCTGGTCCCCAAGGCAAAGCTGATGGACCAGTTCCTCTCTTCTCATCAGATATGGCACCCTACATGTGATCTTTATACACTGCATTTTTGCTCTCAAAACTGTTTTGATTTATGAAAATGTCTGTTGGGTGCTAGGTGTGGAAATAGGAGATACATAATATGCTTTGTTATGAGCTCTACATGCCCCAGAGATGGCTCCAAGTCCCAAACTCTTATGGGCAGTTAATCTTAGAAACACATCTCTCTTTCTGCATGTCTGTCACTCATTGCTGACAATATATTACATGTCTATTTGTTTTTTGTTTTTTTGGTTTTTTTTCAGCTGAGCCATCCTGCCACCTGTTGGCAGCTCAGCAGCAGCTCAGCTCGGGCCGGGAATTGAACCGGCGACCCTGTTGCTCAGAGCTCGCACTCTTGAGCAAGCTGTTAACTAACTGAGGCACTCAGCCGGCCATATTTGTTGCTTTGTCTATTGTCTGTCTCCCCTGCTAGGATGTAAATACCTTGAAGTTATGGATTTTATCTCTCAATTCACCAGCATATACCCAGGGTCAAGAAATTATACATAAAATTGTTGCAGGTTATAGGATTATGAGGTCCACAGCCCTTTGTTTCCTTACTTACTTTCCTCCATCCTAAAAAGACTTCATGGAATGCTCAAAACTGCTTTCAGGTGCCATCTTTTACTCTCACAGAGGAGAAAACAGAGAGCCAGGAATGTTTAATGTTTCTCTGAGACCACAAAGCCAGTTAGTGGCAGGGACACTGGAGCTCTGTTTCTGATGTGCTTTCCACTCTGCTTAACCATCAAGAAGCCTTCACTAGCAGATAAATTCATTCCTCAGGGACTCTTCCTATTTTCTTATGCATCAAACAGGAAATTAGTTTTTGTTTTGTTTTGCTTTTACATTTTTATCACTAGTGCCCAGGCCAGAGTTCCCAATGTCCATCATTTCCAGTCTCATAAAGGTCAGATGCCTTCCCTGCATCCCCATTCAGGCCCATTTATTCCCCTCAAAGGAGTTGGAGGCCAACTCCTCCACTCCTGCTCTCCAGACTGGAGAAGAAAATTTTTGCCCTGCCCCATTGCCGCTGGCTCTCTCTGGGTCAGTGGGGGAAGGGGGATGACAGGGCAGAGCCTGTGACATCCTGGCTGATGAAGAAATCTCCCAGATTGCAAGTCCACTTGTAAATGCAAATGACAGTCAACAAGGAGGAATCACAGAAACAGATGCCTCAGGCTCCCATTATGGTAACTGTGAGGGGGTTTCAGTGCCAGGGCCCACAATTCACCCTTTGCTTTGCTGAGGAAGTCTTACAGCCTGAAGATTTAATGGACATTGACAAGAGTGGAGATCTTCACATCAGAAAATTGTCAAAGACCCAAAACAATCTCTTAAGAAGAGATGACTTACAACTGGGAAGAAGGGAAAGGGATAAAAAGAAAGAGGGTTGCTGGGTTCTTACCAGACAAGCTGGTTTCTATTGAAAATATAAAAGATGAGAAACATGGCATGACAGCAATGTTTCTCATTGTTGTGAGAAAGCAGTTGTGACTGCTTTAATTAAAGAAAAATCACTAATACGTGCTATGGAGGAAAGTTGGTTTGTCTGTGTTTATTTCCACCGTACGTTGCTCATAAACATGCCTGTACAGCCTACATGTCATTTATCGAGAGGCCAACCAGGTCGAGGAACATGGAGACTGACTGTTGCAAGGGTGGGAAGGAGCAGAATGTCCCTCCTGCCACCCACAAGGGAACCTCTTTTAGCTTCCACTTTCAAGAGGTAACCTAAAGAGACGAACAACTGGAGGTGAGGGGTAGGAAATGCAGAAAGAAAAGGAAAACTTGGGAACAGAAGAGAAAGAGAACAGCAAAAAAGGAACAAAACAACATAAACCCACTGGCATTACAATGAGACTGCCACACACAACAGTTGCTGCTGTTGGAGATTTTGGAGCTCAAAGCAAGTTCACCTTGGTCAAAAGAGATAATTGGGGTTAATCATGGATGGTAGTATTATTTTTATTTCAGTCTTGATTTTTTTCTCCATTTTCCAATTTTTCTACATTGAGCATGTATTACTTTTATTAGTCTAAAAACAAGCAAAAAAAAATCACTCTGCTAATTATCAGCTGTGCTTTTTTTGGGCAACTGTCTTAACCTCTTCACACCTTAGTTGCCTCATCTGTAGAATGCAAATTAATATGTCATCATAGTTTTTGTAGTAGTTATAAAGAACCAATCACAATTTTAAGCATATAGTAAATACTTAACAAATGGCCATTGTTATATTATCATAAACATGACATGTTATTTTTCAAGAAGCTAGGAAGAAGAAATACATTCACCAAAGAACAAGCATGTTATCAGGAAGACCTTTCCCATCACTTTGGTCTTCTTTCCAAACTTTGCCACATTATCAAAACTTACTTCTAGGTGTTTTTTTCTGAAAAGAATCAAAAGAAGCACCAAACACCCATACTGGATACTGGTTCTGAATCCTGATGCACTGGCCCTGTCCTCGCAGTTAGGTGGTGCCCCCTTCACCACACACGGCTTTTCCCAGGCAAACTTCTCCTAATGTTTAAATCAGCTACCTCACTGGATTAAGCTATCTGCAGGGATTGGACTTCTTGGGTGCCCTGACTGAACTTACATCTTTTTCCTTGATCGATCTCTCACTGAAAACATTGTACATTAGCTAGATAACAGCAGTTAGGGAGGACACAGAATACTCTAGTTCTCTGGGCCCCAATTCCTCGGGTGAAACCAGGGATTGGATGATGTAATGTTACTTTCTCCTGGAATATTTTATGTGGTGGTCAAAATTTTTCTGGTTTTCCCTCAAAGCCAGCACACTACTTCTCTCAGGTAGTGTTTTAAGCCTACATTTTAAGGCTTATTTTTTACTATGGAAGAGGCTTTACCCTTTATGAGTAATTTCAGTCATCATTAACATATCACAGATGAGATATTGGCTTTCATTGCCTTTCTAGGTGGAGGAGCATGCAAGCTCTGGAGACAAATGACCTGGCAGAAACAAAGCCGAGACCCCCCTCGGGCCTGTCCATGCAAAGTCAAGTGGAGACCCAGAACACGGAGATTCATGTATGTCACATTTCTTACAGGATTTGATGTGACGTATAGCCAGGAACCTTTTACTAAGCTCAACATGGAAACTGGGATAACCCAGTTTGTCTGACAATAGGCAAAGTGGAAGATGGTATTGTAGTCAAAATATTACAACATAATTATTTTCTCCAGAGGGCCATCAGTATGTTTATGGTCAGTTAGTGAACAACACCAGAATGTTTCTTTGAAAAAATCAATCTGAATGTGGGGTTAGAAAAAAATTGGAGCATATGTTTTTTGAAAGAACAGAAAGTCAGCTGCTCTTTAAGCTACTCCTTGAAAAATATCACTTTAGAATGATAAGAACACAAAGAGTATCTCTAATGAGGAAGTATCAGTTGGTTGTAAAATTTTAAAGGGTCAAGGACGTTTTATACAATATACCAAAGATAATGTGTCTGAATATACGTATTTTAGGTCTAAAGACTTGGCAGGGAAGTAGAGAAGGAATGAAAGGTCTGTGCCTGAATTATAAGCTGATTATGATAGGCTCAGCAAGAGGGCTAAGAAAAACTTGGAGGACTCACACATCCCTATTTCAAAACTTATTACAAAGCTACAGTGAGCAAAAAGAGGTGGTACTGACATATGGATAGACATACAGACTAATGGAAGAGAGTTGAAACTCTATACGTCTATGGCAAATTGATTTTCAACAAGAGCGCCAAAACCGTTGAATGGGGAAATAATGGAATTTTCAAGAAACAATCCTGGGACAGCCAGATGTCCACATGCAATAGAATGAAGATGGACCCCTACGTCAAGACTCCCTACTACAGATTTTAACTCAAAATCAATCAAATATCTATATGGAAGAGCCAAAATTATCAAACTCTTAGGTGAAGCCATAGAGATAAATCTTTATGACCTTAGATTTGGCAATGAATTCTTAGATATGATACCTCCAAAGCAGGAGCAAAAATACATTAATTGGACTTAATCATAGTTAAGAATTTCATGTATCAAAGGGCATTATCAAGAAAGTGAAAAGACAACGTACAATGTGGGAGAAGGTGTGATTAGAGCCTAGTATCCAGAGTATGTAAATCACTCTTACGACTCAACAACAAAGACAACTCTATTTAAAAATGGACAGGGCCGGCCGAGTGGTGTGAAGGTTAAGAACTGGCTTGGGACGCCAGAGGGCCCCGGTTCGGATCCCACATATGAGAGCCAGTGACACTGCCCTCCACAGCTAAGATGCTGAACAACAGCTCAACCTGGAGCTGGGCTGCCGTGAGTCGCCAGCAACAGCATAGGCTACAGCCACTGCTGCAGTGGGTTGCCATGGGCTACCGTGTGTAGCCAGCAGCCAGAGTGAGCAGCCATCCAGAAGCTGGCAACTGATCTGCCTCACCCGGGAAGAGTGCAATGATGGTGCCAACTTGGGCCAGTGAAGCAACGTCCTCCACAACTAGACTGAAGAACGACAGCAACTTGTCTGTTCCCCTTCCCTCAATTCCCCACCACTGTTCCCATCCTCCCAATTCTCCAATAAAATTCTTTAAAAAAAAAATGAACCAGAAAATTATCACATGACATAACAATTCTACTCTTACTACAGGCAACCCTTGGTATCTGCAGGGGATTGGTTCCAGGACCCCCGAGGATACCAAAATCCACAGATGCTCAAGTCCTTTATATAAAATGGTGTAGTATTTGCATGTGACCTACACACATCCTCCCATATACTTTGAGTCATCTCTAGATTACTTATAATACCTAATACAATGTCAATGCTCTGGAAATAGTTGTTATACTGTATTGTTTAGATAATAATGACAAGAAAAACAAGTCTGTACATGTTTAGTACAGATGTAACCACCATTGGCCTAGCCACATAGTACATGTCAGCAACAATGTAACCTTTTTTCGAATATTTTTGATCCTTAGTTGGTTGAATCCCAGGATGCGGAACTTACAGATACAGAGGGTGGAATGTGTATCCCCAAAAGAATTGAACACAGGCACCCAAACAAATACTTGTACTTGAATGTTCATAGCAACACTATTCACAGTAGCCAACTCAAATATTTATTAACAGATTAACAGATTACCAAATTATGGTGCATACGTACAATAGAACATTAATTCAGCAATGAAGAGGAATGAAGTACTGATGTGGATGAACCTCAGAAACATACTAAGTGAGAGAAGCCAGACGCAAAGGCTACATAGTGTATGATCCGATTTATAGGAACTATCCAGAGCAGGCATAGCCAGAGAAGCAGAAAGTATATTGGCGATTGCCAGGGGCAGAGAGGAGGGAGCGATGGGGATTGACTGCTAAATGGGTACAGAGTTTTATTTGGGGGTGATGAAAATGTTTTAGAACTAGACAGTGGTGGTGGTTACATAATATTGTAAATGTACTAAACGTTGAATTGTTCGCTCTAAAATGTTAAGTTTATGTTATGCAAATTTCACCTCAGTAAAAAAAGATAATTAAATAAATAAATATCAATCAAGTAGTTAATTAAAAACAAACAAACAAAAGAGCTGGCAGAATGTGGCAGAGGCTAGGCCCCATGTGTCCACTCACATGGGTGGATTTGTTCCTTTCTCGTCTTTCATTTGAGACACACTCTGTGCTTGGGACAGTCCCCACATGGCCTCCTGTCCCAGCCAGCCTCCCAGGCAGCAACTATAAAGCTTGTCCCTCCACCCACCACTCTGCCTTTGGCTGTAAGAACAAATATGCAATCTTGGGGAAGTAGGGGTTGAGGTGGAAGGTTTTCACATAATAGAGAAAACCACAGGGCCATTGATGCTGAGGTACAAACTACTAAGGTTATAGGTATTTTTGTAATTGCGATGATTACAAGGCTGGCATTTTAAAACAATTATTACCTTTTGTTTTTGTTTTTTAAGAAGCAAACCCACATACCTTACACTCGTGTCTGTTTTGTATAGAACCTTCTGTCTCCCACGCTAGTTGCTTCTCATTAAGTACTATGGAAATGACTCTGCTTGACAACATATGCGTAAGTAATATATGGATATCTCTGGCTCAGGATCTTGAGATGCACAAAAGTTTCCATGGCCAACCTTACTGCTCAGCTTGTTATTAATGTCCGCTAGTCAGGCCTTCCTACTGTTCAGAAAATTTCACTCCTGTGGCTTCTTGGCTGATTTCAAGGAATCACTATATGAGATGAGTGAACTCGTCAGTGTGTTGGTATTTAAACTGGTCAGACGGTGAGAAAAAAAAAATGAAGACGGGGGAGTTCATAAAAAATATTCATTAATGATACTCTTTTCCTTGTCGTCCCAAGTAGGGCATAAAACAGATCTGTTAACATCCAAAATAAAACTGAAGATGCTGAGGATTATTATTTCTAAGTGTCTTGCCTTAGGAAGAAATAAAAAGATACATGAAATGAAAAGATGCTTAAGACAATGTGGTGATTTTGTTCCAGAGAAACATTTGGGCCCTTTCCCTGGGAAGGGGGTTAAAAGGTTGTCAGTGCTTTCTCCAGGGGCTTCGTCTGACAGTGAACATGTGTTTCCTCCCCTTTAATCGACTCGCCAGTAGCCAGAAAGCTGCTTGTTTTCTGCAGAGGTTGTCAAAAATGATTTCAGTCTGGAGACGATGAATGATAAAAGAGGTTTTCGAACACGGCTTTGCACTGCAGCTTTCGCAGTCCCAGAGAGGGGAGATTGTATTACAATCGCGGTGCAAAGGGCCCCGTTCTCCTGGCAGGAAAAGACTCCTTCAACCTGTCTGATGCGTCCAGGTATCTTAGGGAGCTGAGAGATACAGGGCGGGGATGCTGTTAAGAGGATGGTCCAGAAAAGAAGGGCTGTGAAAGAGAAAATCCCAAACAAAACCTCTCAAGGAGCTCTTCTTTTCCAGTCCACATGTGTCTGGTTCTGCTGAGAGCTGCTTTCAGGGCCAAGCGCAGGACAGACGTTCAAGAGGGGTGCGGCAGCAGGAACACAGCCGCGGCCACCACAGCATCGCGGCAATGACCTGGCTCAGCTGTGGGAGCAGGCAGGGCGCCTGGGTGCCTTCTGAATTTTCTCCCCTGGATTTATGGGCATGGTAAGCTGGTACTGTGTTTAGAAACCTCAAGAAGTTAGTTATGCCTTTCCAAAACACATGACACAACCTAGGCATGCAGAGGAAAATGAGGCTCTCCATTCTATGAAACTTCCATTTTCGCAGGAAGGAAAAGTTAAAAGCTGCAGGCATTTCAGTTCAGTGGTCCTCTCTTCAAGTGCCCCACCCCCCCTGGTTTCTATTTCATTCTTCTGGTAGACTCTACTTTTGAAGAGCCCAGTAAAGTAAACTTGGAACTTCTCAGATGGATGATAAACTCAGCCATGATTTTTTGTGTTCAAGCATAAGATTATATCCTTCACTTTACTCACATGTAAACTTCGGTGCAGAGTTACTTTGGTCAAAAGTATGAAATTCAGTTTACAAAAAACAAAATTTGGTTTATCTGCAGCTTTTCAGAAACATATCAATCAAGGTGTTGGGTACAATGACTTTTAAGAACTTCCTTTTAGACTCCCAAATTGAAAAAGAAAAGCCTCAACAGAAATCTCTTAGACCTAAGGCTGAAATCCTGTTTCACACAGAAGGTTTTTATTATTATCTTCTTAATGATATACATGGACATGATTTAAATCTTTTCCCTCTGTTTGCATAGCCAGATTCCATAACATCTCCTGAGCAGTAACTTGTATTCCTTTCTTTATGATTTCTGACAATATTTAAAATATTTTTTGCTCACCAGTGGCAACTATTTCTGCCACTGCAGAAAGATCAGGCTGATAGACAGCCATTGCAGCCAGTAGCCCTGAAAACCAGAGAGAGGAGATTTGGACAAGCTGAGTGCTGAACTAGCAGTTTCATCTGATTCTAATTTCTTTTCTAGCTATACAAATATAGCACCACACAACTCATTCTCCAAATGCGATCAGGAGAGGAGTGTACACACTTTGGGAGACTCAGAGGCACCATACAACAGGTGCACGGAGAGAGCTGGGTAGCACCTTTCAGTCCTGCCAGACTCCAATCATAGATATTGGGTTGTCGGAAAAGTCGTGACGTATTTTTTTCTATGTTTTTCCTTGCAAAAATGCGTCATGACTTTCTCGACAGCCCAATAGATTGTAGGTTCCAGCTTTCAAGGTCTGCGCTAGGGGCATATGCCCTGAGCTGACTGATGTGATAGTCACAGGGAAGGACAAACTTCCACCGAGTAACATCCTCTGCTAAGTCTGAGCTGCCGGTCTTCCCAGTGCCAACATATTTGGCCAATGTCAGAGCGATTTGGCTAAGTGGGCTCAATCAACTGCTTTCAGTCTATTGTGGCTCATAATCCCTATTCAGGATGGAGTGTGCTGCAGCCTAATGAATGTGGTAATGGAATCCTTGTGTATGTTTTTCCACAGCAGGGCGCAGATTAGCATAAGTGTCATATTCTGTAGGCTTGCCCGCTCTTATTTCTTAGGCGTTGCATATGCTGGGAATTTTTCAACTGGATAATAATACGGTGAATATGGCCCACATATGCAGAGAGAGCACAGCATTTTTAGAAAGCAATCTGTAATAAAATCTCACCTGGAGGTGCACTTTGATAGATTTACTTTGCACTTTTCCTTAAAAAAAAAAAATAGTACTATTTCACACCATAGATCCTGTAATCTAAGAAAGGAAGAATTAGATTGAATTTCATACAGAGTTTTAAAGAATGCTGTCATTTTTGACCAAGGGGTTGAGGAACACTTTATGGTTCTCCCCGTTTCCCATACTCAGAGCAAGTTCAAAGCTCTATTTGCATGTCACGATCACTCAGAGCTGATGTTCTGAGTAATCTGTTCTCAGGGATGCCAAATGGGAGGGAAAGATACTCTTGATGGGAAATTTTCATGGAGAGAAACTGAGGAGAGAGGTGGGGGGAGACTGAAAAAGCTAACTCACATTGTTGTGCTACTTTAAGGCTTAGACTCTAAATGGAAAAGCAGGCTCCATTTTTCAAAAGGACACTTTTCAAAAGGCACTTTCTTCCTATAGTCCTTAGAATGGCATGCCTCAGTAAATACGAATGAGATTATTTTAAAGTCCCTTAAGACAGGAATTAGGCCTCATAGCTCTTACACCATTTTGTATGGCTAGAAAACCGTTGTCAAACTTTCTAACTCTAAGGGATATGTAATGGTCCCCAGTGTCTGTGACTTCAGCAAAATGTAAGATAAATGCAGAAGCACCCTCTTTTTCTGCTACCAATGCAAAGGTTGGTGTCGTCTGAATCATTGGCCTCGTTAGGCCATGTGGATGAAATGCCATAGACATTTTTATTCTAATTGCTCTATGATTCGGCCCATGCAACTAGTGGGTTAGGGGCAGAATGGCAGGTTAAGGGTGAGAGAATGCCCAGTGAACTTGACTCCTCCATGCCTCCTTAGGGAAGAGGGTGCTGCTTCTCAGAGCCCCCAAATTTATGACTTGATTAAGGAGACTGTAGGTCCATGGCATGCACACCACTTAAGTGGTGGTTTAGTATGACTAATCAAAGAGGTTATCCTGGCACCCAGTAAGTGTCAATATATATATAGGCCAGAATAGAAAAAGCATGTCTTGATGCTTTTAGGCATGGCAACAGGGGACCCGTCTGAGCCTATTAATCAGTCTAAGGTAAGTACTGCCTCTATCTCACGTTTTAATCTCCTCCTTTCTGCTGTGTTAAAGAAATTATAGCTGTGGCTGAAATAACATTTAGAAATGAAATTGTTTGCCAAGTGAATGAAACAATCAAACCAGGCATTTAGAGTTGGGGATTAAATATGAACCTCATTTACCTTTATTATCCTTACGTTTCTCGCTAATCATCATAACTCAGACTATTTAAACGTCATTGAAAATGTAGCCAGTAATGGAGTGTCATTAATATTTGTTTGTAATGATTCCAGACTGGGCTGAGCGTATCTTCAGAAAGCCAGCCCATCCCCTTTCTTGTTAGGAGAGTGGGGTAAACCCAAGTTGGAGGATCTAGGAAGCCCTTCTTCATGCCTTCGTAGACAACTGAATTCCAGTTGCCAGCTTTCTGCCCAAGCATCTTTTCTTTGCAAAATGATATCAGCAGACTGAGGCTTTCCAGAAGAAAATGCTCCAGCACTTGCCTCCATGGGGACATGCCTTTAAGAGCCTGCTTTCCAACAACAAATGCCACCAATCTAGTTAATTGAGGCCACTCACTGCTGAAGGAATTCACATTGGAAATTTCAAGGAGGCAAACCCCTCCGCCACCCCCCCCCACTCCAGCCCCTTTTAATCTCATCACCTATTCCCTTGAATGTGGTAGAAAGAGACTGGGTGGCAAAGAGGTATTTAAGTCTCCGAGGAAAAGGGCTGTTAAGTCGACCTTGGTAACTTAACTGAAACAGTATATGTGTAAATCCATTGAAAATCCCTGGCCTTTTACAACTCCTGTCCCAATGGAAATCAGATCATAAGACTGTTTACAAGAGACCACGATTCATTTGGATAAAGACCCCATGACAGCACAGCCCAGGATTATTTGAAATTTTAGTAACCTAAGCTTTAAAAATATTCTAAAAGCAAAATAACGAGGGGCAGGTAATTGCCACGGGCTAATTATTTATGATATTTCATATACATAATAGGCGAACAATCTCCGTAAATGTCAGCTCACAGCACTTTGGCGATCACTTGTAATTTTTATTGTTTAAAGAAATGTCAACATTTCCATTTTGCTCAACTTCAGTTAACCTAGGCCCTACACATGGCTAAACGGGCCGCCGGAAGAGCCCTTCACCCTGCTGTTTGATAGCATTTCATAGCTTCATAGCCGAACCAGACCCTGGTTTAGCTACAACTTTGCTACTTTAAAAAAAAAAAAAAGCATAAGGTGTACAATAGAATTGAAATGTTAAGGTGAAAGATGATAGATGCATTTATGATTTTTCTGAACATGGAGATTTCATTCACATTTCAGTTAGTCTTTTCCTAAGCTTGGGGGAAAATTCAGACTTGGAAATTTGTTTGCTCTGTTGGTCTCTTCCTTTTTTTCTTCTTTCCAAGCCACTTGGAAATAATTACTGTGAACAAATTAACTCCACTAGGAGATGCCTTAGTAGTCCAGAGAGAAAAAGGAAGGGCAGAAGGTAATCATCAGGATGAATAAGGCCAGAGCCAGGTGGGTCTGAAGGTCACGACCACCGCTGAGTAACTCCAGGTTGCTCACTTCCTTCTCTGTACTCTGCCTCCAGCATCCACGGTGGTACAGATGCTTCCTAAGGAGTCTCGAAATTCTTCGTACTTCAGTGTGAGTCACCCATCTTCCCTGATCAGTCGCCCAGTGTGGCTTTACTAGAGACAGCGGTACCTAAGCAAGGCATGTTCCCAACACCAGGAAGAGGCTTAGGAAGGTTGAAACGGAGAGACTACACCTGGTACCGGGCCTTGCAGATTTGTTTTTCTCTGCTTCCAGACCTGAGCCCTCTGCTGCAAGCAACCATGCACCTCCAGGTCCTCGGTCAGGACAAGGAGCATCCCAGCTTGATCCCCTCTTTGTATTCATTGGAGCCAGAGGTACTGGAACAGCGCTGTGTATCTTGTGCCCGGTATTGTTCAATCCAGGTGTCTGCTGGGACAGAAAGAATAACCCAGAACCCTGGAACGAACTGGGTGACAATGATCAATATAAATTCTACTCAGTGAATGTGGATTACAGCAAACGGAAGGAAAGGTCCAGACTTCTAAATGGAATGTTTCCCTACAAAGCTGCTTAGAATGAAGCTCTTCCGGAAGCCGTCCGTATACTTTTCCACTTACCCAGGAAATATTTCCCCTCCAAAAGCACAAAATCATGTTGGTGTATTATGTTGGGGTTTACATTGATGAATACATATCTGAAACTTGAAACAAAAGAAAAGAAAAGAAAGGTTGAGGCAGAGAGGCAGGGGCTACACTTCCCAACTCTGAGCTGAGGGCTAAGCAAGGCTGTGGTCAGCATGGGATCGGAGAAGCAAGGAGTGCAAGGGAGGGATCTGAAATGTCACAGGTAAAACGGAAGCCGCTGGGTGCAGAGAAGCAAAGGAGTCTGGGAACAACGTAGGCAGCAGTAGCAGCCTCCCCTTTCAAGGGAAAGGCAGGGCAACCGCTGTCTGGACAGAAAGGTAAGAGCTTTGTGAAAAATAGGCAGCAGGGCTGCTCCCTGGACAGGGCTGTCTCTAGGTGGAGCCAGCATGGAGATCAACATCCATTCGCTCCAGAGCCTGTTCACCCTGCCCAGCTTACCCTACCTTCTTGCCTTTGACCTCTCCAATTTAGGGAACTTCATTATTGGTGTCTTCTTCTCCATTAGTGGGTGTTCAAGGTCCTATAATCAAAGCAAATCTCATACTTGGACTCCAAAAGGTTTTGGTATAGAGCTTCAAAAGTAGATAAAAGGGATGACAGGGCAGTGTGAAATGAGGAAATATAAGAGAATGCAAAAAGGATGTCAGTGAATGGGAGTGAAAAAAGAAGTACTGGCCAATGCTCACCTGCTGGCAATTCAATGGGAAAAAAACAAAACAAAACAAAAACGTTATCTCAAGAACCGAAGACATCAACACCTGCTTGACTAAATCCAACCAAAAATTGAAGTATTATTAAAGGCTCAAGGGGAATAAGTTGAAATGTGTGGGTTCTAAGGTTAATTTGGTACCATATTTAGACTATTTTTAGCATTCTGGGTTTAAAGTTGTATTCTATAAAAAACTTTATACCCTTTAAAAAATCTTGTTGGATTCTGAAAGGAATTATGTATTGCTTTGGAAAGTTGAAAATAAATTTCTTAGCATTATTTTGTCATTGCAAAGTGGTTTTCTGCCCGCCCGCCCCCGCCCCCCACTCTTCCCCCACCCTCCCGCACACCCTGCCCCTTTAGAGCTATGTATTGTATTTAGTAAGTGCAGATTTGACCAATTTTATTCAGGTCTGAAAGAACAGAGACAATCATGGAAAAAACCCAAATCTCCTCATGTCCCTATTTGGAATGAATGCCATATGATGAAAATTCTCTAGAGGGACATCACTAAACCCCTGTTCAGTGCTAATGTTGCATCACGCTTCCACAGCCAGTGACGATAGAATGAGTCAGGGAGGGCATTTAAAATGAGTGACAGAAGGAATCAAAATGACTGCTAAAGGAAGGCTCAGTAATTGAGGGACGAATGAGTTCTCATTGAGCCATGAACCAGTGGGCCACATGTTGTGTCGTAAATTTCTGTTTATTTTGGGAAAGTATGACAGTTGGATCCTGAATTTGGCTAGTGCAAAGTTTTCAAAGCAAACATATTTTCCATTTTAGGCGGACACATCTCAAAACTTTTTTCCTTTGGTAATACAGAGCATGTCTATGTTCTATTCTGGTAATAGCTTTTAGTCTTCTTATATCAGTGTTTTTAGTCTTAAACCACTGTAATCCTTTTTGGACTGCAACTAAAACATAAGTACTAATTTGCAAAATCCATGAAAGAACATGTTAGTGAAGTTCAAGAACTGGGAAAGATTTATTTTAGAGCATTAGAAATGTGTTCAGGTCAACTTGTAATTTCCTGAAAAATGTCCCCAGATTTTTAGTTGATCAAACATCAACCATGAATTGTAGTGCAGTAAATTTACATGCTAATTGAAAAACACTTTTTCATCAGTCCATGATACAGTTGTGTTTTTTCAACTCTTTGAATACAGTGATAGCATATTATCTCTTTACATCTCTCTTATCCTAGAATGTTATCCTGCTTTTATTATCTTGTTACCACTATTATAAAGAAGTGGCATCACCCCAAGGTTGTGTTCTCTGATTGTTTTACATATGGTTTCAGTCAGGATAGGGCACCTTAGGCTGCAGTGACAAATGACTGCCAATCACCCAGGGGCCCAGGCTGGTAGAGACCCTCTCAACACCTGGTTCATGGCAAATTATGCACTGGGGCTTAAAGCTTTTCCCGGGAATTAACATATATCGCTAGCATGCACACTTCAGGGGCAAAAGCAAGTCATGTGAACACCTAACTTTAGAGGGGCAGGGAAATGAAATCCCTGCCATTCACCTAAAAGGAAAACAGGAAAACTTGTGAACAGTCTTAGTATCTATCCTTCTTTTTATCTCCCCAACCTTATTAGACTTTCCTGAAGGCCAGAGACCAAGTCATACTTCACTTGAAACTTGTGTCGCACCATGCTTCACAAGACACATATTATTTATAAACTATTGTGATTAGAATAAAAAAGCAAAAAATTAAAATTTTTTTAAGATCAGGGCACTGCAGCCTCCATATCAATCATATGTTTATTAAGTGCCTACTGTGTCTATGACAGCTATTATTTACCAAGCTCCGAATATGTAGGGGATACTAAACTAGTTGCTTTTTTTACAGTTCCTCTAATCTAAAGCACAACTACAAAAGGAAAATTTTCTTACTCCAATGTAAGACACTGCCTTACCGAGAGATTAACTAACTTGCCCTAAGACACTCGAGGATGGTAGAGGCAGAATAAGAACCATGCGTGTCAAACATAGATGGCCCTGATTTATCTACTCCAGTGCTCCCAGGAGTGGAGCACTAGTCTTCTTGCTGCTTCTGAAGCATCCCTGCTTGAGATCTATGGATTCGCTGTTCCCTCTACCTAGAAATCTCATCTCCCATAACGGCTTTTCCCTCGCCATCTTCAAGTCTTTGCTTAAATGCTAGGCCTAGTGCGACCACACTATTTAAAATTTCAAAACCATTCTTCCCCAGCCAAACCCAGCACTCCCTGTCCCCTCCTCCTGCTTAATTCTGCTCCAAAGACTTGTCACTATCTGACATACTATATATTTTTTACTTTTTTTGTTCATTGTCTCTTTCCCCAACTGGAACTTAATAAGAACAGGGATTTTGGTCTGTTTTATTCACTGCTTTACCAACCCCTACTCACCAATGCCTAGAACATTGCCTTACCCATGGTAGGTACTCGGTCAGTATCAAATGGATGGATAAGTGAATGATACAATAACACCTAGTTGGATGAAACAAAAGTATTTATAATTTACAGTTACAGTAATTCCTTGGTTTGCGAGAATAATTCGTTCCGGAAACAAACTATTCGTATTGCAAGACATCGCTCGTTTACCACATTAAAATGTATTAGAGGGCCGGCTGAGTGGCGCGATGGTTAAGAACTGGCTTGGGACGCCAGAGGGCCCCGGTTCGGATCCCACATATGAGGGCCAGTGACGCTGCCCTCTACAGCTGAGATGCTGAACGACAGCTCGACCTGGAGCTGGGCTGCTGTGAGTCGCCGGCGACGGCGTAGGCTGCAGCCCCTGTGGCAGTGGGTTGCCATGGGCTACCATGTGAAGCCAGCAGCCAGCGTGAGCGGCCAGCAGCCGCAGTGAGCGGCCGTCCAGAAGCCGGCGACTGATCTGCCTCGCCAGTGAAGAGCGCAATGATGGTGCCAACTTGGGCCAGTGAAGCGACGCCCTCCACAGCTAGACTGAGGAACAAAAGGACAGCAACTTGTCTGTTCCCCTTCCCCCAATTCCCCAGCGCTGTTCCCATCCCCCAATTCCCCAATAAAAATCTTAAAAAAAAAATGTATTAGAAATGTTTGCTCATCTTGCGGAATACTCACAAACCAAGTTACTCGCAATCCAAGGTTTTACTGTATTATTTCAGTGTATCAGAAAAAGTTTAGCACATCAAACCACACTCTCAAAGATATTGTTGGTAGAGATATCACGTTTCCTTAAATAATAATTAAATGTTCTATATCTTACTCTGACTAGAGGTTGTATGTATATACATATATGAATATTCATTGAGCAAATACACCTAAGATCAGCTCATTTTACTCTATGTTATTCTTCAATTTAAAACTAGGAACATTCAAAACAACCAAAAAAAATTCTATGGTAAAGAAAGCCCAAATAAATAAAAATATCAAGTATTTGATCCTTCGGGCAGTAGCTGGATATAGCAAAAATCACAAATGATGGAATTTTGGTGACCACATTGCTGGATCTTGCTGTCTTTCAGAGATCTACTTCAATTGTGAAGGGTTGGGGAGATGGAGGGACAAATAAAGCTTATTGCCACAGAAGGCATTTGTCATCCGAGTGATTCACACACCGAGTGGTGTGTGATTTCAGAGGAGAAGAATCTTGTAGAGTGCAGAGGGGTGATAGAAGTTGGTCCTCAAAGGATGGGCAGGGCACAGAGGGGCAGATGCCACAGAGGTAGACATGGGAAGTAACTGTTTCAGAACCCAGTTTTACTATTCAGCTCTCTGAGTGCCACACCCAGCAAGCTCCCAGAGGAAAGGAGAACACCAGCTCCCTTCTGCTCCTCGCTGAATACCAGAAATAAGGATCCCATGTGTCCCACCTTCTCTGTACTGAAGCCGGGGCCGTGGGCAGAGCTTTCTTCGCTGGGGAAACCCCCTTTGGACCGTTGAAGTTTGTGGCACCTTAGTCTGCCTGCTTTCACAAGGGGGGCTCAGGGAAGAACGCTCAGGTTGCCAGCACCATTTCAGACCTCCAACTAGTGCAGAGAAAGCCACGGGACACAGAACAACCACTAAGGCACAACAGCCATTGAAACAGCCATTGCACTGTAACAAGGAGGACAAAAACAAGGAAGTCAATGCCTTCTCCTGTGCTGGCTTCCCTTCGAAGGGGCAGCTTCTCCTGGTTCAGGCCCTGTGGAGCAGGGGGCCTGCAGCAGTGAACTGAAGCTGTGGCTGGGAAAGATACATTTTCTTCCATGCAAAGTCATTCACCAGGACTTGGCCTCAGCACAACACCCCCTTTTTACACAGATGCATCAAAGCCTCCAGTCATTGTCCTCATCTTTAATTTGCATGACACTGGCGAGTTACTGACAAAATAATAATCATCATCAAGTGTTTCCCTTGAGAGTGTCTTAGTTTGTGTCCAATTAAAACTAGATACTCAGATTTGGCGCCTGGCTCCATCTTCCAAGTGGCTTTTGTGCTTCTTGGCTGCATTCTCACCAGGGAGGAAACCACTGGCAGGGGAAGCGAAGAGCGGCATGAGTCACCCTCAGGAGGGCCGCCCTTTGAAGCCAGCTCCCTCCGCCACCTCCCCAGATGCACCTTCAAGACGTTGGCCTCCTTTCATCCTGGTTCAAGTCTCAAAGAAAAGAAAATGTAACTTTCAAATAAATTTATGAAGGAAATGCAAGCTCATTAAGAAGGAGGAGAGGGAGAGAAAACTGGTTACTCTTAGAGTCACCTGATTGTTCTCAGTTCCTCCAGCTTAATTGTTTGGAGGGAAAGAAAGCAATTGAGAGGGGATAAAAGAAAAAGGACAAGGCAAGCATTTCTGCCCTCTCTGTTTTAGTAAGAAATTCCTTTGTTCTGATGTAAACCAATTACACTTGGATTGTCCTTTTTGAAATGACGGACGCGTTAAGCTCGCTGGCAATGATTTTCAACCTTGTCTAACATTCTGTTGATGCACATTCAAGGGAGCCTTATCAGAACTGACCTGAAAGCCCAGAATTTGCTAGAGCATGTTGTATTTCCATGAAGTTTTTGTTACTTTAGGCACCAGAAAGTGTGCCTTATCACGATTCCTTCAGGAAGCCCGCCTCAGAGTCGGAACAGCGCATAGAACTCATTTCCCTTCATTCTTTCATATTTATCTCTTTCTCCCCAACATAAGGCTCCTTGAGGATAAGGACAGCACAGTTGTGTCCATCATGGGCTCACCATCAGCTAGTAATAAGACCTCATGGAAGGGCCGCTTTGTCATTCCAAGGGGTGATGGTACATCATGGCTCTGATGGAGTTTTTATTAAGCCCACCCACTCAGCTCTCTTGTCGAACCAGTTCTTGCATAAGATTCCATTTTAACAGGAACCAATGAATGTCAAATCCATCCATCACTTCAGATTCAAAAACATATCCCACTAAACTCAGTGCAGACCTGCTGGCAGTTATATGCATAAATAACCCAGTAGTGAGATTTTCTTCACCTCTCCATTCACCATCAAGCCCCAGAATTGCATCCAAGAAACTCCTAAAAAACCATTCTCTGTTAGAAGCTCCCCATCATTAACCTAACCTCCTCTCTCACCGCTTTTTTCTCTAAGCCCTAAGTTACTTTGCTTATTTTAGCATTATTCTTTGTGATTATTCTCTGGTCATTTCATAACATTAAGTGAGATGATGCGTACTAAAATGCTGTGTAAACCGTAATACACTCTCTAAAGGCATATGGCCTTCATTATTGAACTTTGCATTAAAGGAGTAGCCTTCCATTTCTTCATTGCTCATGAGCATTAAAACAGTGCTGCACATAGCAGGGTTACAGTCAACACTCCTATACTAACTAGCCAGTCGTGGAAAGTCAGGACAAGCCAGCATACAAATGACCTAAGCACCGGGGCAGCCCTACCTGGGGGCAGAGTTGTGATGAGGTTAGGAAAGAAGTCTCTGGAGTCAGCCGACCTGGGTTCAAATTCTGGAGCCACCCCTTCTTGCTTGTAAACGCAGACAAGTTACTTAATATTTCTAAGCATCAGTTTACTCATCTGTGAAATGGGAGGAACATTGTGAGGATTTCATGGAACAGTAGCTACTGCCTAGGAATTTTATGAGGAACAAATGTGCTCACCTCTGTAAGCACTTAGTCAAGGACCTGATAAATAGTAGGCACTCAGAAATGAAGTCATGGCTATTCTCATTATTGCCAGAGACAAACATCACACACTGCAGGTGTCCCAGTGCCTATTCTGTAAGTTTTCATTTCACCAGGCACCTTTGCCAGAAGCTGAGGAAAATTACAATATGCCTATGTACCTCTGGAAAAAAAGTGGGAAACAAGTCCCCTGTGTGCACACCTAAGACAAGTGAAGTGTCTCCTCCTACCCTGTGAACCAGGTATGAACATGTCTGCACCCACCATGGCAAAATGAAACACTATCTTTAGGTGTAGAGAAAGGCCAGACACTGTCAGCTACAATATTAATGTGGGGTATCTCTGAGTAAAGGAATTGTAGGAGTACCTGTCTGGGTTCTAAGCTACAAGCAACAGAAACCTCTGCTTCATTTAAATAGAAAATGAATTTACTGAGTGGCTACTGAGGAGACCACAGGAGCACCGGGGAATCTGAGGGGCATCCTGGGAACACAAGCAGACTCAAGGGATGCTCTCAGCAGCCAGGACTACATCACATCAAAGTCACATCACGGGGTCCACAGAGCGAGAACCCTCCTGCCGCTGCCATCTGACACTGAGTGTCCCAGCAGGCATCATGGCCACTCCCAACACTGGGCTGACACCACATCCCACCCCTGTGGCCCCTGGAGGACAGCTATGACTGCTCCTACCACCGACATGAGTTCCTTACTCTGCCTGCTTCTTATGTCACTCAGATTCAAACACCTGACCAAGATACGCGTCTGCTGACACCAGTGGTACATGCCACATCCTCACTTGACTCCTAAAAAGACTCAAACTGTGGGAAATCCTCCAAATAAATAAATAAATAAAGGCCTCATAAGCTGGACAGACAAAAGAATGACAAATACTTTCTGTTATATAAATGATTTTTAAGGTTCTCTTTCTATTTTCTACAGTGTATATATACACATATACATTACCTTGTGATCACATACAATAATAAATGTACTTTGTTTTTAACGGTACAGCTCCTATTTTTTAAGGTATTTTAGGTCTTTCTATAAGTCCATGCAGTTTTCAAAGGATAAAGGAGAAATAGTCAAAGGAACAGCTGAGAAGGCCATGGAGCGGGGCACTGGGGGCATATGTATATTTGGATTTTAAGATGTAGCGAGAACGAAATGATCAAGAGGCCAAATTGAAAAACTATGTTTGACACCTTTTTTCCTTCCCCTGCTCTGAAAGCAGGGGGATATCTAATTGCTTCTGTTTCCTCCAATAATAATCCCATAAATAACAAAAAGGCCTAGTGTGACTCTCTTCCCTCAGTATCAGATAACTATCTTGACTGTTTATGCAGTCGATGCATTAATTTTAGTGCGGGCTGGCTTTTTATTCCTTTGAAAGGAGCCTCGGACAAATCCTCTTTGAGCTTTGCGTTGAGCTCGGCTTTGCAGCCAAAATAAATTAGTAAAGTCTAGAACTTTGTTTTCAGAGTTTGTCGAGTTCTTTCCAGTGAAATCTTTCCTCCCGTTCCAGATGTTGTGGTTTTCTTGACTTCAGTTTCTCTTTTCCTGCCACATGAAAATGCCAGCTTCTTTGGGAGATTTCATGGAGAGTCAGAGAAGGGTGGATGTGTTGAGCTCACCTGCTCAAACATCACCCCAAGGAATGATTTAAATACAGGTACTGCCTCAGCCCTTTGGGCTGAATCGTTATGTAGATACATTAACTTCTCAGAATCCTTTCTTCTGATCATGTAAACTGTGTTTCTTTTATGTTCGACGTGGGAGGAGTGAGGGGTTGAATGGAGCAAATTGAGAATTATTCTATTCCAATCAAAATATCCAGATTATTGGACAAATCTTAATTTGAGGCTTGAGCTATTCAGGGAATGGTATCAACATTCCAATCCTCTGTGTGTAACACAGACCAAAGCATGCACACAGCCGATGAGACCACAACCAACTCAGTAGACCCAGGGTGACATCTTGAGCTACAAGACTGGTTTGGGGTATGGAATAAGAGACACAGTTTCACTGCACCAAAATTTGGCCACTATGTTCTTCCATTAATATGACCAGTTAACCAAGAGCATATAAATAAATTTGGATTTCTCTTGGCTCCCTTTAAAATTTCAGAGGCAATATTGTCTTCTACTGGGACCTACACAAATTGTAACTTGAGGAAGAAGTAAATTATTGAAAGAGCACTGGTGATTTGTTCAAAGAGTGATTTTCTTTGAAGCCTCACTTATTTAAAAGCTTAATATTCTGTAGCTTTTAAATGTGTTTTACTGTACCTGTATTTTATAAATTTATAAATGACCTAAAGGTAACACACACACACACACACACACACACACACACACACACACACGTCTGTCTTTGAGTTCATATATTTTTTAATTGTCCCTTCTTTGATATTCTGAATGTACCCATCTCAGCCTTATTTTTGTCATTAAGCTAGACTATTAGAGTTTTTATCCTCTTCGAGGGTTGAAGATTGTGTTTTGAAGACCACCACCTGCAAGCCTTTTAGGAGGTGCCATCGGTACTCTTTCTGACATTTTAATAAATAGGAAAATAAATGCTGCCCACCAAATTGTCTAATGTCAACACTTACCTCATCCAAAATGAGTGAGTCAGTTTTAATGGATTTTACAGCATGTGCTGAGTACTTACATTTTTTTCAACACCAACATATCCAACTTCTTCTCTCCCTAGGCGCTAACGGTAACTCGCCCCAGTTTCCTTATCTGTATTATGAAGAGGGTAGACGTAATCATTGCTAAATTATCTTTCAGGTATAAATTTCTGTGATCAGGAATTCCTCTGAATTTTAGCTTCTTTATCTGTAAAAGAAGAAGGTTGGTTGCACATATAAAGTGGTATCATGCAGTATTTGTCTTCCTCTATCTGGCTTATTTCACTTAGCGTAATACCCTCAAGGTCCATCCATGTTGTCACAAATGGCAAGATTTCCTTCTTTCTCAAGACTGAATATTACTCCATTGTGTATGTGTGTGTGTAGATAGATAGATAGATAATAGATATACAGATACACACACACACACACACCACATCTTCTTTAATCCATTAATCCATTGGTAGACAGATACTGCATGGTATCACTTATATGTGGAATCTTTAAAAAAAAAATCAAACTCATAGAAACCGAGAGTAAAAAAGTAGCTGCCATGGGTGGGGAAAATAGGGAGACGTTGGTAAAAGGGTACAAACTTTCAGGTATAAGATGAATAAAGTCTGAGGATCTTATGTAAAACATGGTGACTATAGTTGATAACACCTTATTGTGTAATTGAAAATTTCTGAGAGTAGAACTAAAATGTTCTCATTTAAAAAATATGTGAGGTGACGGATGTGTTAATTAACTAGATAGATGGAGTCCTTTCACAATGTATATGTGTAACAAATCAACACAATGTACACTTTAATTATCTTAAATTTTATTTGTCAACATACCTTAATAAGGCTGAAATAAAAATAAATCAATTTAAAAAACTTTTTTTAAAAGAAGAAAATTGTACTATGTGGAGTTTTTTAGTTTCTTTTTAATTATTAGGAAACTAATATACACTTGTTTGAAAAAATTAAACAGCACAATATTTCATGAAATAAAATAGTATATTTCCCCCCATTTCTTTCTTTTTATCCACCTCTCCAACCTATGCCCCAGAAATAACTACTCTTCACATTTTTTTTATCATTCCAAATATTTCTGGGCTTATTCAAACATTTTATATTGTACTTTAAAATGCAAATAGCATTATAGAGTGCATTTCTCTGGACTTCTTTTTTTAAAACAAAGTATAGTGAACATCTTGTCTTGACAATCCATACAGGCACACCTCCTTCTTATCAGCTATATAATGTTTCATTAAATGGTCATGCATCATTTAATTAACTCATCTTCTATTAAAAATGCTTAAATTGTTGCTATGGTCTGAAAGTGTGTGTTCCTCCAAAATTTATATGTTGAAAACCTAATGTTGAAGATGATGGTGTTAGGAGGTGAGGCTTTTGGGAGATGATTAGATCATAAGGGAGACCTCATGAATGGGATTAATGCTCTGTAAAAACAGGCCTCAGAGAGCTGCCTAGCTCCTTCTGCCATGTGAAGATATAATGAGAAGTCTGAGACCCAGAAGCGGGCCCTCACTCGCCCATACTGGCAGGCTGGTCTTGGAATTGCAGTCTCCAGGAACTGTGAAAAAGAAATCTTTATTGTTTATAAGCCACCCAGCCTGCAGTATTTTGTTATAGCAGCCCAAATGGACTAAAACAATTGCTCATTTTTTACTTGAAATAGATGATTTCTAAGATCCCTTTCAGTGTTAAAATTCTCTAGTCACACACCTATTCCTTAGTCCTGCAATTTCTGCATTCATTCAACAAATATTTATGAGGATAGATCATGTGTCAGGAACTTCAAATGAATGGATTATGAATAACCAACTTGAACATGCTGTGATTAGTGCATTTCCCATATGCAAGCAGGCCCAGGTTCCAGTAGGTTCCTTCTTAGTAGTAACCAGAAAAAAATTAAAAAGCAGACTATGGATAACAAGGGCTATTTGATGAAAAGTAAATTCTATACAGTAATTCTACATGTATTCAAAGAGCACATCTTTTAGATTACGTATTTTATTCTTCACAATCAGTAGGGAGGTGATATTGCCTTTGGGATATTATTATTGTTAAGAACAAGACAGCCTTAATTATAATTACCAATAAGACATACCTATTGCAGATTTCTTGCTCAATTATGTGGCAGTACCAAGTGCTTCACATGCATTTTCTCTAATCCTTACAACGCTCCTGCAAGATGGATAGCAATGTCCTCATTGTACAGAGTAAGAGAAAGTAGGAAAGCCAAAATTCCTGAACTGTCCATTTTCTCCTCACTGAGTTGCCCCAGTGCCACTTCAAGTTCACCAAATGCAAGCTTTCTATAAAGCCTTAGCTAGAGATTTAAAAAGGAAAGCAGAGATTAGATAAGGGAGAGACCACAGAAAAGATCTATGGCTGGATTCATATTTAATATACTTGAAAACTGTTAAACCGCCACCAACTCCAACCTTAAGCTTTTATAACACCCTTGGGCTGAGACATTCTCAATTGTTGCTTCAGGATGTGATTTGAAATCTTGGTCATCAGGATGTTGGTTTTCAGTTCCGTTTTATTTTGCATTTATTGAGTAACATTTTGCTTTAAGAAGTGAAGGTTTTTTCCGTCTACCTAATTATACAGCAACATCTCACATTGTCTTCTGCCATAAATGCATTTCCCTAAATGCCAGTCAACACTCAATTATCCACATGAGTATTATCCTTGTCAGAATTGTCTCTTGCTAATTTTTAATCCCCAAATAAATTTTGCCTACTGCCCAGGGTGGCCTTTCTTGGAAGCTATGAGTGTCTGTTCAGAGAGTCAAGCTAATATTGACAATTACATGCATAGGATCTAATTAAAGGATGTGATTCTGCTGCCAAAAAATTTTTTAAAATTAAGCATATGATACCTCCTGAGGCCAAATAACAATGATTTGGGGATTATCTGTTGCTTTGGATTTTCTGCACTACCACTCCCTCCCACTGGCATGTAGGATTGAGAACTGGCTGCCCAACATATTTTCAATGACTGTTTTAGGAGTGAAGCTGTTGATTAGCAAAGGGCTGTTGTCATAGCACATGTCAAACTCAGTAATTATCATATTTTCTTACAACAAGTTCTACAGCTGCTCTTCTGTGGTTCATTTGTCTCTAAAACTTGGGAAATAATTGCTTTTGGTCATGAGTTTACAAGAGCAAAACCAACTATTCGAGTCCGAATGATTAGATACTCTGCATTTTCTAGGCGGTAATCAAATCTTAACCTGAAGGTAATTTTAGGTCTTCTAAAGCCATCCCCAGCTACCCTTTTATGAGAACATTATGTAACTAATGGAGCCAGATCTTTCAGTGCTAAATTGCCCCAACCCCTTCACAGGAGAATGTCCTGGTAAAGACATAGAGATTGAGCCCTCATGTTTTCTAAAAGAAAAAAAAAAATGTGAACTGTTCTAGCTGAACGACAAACTCTCAGGTACTTGAGAACGATAACTACCCAGTAGGTCCACTGAGCAAAGATGTGCCTGGCAAAAGTGCTAGGCCTTCCTTACAAAAAAGAGAGGGGTTTTGGTCCTTGTGAAAGGAAGAGGTAGACCAGAGCAACCAGAAAATGCCTAGCTTCATGGACGTCTCTTGTGCAACCCTTAGGACCAATACAAAGTTTGTATTCTACGCTGTACTGTTTATGTTAACTTGAAATTGCTTTTTCTCTTAAATTTTTGCGTTAAATTGATGCCCTGAGGTAATTCACAGCATTTATCCTACAGTTTGCCCATAACACCTCATTTACCACTTAGAGGTCTAAGGACCCACAGTTATGAAGCAGAGCTCTTAAAACACCCCTCTCTAGTGATGCAGTTTTAGATACCAGTTTAGGCATCAAGGGAGATAACACCAGGTCCCCAAAATGCATGGGGACACAGGTGCCGGCATCCTAACTTCCTGATTCTCAGCTATAGGAGAAGCAAGATTTGTTTTTCTCTTAGAAGTGTAAAAAATTGAGTATAGCTTAGATGGATAGTGGAAAGGGGTTATGATGTTACTGTTTCAGTGGTGTATTTCCCTTGTGTGTATTTTTCCACATCACCTTGATTGAGGGACAACTTTGACATTAAAAGCAATCACTTTCCCAATCTCTCCATTTGTTATTGTGGAATGTTTTATATGTTCACCAGCCACTCTTTCTTTTTTTAAGATTTTTATTAAAAATATAACTAAACAATATTATATGAGTTTCAGGGGTACACCATCGTTATTCAACATTTATGTACATAAATAAGCGATCACCATAAGTCCAGCAACCATCTGACACCATACCACACTATCACGATATTATTGACTATATTCCCCATGCTGTACATTACATGACTAACTTTTTTTTTTTAAGACTTTTTTTATTGGAATTGAGGGGATGGGAACAGTGCTGGGGAATTGGGGGAAGGGGAACAGACAAGTTGCTGTTGTTTTGTTCTTCAGTCTAGTTGTGGAGGACGTTGCTTCACTGGCCCAAGTTGGCACCATCATTGCACTCTTCCCGGGCGAGGCAGATCAGTCGCCGGCTTCTGGACGGCTGCTCACTGCGGCTGCTGGCCGCTCACGCTGGCTGCTGGCTGCTCACGCTGGCTGCTGGCTACATACGGTAGCCCATGGCAACCCACTGCCTCAGGGACTGCAACCTACACGTCGCCGGCGACTCACAGCAGCCCAGCTCCGGGTTGAGCTGTTGTTCAGCATCTTAGCTGTAGAGGGCAGTGTCACTGGCCCTCACATGTGGGATCCAAACCAGGGCCCTCTGGCATCCCAAGCGAGTTCTTAACCATCACGCCACTCAGCCGGCCCATGACTAACTTGTTTTATACCTGGAAATTTGGACCTCCTATTGCCCTTCACCTTTCCCCTCCCCTTTTTGATTTTCAATTACAGTTGATATTTAATATTATTTTATATTAATTTCAGGTGTACAGCATAGTGGTTAGACATTTGTATAGTTTAAGAAGTGATCCCCCTGACTAGTCTAGTACCTGGCACCATACATAGTTATTAACATATTATTGACTATATTTCTTGTGCTGTAATTTACACCCCTATGACCATTTTGTAACTACCAATTTGTACTTTTTGATCCCTTCACCTTTTTCACCCAGCCCTGCAACCCCACTCCCATCTATCACCTCAATAAATCTAGTACCCATGTGACACCATACATAGTTATTACAATATATTGGGTTGTCGGAAAAGTCATGACACATGTTTGCGGAAGATGGCAAGAGTTCATTTTTGGAAGTGCTGGAGTCATTTGCATCTATGTTATTGCTATGTCATTTGACAGCTGACAGGTCGAGCTTCATTTAAAAATAATTGAGCGATTTGGTTGAGTTTTTGAGATTTTACAACAAGTTGAAGATGGAAGACCAAACTGTGCATTTTTGCCATATTTTACTCCTTTACTTCCATAAAGGGAAGAACACGCGACAAGCTTGTGAAAAGTTGCATAAAGTTTACGGTGACAATGCTTTACAAGAACATCAGTACCGATGATGATTCAAGAAATTCCATGCTGGTGATTTTGATCTCAATGACAGTCCTTGGTCAGGGAGGCCCACCGAGATTGATGACAACAAAATAAAGGCATTGATGGAGTCAAAACCACATTACGGACATGAGAGATTGTAGAAACAGTGAACATCCATCATTCAAGTGTTCACAACCACCTGAAGAAGCTGGAATACGTAAGCAAGCTCGATATTTGGGTTCCACATGAACTCAAAGAAATTCATTTGATGGTGTGTATAAACATCTGCAATATGCTCATTAAACATGAGGAAAACAATCCTTTTTTGAAGTGACTGATAACTGGTGATAAGAAATAGATTGTTTACAACAATGTGGTGCACAGACGGCCATGGTCCCGACGTGATGATTCGCCTCAAATGACATCAAAAGCAGACATTCATCAGAGGAAGGTTATGCTGTCAGTGAGGTGGGATTTTAAAGGTGTCGTGTTTTTCGAGCTCCTACTAAGGAACCAAATAATCAATTTGAATGTGAACTGTCGGCAATTGGACAGTTTGAATGAATCCATCATCCAGAAACGTCCAGAGCTTGTTAATTGTAAAGGAGTTGTGTTCCATCACGACAAAGCGAGACCACACATAAGTTTGATCACCCGTCAAAAATTACTGGAGCTTGGATGGGATGTGTTGCCATACCCACCATACTCGCCTGACCTTGCGCTGTCAGACTTCCACTTGTTTCACTCTCTTCAAAACGCCTTGCATGGTGTAACTTTCAATTCAGATGAGGCTGTAAATCAGCACTTTGTGCAGTTTTTTGCAAATAAAGACAGCTCCTTCTATGAACAAGAAATTATGAAGCTCACTGAAAGATGACAAAAGGTTATCGAACCAAACAGCCAATATATCATTGCTTGATCTTTGTTCTTTATATCAATAAATGACCTTTGAAAAACATAGACAAAATACGTCATGACTTTTCCGACAACCCAATAATTGGCTATATTCCTTATGCTATATCCTTCATCCCCATCTATTGTGTAACAGCAAATTTGTACTTCTTAACCCCTTCCCCCTTTTTTTACCCACACCCCCAAACCACCTCCCATCTGGCAACCATTAAAATGTTTTCTGTATCTAAGAGTTTGTTTCTGTTTTGTTTGTTTATTTTGTTCTTTAGATTCCACATATACACAAAATCACATTGCATCTCTCTTTCTCTGTCTGACACTCCACTCAGCACAGTACCCTCCAGGTCCATCCATGCCACCACAGATGACAAGAATCCATTGTCTTCTATGGCACAAGCAACATTCCACTGTATATATGTACCACATACTCTTTATCCATTCTTTCATCAGCAGACACCTAGGCTGCCTCCACATCTTGGCCATTGTAAACAATGCCACAATGAATACATGGATGCACACATCCCCTCAAATTAGCATTTTAGGTTTCTTCAGATTAATACCCTGAAGTGGGATTACTGGATCCTTCTTTGTTTCTTCTTATAGCCTTTGTTTTAAAGTCTATTTTGACTTGTATAAGTACAACTACCCCAGCTTTTTTGTTTTTTTCCGGTTTCATGAAATATCTTTTTCCATTTTTTACTTTTTATTTGTGTGTGTGTGTCTTTCAAGCTGAAGTGAGTCTCTTGTAGGCAGCATATATAAGGGTTTTGTTTTCTGATCCATTAGGCTCTTCTATGTCTTTTGATTGGATCATTTAATCCACTTACATTGAAAGTAATTGTTGATAGATAATTAAGGGGAGTACTTGGAAGGTGACCATAGTGATATTCAGCAATGAGGTCTGTAGCACTTTTTCTAGGATGAGTTCTCGAACATAATTATTAGACCTCGTAGTTGAACCTTGATTGCTATTGACATGTTAGTGAGTGGCATTGACCTTCAGGCTGACTGGCTGTGGAGTTTGGCCATGTCCACAGCTATGGACCACTGGGGGATGAGGAGGTGCTAATCCCAGTGAGTGGAATTCGCCTCAGTGGGCTCTGGTTCCTGTTGAGACCACCCTCGGTGTATGCTGCTTGTGGGGCTAATTGGGTGGTGCTCTGCTTTGGTCTGAAGCCGACCTCCAGGTATGTTGTTTCTTGGACCTCTTGAAAGGAGCTCTGGTGCAGGCCTAGGTTACACACTGCTTGTGGCCAGCCAGGGACTACTTGGTAAGAGCTACAAAGCGATCCACAGTCTTTTGCTGCCTGTGTTATATCTAGAGGCACATGGGAGAGGCCATGCTGCAAACTGAGGAGGGCTGCCATCAGTACCAGGCTAAGGGTAGCTCTGCAAAAAGCCAGGACACCCCAAGTCCTGCTGTTACCTGTCAGCTTCCTTAAAGTTCAGCTGTTGTTAAAGCCTCGTAAGGTATGTGAGTTGGGTAAGGTAGGGTCTCAGGGAGTCACTAAAGTGGAAAGAGTTGTGGTCACCAGGTTAATGTAGATTCTGGTTTCGTGCCAGTGCTGCACCTAGAGCAACTCAGGAAAAGTCTCAGAATACACACAGGCCAGTTGTTGCCTGCCTAGGGCCTGTGGATTCTGATAGTTTTCCAAGAAAGAATGCAATGAGGGCAGGGTTGGCTGTTTGTGGAGAAAGTGCCTCAGGTGTTTGGGGAGTTGGGTGAGCCAGGGTCCCAGTGAGTCAGCACTTTGGAGCACCAGAGCTCACCAGGCTAATCAGATTCAGATTTGGCCATAAGTGTAGGGGGTGAGCTCAACACATTTAACATGGCGGAGGACTGCCCTCCTGCTTGGTAAAAAGACTTCACACAGGGAGAATGGAGACTGTCCTCGAACACTGACCTCAAAGCCACACACCTCAGTCTGCTCCCCATATGCCTCTGGCGCCCCCCGAATAACCATCCCTGTGCTGGAGCCTAAGATGAGTGCCTGCGAGCCAGTGAGTCTGTGCACACGCCCTTTAAGAGGATGTCTGAGTTTCCTGCAGCCTTCCATCCCCCGCAAAGGGCTGGAATCCCACTGTTTTTCACAGCCAGGTGTGGGGGCTCCTCTTCCTGGTAACAATACTCTGGAGTGGGGAGCCTGGAGTGGGACTGGGGTTCTTCACTCCTCTGGGGGAAACCTCCACAGCTGAGGTACCTCTCCCTATTTTCAACCACCAGCCCAGTTCTCATCTCCGCCCCTCCTACAAGTCTCTATGTGGCTTCTTCTTTATATCCTTAGTTATAAAATTTTTGTTTAGCCAGACTTCAGGTGGTTCTCCAGGTTGATTATTCTTTAATTTAGTTGTAATTTTAATGTGTTCATGGAAGGAAGCAGGCACGGTGTTTATCTACTCCGCCATCTTGGATTGCCTCCCAGCCACTCTTTGTCTTAGCCATCATGTCTTCCATTCAGTTGGTTCAGTCTTTGAACAAAGCTCAGCCCACCTAGACTGAATTAGCTAGGTCACATATTTGGGTGCTGAACTAGATCCAGTGGCTTAGATAAGACAGAAATTTGTCTCATTTTCATGGTTGCTTTGGCATCATCACAGGATTAAAAATTCAGACACCCTCTCTCTGCAGGCTCTGCCATCCCCAGGTGTCAATCTTGTTGACATAGACAGCACTACCATCATTCTTGCTTTCATAAGGACAATGGGTGACTACTGTCTTTAGCTCTAGGTGCTCACAGAAAGAGTGGTAATTACTTATCTAAGAATGCCCACCTCAAGTTCTGCTTCTAGGAAACCTGCCTTAAGACACCACAGAACATAGGACACAGCAGGGAGAGAATGGGCAAGGAAGAAGCAGGGGAAAACGTGAAGTTTGTAAGTGGCAGAGGATAAGGGAAACTCGGGCCAGAAATGGGCAGGGAGGGCTGCCCTGAGGACTTCAAGAGTGTCAGCAGTGGAGGAGGGGACATATGAAGTCAGCAAGGAGCGGCCAATGTCAGCAAAGCTGTTTCCTCCATGACCTGCGCCTCCTCTGGGAACACACCCTGCCCAGTGCCTGGTAGGTGTTGTGTTCTTTACTCCCAGCATAACCAGACATTTCAGAGACTATTCCTGCTTGAACTTGCCCAGTTCTGTCATGGTAAGAGGAGTCCTCCAGCTGATCCATTTGTTAATCCCCTGGATTAAGCTCACATAAAGAGTGAAAATGCCACTAGGAGAGAATTCCTACAGCTTCCTGCTTGCAAACAAGATTTGCTTGCAGTTGAGGGGCATGCCCAGCTCTTGACAGCTACTATAAGCCTTGAGTAGGGTTTGGAGGGGGAGAAAATGCAAAAAAAATAGAAGGGAAAAGACTGTGAGAGGGAGAGAGTGGGGCAAGACAGGCAGAGAAGATGGGAGCAGGAGATGGATTCCCAACTCTTACAGCAGTCCCTGGATTGCTTTCTCTGAACTGAGCATGGAAAGTATGTTTGGTCTTGATATTTTAGCACCATTGACAGCTAGAAAATAGAGAGGAAATGCTAAGCCTTTTGATAATGTTTGGAGCAGAAGTAGTTTGAGAAAGCAGGGAAAGTCTTCTTGCTTTTCCTTCACGACTTGGGTCACTATTCTCCATGCCCTTGAGATATATAAAAAAAAAAATCATAGAGAAAAAACAATTGCTTTTCTTAGCTTGAGTAAAAACTCTGATCAAGAGTTTTAATCCTTGGTTTTGCCATACATTAATGTATCTCTCCAAGAACTTTGGAAAAGGATCTCAACCTCAGCACTGAAACATTGAGAGAGGTTCTCCATGAAGTGCCTTACTGTTTGGGGGTATTTCAGCGGGAGAGGGTCAGGGAATTTTGGAGACTGCTGGGCAATGTAGTATGCTTTACTGAAAATTCAAACCTGGTAAAATACATTCAGTGTTTAGAATGCATTCATTCATTTAACAACACTTATCAAGCATCTATGAGTCAGGCATTGTACTGGGTACTTGCAATATGGAGGTATGAGAACACAGTTCTTATTCTTTAGGAGCTTATGGTGGAGGGTATACTTGTAAGCAAGAGATTATGGCAAGGTCAGCTTGAAGCTCTATGACTATACTCAGATCCTCAGATCTAGTTACACAAGGTTCATGGGCTTTCCAGTAATGCGACTGGAATAATCTGGGAGTACAGGAGAAGGTAAACTCTCCAGGTGTTTGTGGCTTCCACAACTAGCAATGTGGTTTGAGGTAAATCTAACTCTGCATTGGTCCATTATGACCTGCTGCATTCCACCCTGTAGTTCCTACTCCCTCAGGGTAGTGGCATTACAGTAGGGATTCAACAAGAAGACACAGCAGGACCGAGAGCCCAGTTCATCCTTTGTGTCCAATGATTTTCCTTCCCCAGTGGTGATGACGAGAGAAACATAGACTCTGATAGTTGGAAGGGCTTAAATATTATCTATTCCAACTCTCTCCTCCTCCACCTTTTATCTCATTATCCCATGTGTTGCTTGAATGTTATTTTACAATATCCCTGCCAGGGAATTCATGTGAACACTTTCAAGAATAGAAACCTCAGTATTATCTGAAGTGATGCCAAACCAGTTTTTATTGAAACCAATGTTTTAAAAGGATAATTTAAATTTAGGTGAAATCTGTGGAAGTTTTCCCATCAGTTTATTCATTGTGATGGTCATCTTTCACTTTCAGTCCTTAAATATGTTCATAATAACTTCTTTAAAATGATTGTCTGATAATACCAATATATGAGTCATCTCATGGTCTCTTTCTATTGCTTTTTTCCCCCTTAACTGTGGGTCATATTTTCCTTTCATGTTTAAGTATATTTAATTATATTGTGGAAGATATGTTGTAGGATATCTGAATTATATCATCTTCCTTTAAATACTACTGAGTTTGTCCTATCAGACAAATTATTGGTAGACTTTTTTGATCCTCTTATATTTGGTTTCATTCTTTAATAGAACAGTCTATTTTGGTGGTGATCTTTTGTTACTTATTCCTAGGGTGGGCAGTTTTTCTAGGCCATGGTTCTCATTCCTTTATAAAGCATGGCCTTTCTAGGGTCTCAATACCCCAAATCTTTTTTTCTCTTGGGGGCCAGAACTCCAACATCCCCCTAAACTGCATAGTCTCTGTTATTTCTGTTCAGTTTATATCTCATAGCAGTCTATGTCATGGCTCATGGAATCTCACCCTTTATCTGCACAGCCCAGCCCTCAGCCAAGGAATTTTCATAAATTCACATACAGACTTCAAAGCTCCCCTTTGCACAGCTCCCTCTTATTCCAGTACCCCACCCTGGAAAGTCCAGCTATTTCAGGAGACTGAAACTCCAATGTCTGTTTCTTCATCTCATCAAAACCATTGTTCTATTTGGCTCCACTTCCTTGTGATGAAGCTGGAGAGTGCACCCAGGCAGAGAAATGTGGCTCTTCATGTGTATTTTCCTTCTCTCAAGGATTATAGTCCCGTGCCTGTTATCCAATGCCTGAAAATAATTGCCTCATTTACTTGTCAAATTTTATAGTTGTTTTCAGTGAGAGGAGAAGTTTGATATCAGTTACTCTATAATGATTAAAAGCAGAAGTCAACATGCTTTTAAAAAAATGATGTCATTATCTGCATATCCTAATTAGAACTAAGCCACCCCATGTTAAGGAGCTAAGGACAAGCCAACATCCTGCAAGAAGATGGCAAAATGGGAAAAAGAAAGGAGCCTGTGTCTTTAACTGGATTTACCAATTCTTGTGTATCTCACCTCCAAACTTCTTGTTACATGAGATTATAAATGTCATACTGCTTAAGCCACATTTGATTGGATTTTCAGTTATTTGCAACAAATGACATTTTCAGTAACTGATACAACTGATACAAGTTACTGATATAATACATCGTGTCTAAGTCTTCTTTTCTTGAGACCAAATAGCTCCTTTAGGAATTCATCACATGATATTATGTGAATTCAGGTCCTCTCAAATTTCTTCTCTTAATGATGGTAATGTGCTATAAACTGAGGAGTGTGATTTACTCAAACTTCTGCAGAGAGAGAGAGAGAGAGAGAGAGAGAGAGAGAGAGAGAGAGAGAGAGAGAGAGAGAGAGAGAAGGAGAAGCACATTGAGCTTACTAATTACAGCAAATTTACCCAGGCAGTGGAATCATATTGTGTTTTACTTGGATCAAACTGAAATCATCTAGTTCAAGATTCTCATCCTGGGATCCATTGAGTTCCAAGGACGGGCTTGGAGTGAAATTTGATGTAACACATTTGTATGTGTACTTCGCTAAGGAGATCCATAGTTTTCAGGGGTTTGTTGTTGTTGTTGTTGTTTGTTTGTTTTGGGGGGGAGAGGAGTGGTATGGTTCTATGACTCCTTCTTCAATGATTATAAGCCACTGATCTAGACCAAACTTTCATTTTTTCGACACAGAAAGGTTATACAAATAAACTATGATTTTGAGAAAGACTGCCAAAATTGAGACTTCAATCAAAGATGCTTACCTCTTTCTAAGTTATATTCAGATGAATCTCACTTACTGGTACAGTCTTTTCTTGCCTGCTTATGTGAAGGGTGGTAAGTGAATATGGGCTCTCAAGTCAGCCTGGTGCTATTATAATACTATTTGCTTAAACTTGCACAATGTATTTGTTTCTCTAAGCCTGGGTTTCCAAATCTACAAAATGAAATTTAAAATAACATCCCTGTAGCCATCAGGGTTCTTTGTTTCATGTAGCATAAACTAACTATGGATGATATTGGCAGGAGGAAATTTATTGCAAGGATCTGAGGTAACTCAAGGATAAGGCTCTTCTATGTTGATCAATTCCAGGAATGGCTTCCATACTGTATTCTATGTTTTTGAAAACACCGGGAAACTGAAGAAGCAGACTCAGAAATGGCAGAAGAAGGGGGTCTGGGCAATAGCCAGAAGCAAACCCAAAAGGATGCCACAAAGCTGGTTTGATAGGGACTTTGTCACTAAAACTACTGACACTAAATAATGGGGTTTCTCTACCATTACTACTAGTCTTGGACACTGGATGCCATAGCCAACCCAACAGACCCTGTATACCCTGGGAATGGAATGTTGAAGCCACCTATGCCTCCATTATCTGAGCAATAAATTTTGTACTTTCTTGCATTTTGTATCTCTAGCTACCAATTTAAAGTCTGAAGCAGGTACCTCTGTGTTAGCTGAATATAGGTCATATGTCCACACTCTAGCCCTAAGGGAATCTGGGGTAACAAGTTTCTAAACTTTTTTTTTGCTTCTGTACTGGGAAATTCCATCAAAATTTATATTACAGGGAATTTCCCATGCATCAGAAATGGTTTCAAAGATTGAGCAACCTTCACAAATAAAACTAACATGGATCTCATGGATCTACTACTCTACCCATAAGGTTAGAGTAAGGATTAAGTAAGTTAATATAAAGATATTATAGTATAATATAAGCTTATATTACTATAATATAAATGAATAATAAGAGCTCTATTAATGCTCGTTTTCATCATCATCTTCTTTATTGTAAGAGCCATGTAATCTACTTTTCACATTATGCTGGTGTCCATAATGACTGTATCTGAGAAGGGTAAAGTAAGAACCTAAAATGATTTTATTTCAAAGAAGGGAAAATTAAAGAAATGAGGAGTAATGCCAGAGGGATAGAGGTAGAAAGACTGATAGAGAGAAAAGAATAAGGAATGGGCACTAATTACAGAATTACTGATTCCTGGGAAGGAAGGAATTATCCAGGAAAAAGAGCATAGATAGGACATGACGTGGAGACCTAGTAATTAGGAGATTCATATTATTCAGAGCTCTGTATCTTAGGGATGACCTTCCCTGTCTGAGGTGCTCGTGCCAAAAGAATACCATAATTAAAGACAAATGGAGAGGCTTAGAAATAAATACTTTTAGTTTTTTGGGGAATTAACCCTTATAACGTCTATCTATTTGGTGGTGGTGGTGGTGTGTGAGTTTATTTTGTTTGGCTTTAATTTTACAGGGAAGAATTGAGATTTGAATTTTAAGGGAATTTTGATTTTTTGCTTTGGCAGCTCCCCTTCCAACTTCATTCTTCCTCTTTTCCCACTCAAGCACATGCAGGCACACAAACCACAACTGGAATTGGCTGCTAGACAGTGCCTCCCAGGGCATTCCCACTGGTCTCATTTGTGATTAGCCAACTTCTAGTACTTGGTACAGGATCTTCGTTAAAACATCAAAAATAATAATGATAAGTATAACAATGATTCTCAAGTGTTATGAATGTAAACCTAAATAGGAGAATCCCTCTTACAGTCATTAAGCATTGCTTGTCTGTTCATCACCTCCTTTTGTTGTTTTTTGGCCCTTCCTTCTCTCCGTGTGACTCTGGTGAGGCTATAAATTAAGGGACTCCACTTTTCCTCCCCTTAGGAATGAGTGTGTGATTCATGTTGATGAATCAGATTACCTTCTCTACCTTAAGCCCTGTGGTTAGTCCAGAGGTAGATCCATGAAGGAGGACCAATCTGAACTCTGTTTTGAAGCTTGATGTGGATGTTGGGATGAAGTCTCTCTTGAGTTCACAAACCTTCAGGGCCATGTAATCACGTAGCAAGGACGAGAACCCTCTCATCATAGGACAGAGCCTGCCTGCGAATGAAGCCACGCAAAGGCAAACAGAGCTCAACATATCTCTGAGTTAATCTGAGCCAATAACTTCTATTTTTTGGCTTTAGCTAGTTTGAGTTGAGTTTTTATTACTGGCAATTAATAGAGTTCCATATCATACACCCCAAAATAATGTTTTTTAGACTCCTATGTGATATGAGTTGAACTTTTAGTGTGACTTGACAAAACACAATGATAAAAATGACTACAATCTCAGTAAAGCTTTTAAAATATTTTGAATGTATTAATCATAAAGCATCTACAAATATTATTTTAAAAGTCATAATCTATTGTGAGATATTATTTGTTCAGACTCTAGAGAATGCTTACACGAGTGGATTAATAGACCCCTAGCAATAATTTTATTGCCCTTCCCCCATCCCAGGTTGAGAATCACTGTTTTTAAGCTCTTAGACTTTCAATGTAATACTAAGGGGAACGTACTTTTAAGTTTTGCCATATTTTAAGGAGCTATAAACCTTTGTCCACTCTTGAAAAAAGATACCATCAAAGTGGCTTTTGATAAGCTTTTGCACTCAAAAAGTAGTGTTTGGTCTGAAGGCTCCAAAAACATAAGGCCACCATCTATGAGGACATAGGATCTGCCTGTGAACCAGGAGAGTTCAGGAACTTTCCTGGCAACCACACTGGGGTCACCATCCATCCAAGGAAGTCACCGATACTCATAGAGAATCAGATGCTCAGAAGCACAATGACACACAAGTCACACTCCCATGGCAAAGCTGCTCTCGATCTTTAAATGTGGTGCCAGGAGCCATTACTGTATAGTTGACATTCTATCAGAAAATTCCACCAAAGCTCTCTTTCCTATTAAAAGCTACTCAAAAAACTGGTAGAAACCCCAACAATAAAAGCAACCATTTACTAGGAAAAACCAATGCAGCCCTTCAAAATGCTGACTGGATGGTATGAAACTCACTAGCTGTTCAATTTCCTTTTTGACCTGTTTTTAAAGTTACAACAATTTTCAAAGCTATTTATTTTATATAGCTGAAGATCTCTATAAAAAATTTCTACACATTTTCAATTTAACAAAGAACAGACTGCTAGACCATGTTGGGGGTCAAGGGAGACCAGGAGTGGGGTGAGGAAAGTCCATTTATACCTTACTGCAATTTAGCTATGAGTAAAGGGAGTTCCACTGCACTGGAAAAACATCGATCCTTCAAGCAAAAATGTTAGCAGACAAGTAAGGGGCAACAGATGCACGTCCGAGCCCTGAAGCAGCATGATCAAACGCTACCTGGGCCTTTGGCATCTGAGTGGCCCAGTAGAACTAAGCTGATTGGAAATGGTTCCTTTCAGCCAATTGTACCTTCACTGAAGTCTGAGCTCTGCCTCTTTTCTACCTCCTGGCAGCACAGTGTGGCAATCTCTGACTTGAGGCAAGGTTCCTGTAGTGGGATCAAATGTTGGGTTTTAAAAACTGAAAGTTTGATGTGGGTGAACAACTGCCTATAAAATGCATTAAGCTCTTTCCCTGTAATGTATTTAATTTCACACTGACTGCCAGTATTGCCTCTGAATGGATTACAGCAGGGGGCTGCCATTGTCCCACTAAACCACACGGGTTAAATAATACCTTGGTGTCTAGAACTGCTCCAGGACCATTTCATACAGGCTAATACGTGAAATGAATACCCAGCTTTTCTGCAAGTGATTTAGTTTGGTTAAAAATGAGGCCACGTTGAATTGGTTTATTACAGCGCGAGATCATTTATGGCACTATTTGGGTTGCACTTTTGCCTACAGTAACATTCGCACCTGCGTTTTGCCATTCTCAGCAGCAGGACATAATCACACACTTACTGCTGGAAGGCATTTGGTGCTCAGAGTCTATTTACTTAACATCCCGGGGAATGATACTCCACTCCAGGGTCAGCCACTTAAATGTGGCTTCGTGTTTAGATAATGATACTGGGTTCTTGTCTGAGCAGGGGGGAATGGTAGAGATAAGCTCCAACATTGCCTGCCCCGCTCCAAGCTGCCCATTCTTTTTCAAGAGCACTTTTCAACCTTTAAGCGCATTTCCAAAGTTATCCCCTCACGTAGACAGGATAATCACCTCATTTCATGAAGTACTTCTCAGGCCATAGACACTGGAATCATTTCAGTCTGAGCCAGATGGGGCCAGGAGGAGGTTTTACAATGAAGCCGAGTTTCTCTTTGTCCCTTCAGTTGCACCTGTAACATAAACAGCCATGGAGATGGAGGCGCTTTTAAAGCCACTTAGCGGGGCCTCTGCTACTGTGCGTTTTGCTTCAGTGTCTGCGTGCGTTGGCTTGTGACTTGCCCTGGCTTTGGGAAGCAGAAACGCGTTCTGGCACATGCTTCAGACCCTGGGCCAGCTCACCTTGGGGCTAAATTATACAGTTGTAGGTGCTTATTTTTAAAAGAGGTTTCAAGTGCAAGAAGTGAAGAGGTGGCTTCTTTTCTTTCCTCTGTATTGTTGTGATTTAAAAAAAAAGAAAAAGTTAGGAACGTATTAAAGCTTTGCCCATCTTTTCTTTTTCCTCTCTTGGCTTTTGAGTCTGAAAAGAATGCTGGAAAGAAGTCATTGGAGGCCTGGTTGGAATAGAGTGTTAATTCTTCCATATCTAAGCCTCTTTGTTGAGATTCCCTTTGTCTCCTGCCCGAAGTCATTAAACACTAATCCCATCACTCTCCCTAATCCGAGGCACTGGAGCTGGAGTTCAGTTTCCGAAACTGTCTTTGTGGCTCTCCTAATAGCTCCTGTGGACTGCAGTTGGTTCAGGCGCATTTAGAGCGTCCCATTTCAGCTCCTTAATGAAGTGCCCTTAATGAATCTTTTCCTCCTTCATGCAGTGAGCACGGGCTTCAATTGGTTTAGTGTTAAGTAGGGGAAGATGCCCAGTCATCTCAGGGGCCTTTGAGAAATATGACTGTCAGAGGCAAAAACCTAGGAAACTGGCCATTGAAGGCTACAGCCACTGAAGTGCTCATTTAATTACTAAGGATTTACAAAAGAAAATCTGCCCTTTGTAGCTAACAAAGGACAAGGAACTAAGAAGAGATAGTAAAGGGTTTTTCCGACAAATGATAAAAGGGAACATGGTTGAGTAAAGTCATCAGGGCATGTCGAGGAAGTCTTTCACGTTTGCTGCACAGGCTTACCTTCCTAAATATTAGGCATGCCCAGATATTGCCGTAGGCTTCTCTGTCCTGCCAAGTGATGGAGGCCAGAGAGCGAGTCTGATGAATTCTTTGTGGACAAAAGGCCACTACAGTGACAATCCACTGCACTAAATTTAAGACAAAGTATCACCCAGGATACATTGGTAATCCTGGGGAACTTGAAAAACAACCATGAGGGGGAAAACAATGGGAAAAAATGTTCCAAGCACTTTTATTTGCCTTTTTTTTTTCTCCCCAAGTAAACTGTTTACAGTCTCAACAGTAAGTTAGCTTGGGTCTAATATCCCTCCAAAACAGCACATTTAAATGAAAATTCTGAATGGAACCTGATCACTTCATGTTTCCAAAATACGTTGACCCATTTAGTGGATAGGTCAGCACTATCTCTCCTTCAGTGAGGATATTTATTATGTGATAAAACCTGTATCCTATATCTATATGATATAATCTGTTTAGCATATGATGAAATTATTTGCAGCATAAAATAAGTCAAATCATAGGTAGTTTTAGTGTTGAAATATATACATTTAAAATTCTACAATATTATTCAACATTGCTTTAGGTTAAGGAATAAAAAGAAAAACAAGTTAATGGGGGGGGGGGGAATGCCATCATAATGGCCATAATTTATTTGCTACTAAAGATATAGGAAAACCATTGACAGCAATTAATATAACTGTGGCTGAATTCTTTGGTCACAGTGTCTGCATGCCAGTAAAGTTACAACATCAACAGATCTATCAAGTGCCTTCAGGTAGTAGACACTCAGTGAATACTTCTATGGACAAAAAAGGGGCCACCTACTAAACCTTATTCTTACTAAACCACGCCTTACAAACCCAGAGACCAAAGTAACCACACAGGGTGGTCTGAACATAAAAATATCTAGCTAAAAGCAGGTCATGATGGGCAGTCACATCCTAAGCCTGTAGTTTCCTTGACAAAGTCCATCTTTAACTTTGAAATTGTCTGCTGTCCTTGTGCATCTAAGGTAACACACCTTTGAAATGTCAGAGTCATCTTCTTTTCCAGACCCCTAGAAGGTACAACCCTCAGCACCAGAGCACGAGACCACATTGTAATCTTGTTGCCCATGTACCATCTCTATGTGCTGTAAATGTTAACTGTCCTGCACCCACTGATGTAAAAGGAATACGCGTCTCTCCATTTTGCTTTTTATCCAGTCTCAGCAATTTCTCCACTTTGCTTTCTCCCGCCTCCCTAAATCTACTACCAATAGATTTGATGTAACCCTCCTTATACCTCCTCCACTGATTCTAATGTATAAAATAAGGTGCAAAGCAGCCATTCCTCAGAGCATTTTCTCAGTCTGTTGGGATTTTGCCTCCCAGCAATTGTCATCAGTTTGGCTCAAATAAACGCTTGTAAGACTTTTTCTTAGGCCCAACATTCTTTTGTGAACAGTTCTTATCAGACTGGTAATTAACTGATTAATTGGACCAAGTGACCTTGTCCTGCAAGAAACTTCAAGTTTTTTAGTAAATGTATAAACGTCACCTAGACCCCATCATGAAATAATTTAATAGATTGGACAAAATTAAGATCACACAGAACAAAAGGCTTAGTTTTCTGATTTGGCAATTCAGGATGGCCTTGTAAATATGCTGTCAGATACTGACAGCAAAGTGCAGGGCTTCCGAAATCCCAAGTATCCCTCTTACTGTCACGACTCTAAACCCTTTTTCCTTGTACGTGGCAGGTGACATCTTGGCTTTATCTTTATTGAGCATTTCAATACAATTTTGCTTCCTTTTATTCTTACCAGACCTGATAGTTTTCTTCACTGGGACAAAAACAAAAACAAACAACAAAAAACCCACTTTCACCTCCCCAATGAAAACAAATCAGATACATTTACCAACTGGATAAATCAGAACAAAATGACTCATCTCAGAATGAAACCTCAACGTTTTCCTCACAGATAAAAACAACTGCATTTAGCATTTGGGTTGCGTTTCAAATTCCAGTGCATGTCTACTGTTGGCAGTAAAAGTTACACTTGGACATTGTTAAAATGTGCTCATATGTTCAGTGCTTCTGCTTTCCTCTTAACTGACTTGCCAAATCTTTTTCTTTGGGGAATCAAACAGCTCTTACACGCATTGAGGAAAAATTTCCTGTGCTGCATGTTTTTTTTAAAAAAGAAAGGCTAAATAGCATCAGTTGAGTTTATGGGAGACACTGAGGCAATGTGAGGCCAACCCCACGACCAGCTGAGTGCCAGCTGTCCTCGGGAGCTCCAGGCCTTGGAAGTCAGTATTCCCCGAAGCTGAGCTGCCCATGGTGCATTAGATCATGATGGCTACATCCTCGCAGAACTCTTTATTTAATCCTTCTCTTCCTTTCCAGACCCTAACTTTTTTTTTTCATTCTCATTTTGCCTGAGCAAGCTGCATGAATCTAGTTTCAAATGAAAAAGACATTTTAAAAATGGAATGAGGGTGGTATATTGGGAAGACCTCCAGAAGGCTCTACACTGAGCATTTTTTACATCCCTCTGAACTTCATCCCCTCAACTACAAATGTGGAGGGAGGCAGGGGGGAGGGGTAGATTAGATTGCAGCTCTTTTTTTTCCCAAGAAGCGCATATTTTAGTAAAACATTTTGGTACTTAAGAATTTCTTCTGAAGAATAGATGCCTCACTGAGCTGTTGAGTGAATGAGCACTGGAAGCAGTATGTTTTTCCTTTTGTTCATTGTTTGTAGCATCCTTTGACGTATACCGGCAGTAGAGGCCAAAAATTTCCAGTTTGCCAAGGACACTGCAAATGTCATTGAGGAAACAATAGATGAGAGTGGAATCTTATCATTTATTAAGATATAAGTAACTCATGCCTTAATGTTACTTCTCCAGAAAGGAGAACAACAACCACTGATTTAGCTCTTCCATCATTTCACAGATACCAGGATGCCTGGGGTCATGTAGGTTATGTCCTCTGTATTCCTAACACATCATATAGTGCCTGAACTGTATTTCTGGAATGAATGAACAAATGAATCTGGCAGGTTGTACATAACCTGTAAGATTGTCTAAAGAGAAGCTTAAATTGGACACCAGAAAGAGCTAAGATATATATTTTTTTCACACTTCCTCCAGGATTTCCAATATGGATTATGAGGAAATGGAATGTTCTGCTGTTTTGCCTTAGAAACACAAACAGTTCACAAAAGGGGAAATCAAATGGCTAAGATGTTACTTAAGAGATGCACACACTAGTTATTAATCAGATACATGTAAATTAAAATAAAGATGAAATTTTATTCTGCACATATCAGAATGGAAAAAAGTTGAAAGGGAAGATAATGCCAATTGGAGAGGATGATGTGGGGCCATGAGAGCCCTCATACACTGAGAATGTAAGTCTGTGAGCCATTCTGGAAATCAGCCTGGCAGTATTTATCTCCCACATCCCAGCAATCCCTGTATCTGCCAGAGAAATTCTTACACAGTGCCATGGAGGCACATACCATTCACTGCTGTGTTATCTGTAGCGATGGTGAGCCGAAGGCTATCTAGAAGTCCATCTAGAAGGCTATCTAGAAGGGGGAAGATGGGTGGTACTCTATGCAACAGGTAAAATGAACAAATTAGAGATAAATACACAGTATATGTATTAAGTTATGAAAATAGTGTTTTGAGTTAAAATGGTAAGAAATGAAATGAGATCTATAGCACAGTTTTATATAAGTAAATTAAAAACACAGACACAATAAACCAATGCTATAAGAATACATAAAAATCCACTTGAATATATCAAACACCTTAGAATGTACATCTACTAGAGAGAAAGGAATGGGAGAGAAAGAGGGATAAAGGAAAAATATAAATATAGCAAGTGAGGGAAAAGAAAGGAAGGATTCTTTTCTGCAAAAGAAAAGAATAATTTTTTAGAGTGGAGATTTATTCTTCTCCAAGATAATAGCATCACTCAGAGCAAATGTTGTACTTAAATAACATTGATTTAAGTGGGCATCAGTGCAAGGGCATGAGATTTCCTTGATAAATAGTAAAGAATCCAGCAGAGGTTTCCATATTCTTCAAAATATGTAAAGCAAACATCCTTGTATTTGTTAGGATGTTAGCTGCTATAACAAAGAAACCTCAAATGTCTCAAATGAACATGGACTTTGACAACTAGTAGACACAGGTTTAAGTCTATGTCCTTTTTAGGCTACATTTTTTATCTATAAAATGAAGGTATGAAAAATATATACCTCATGGGTTAGGAGGTTAAATGCACAGAAAGCCTTTTCTGACTGCAATGCCTTGCATGTGAGGAAGACTTTGTAATGCTACTGAGGAAATAACCTTGGATGTGTGCAAAGTGGGCTCCAAGAACACCCCCTAGAGATTTGCTACTAATCATTCCATGTTGGAGAAAATCTCAAAGTGACCTAAAATAGGAGGTTGGTATCCCTGGGTTCCACATACCCCAATACTACCAATTACGAAAAAATGTTACATTGTTGCTGACGTGAACTCTGTAGTTAGGCCTACAATGGTTATGTCTGTACCGGAACATGTACAAACTTTTTTCTTGTCTTGATTCCCTAAATAATACAGTAAAACAACTATTGACATAGCATTTATATTGTATTACGTTTATAAGTAATCAAGAGATGATTTAAAGTATATGGGAGGATATGCATAGGTTTTATGTAAACACTACCCCACTTTATACAAGGGACTTGAGCATCCTCGGATTTTGGTATTCCCTGTGGTTACTGAGGGACAACTGTAATGACAAATCAATATGCATCCCTGCAAACATAGAAAATAATTCAACAGCAAGGAAAAGTATTTACTATATGTTAAATTAAAATGATTGTAAAATGGACTTAAGGTATGATCCACATTTACAGGTAAATGTATTAATACGTGAATTTATACATAGATCGCTGGTTAAAAGAATATACTCCCAAAATGTTGACAATAGTTTTCTCTGAATGGGGTGTTTGCAGGCTATAGTTACTTTGTTTTACTTTTATAAATTAATGCTTTTATAAACTAATGCTTTTTAGGTTTTCACCAATGACCATGTATTACTTTAGAAAAATGGGACTTTTAAATTCCAGGCCATACTTAATGTGCTAATATGATTTTTCTTCCCTTTTTATAAAAAAATCTTCAAATGTTAAAAAAAAAGCTGAGAAACAGTACAAGGACCACCCTTTTCCCATCACCTAGATTTAACGATTGTTTACACTTTGCATTTTGCTTCATTTTTTTTTCCCTGAAGGATTCTTAAATAAATTATAATCATGAAATATCACACCGATAAGCTTCCACATGAATCTCCAAAACTAAGGATACTCACTTAAGCAGAGCTAACAATATTTTGGGTTTTTTTTAAATGACTATTGGTAAATATAGTTAGATTCTTCTATTCTTTAGTGAACATAATTTATTTTTTTTAATTAATTCTGTTTTTATATTTAGAGATATTATGAGGCAGAGTCAGAAAACCTAGCTATGAGACTAGGCTATAGCATAGACTTGCTACACATCTATTAAAACTGTGGAGCGCCCTTTTCTCATTTGTTAAATAAAGGCAGTGTGCTAAATGACCATTTTCAGTTTTAAAAATTATATTTCCTCTGAGAGAAAAAAGAGGGACAAGTGAATTTCCAGAATGAAAGAAATGTGAGGGTGGGAGCAATACCAAGGAGTAGCATGAGTCATGGAAGTGAAAAAATGTGAAATTTGGGGATTTGAGACATTAGATTTTTCTGATTTGTCCAATAAATAAACACACCTATGACCTGTGTTTTCACCAAAATAAACTCTTGACTAACCCTTCCATCTCCCAGGCATGAGTTTTTGTATTTTAATTTTTCCAAGTCTTTGCATGGCCTCTTGACCGGTTCACTCTTGTGGTTGTTTTTTTCCTGTAGCAAGGCAGTCTGGGTAACCTTTGCCAAAAACACATCCTCTGACATTGGTGCAATAAAAGGAAGTGCTAAGCCGGCCCTCTCTCTCTTCATTTACATCACAAAGCCCAGCATTCTTCTGTACAACTCTGCTCTGAGAGAGTCCCTGGGGAAATGCCAGACTCAGCTCCTGCTGGAGGCACCACTGACTGGTTCTTGTGCTCCCTCTGGTTAGGGCACTAGCCTCAATTCCTCAGTTTCCTACCCCTAAAATAGAATTAACCCTCCTCCTTGCAGGGAGCATGGCAAGAATTTATTGTTTTAGGAAGTATTCTTGTACTGGATTCATTGTATAACCAAGGGCAGTTGCAATTCCAGTTTGGGTCCTGCAGATGATGTGAGCTAGACACATGCTATCTCTATGCCCAGGCACAGCTTCCATCAGCTCTGGAAGGAATCTGCTTCCTGAGTCCCTATTTATGGAATAACACCAATAAGAAGTCTGGAAACCCAGATTTTCATTTGTTCTCTGATCTGAACTGCATGTGAACAAATCCCTGAGCTTCCTAGGAACCCAGTTTCCTCATTTGTAAAGTGGAGCAGCTGGATCTGATTATTTCTAAGATGCCTTTAAAGATATATAATTTAATGCTTCTACCTGCAATTTTTTTTCCTTTTCTGGGAAAAATAATATTTCACATGGCTTTTAAAAGTCATTTTAAAAGAATATATGGAGATTGCCCACACACACTTCTTCGTATGCACTAGTTCTTTGTATTTTCAAATACAGTCTATCAAATTAACTATGCACATATCTCAAGGTCTCCAGTTTGACATCTAAGAATTTATCCTACTGATAGGCTTCAACATGTGTGAGAAGATATATATGCAGTTACTTGTCACAGTATGGTTAGTGCTAGCAGCCTGGAATAACCTAATGTATATTAAGTATATTGTGTTGTGTTTATAGTAAGGCCATTCGAAAGAATGAGGTAGCTTTATATGTACCCAAATCAGTTAAGAGTCTTTATGTTGCAAGTAACTGAAAAGTCACTGCAAACTGATTTAAAGAATAAAGGAGATGTACTGGGTCACATAAATGGGAAATCCTCAAGAACCCAGTTTCTTCTCATTTCTGTTTTGCTGTCAACAATAAAAGCTTTATCCCATATAAGTGAGATCATATGGTATTTGTCTTTCTCAGACTAACTTATTTCACTTAACATAATAGTCTCTAGGTCCATCCATATCGTTGCAAATGGTACTATTGCATTGTGTTGTACAGCTGAAACTAATTTAAAAAAATGTTTATTTCACAATAAAAAAATAAAAATAAATAAAAAATAAAAGCTTTTTCCCAAGCCGGGTCCTCTCCTGGTCGTGGGAGACTTATCAATCATGATTAAAGGTTCTTGCTCCATTCCCTGGAAGAAGAGAGTGCCTCTGCCCCAGTACTCCAGGCAAGGCTCCTGAGGTTCATCTTGACTATGCAAGCTTAGGTCCTATGCCGTGAGAATGGAAAGTATTGATTAGCTTTGGCCAGTCAGCACAGAGTGGCCTGATTCCCAGAAGCTTTGTAGGGGAACACAGACAAGTAAATAAAAATCCAAGTACTTTTGAAAAGGAGGAGAGAGTGTACATCAGAAAGGCAGACATCCAATGTCCACTATAGAATAAGAAGGATGAAATTACTTCTAAGATACTTTGTTAAATGTGAACATCAAGATGCACGGGCATGAGTACAATATGCTACCATTTGTGTAGGAAAGCGTGCTTATACAGACATTGACTCTTTCTAACATAATTTTAATCAAAATCATTCATACACACAGGCATGAAAGTACTCACAGGGGAAAGAAATAGTAACAAGAAACGGAAGCTCTAAGATTAGATCATATGTTAAATATCTTCAAATAGTGGCCCAGGATAGAGGGTCCTAGAACAGCATTAGCAATGCATGAACCACCACTCCACTGGGTTGGTCTTCCCACTCTGAATGATACTGTTCTTAAGTGTCCTCATGAAATGAAGAGTATTCCACAGGAGAAAACTAACTCATCGTGCAAATGACAAGGCAATAAATAATATTAATGTGTTTGCACAAATCAGTTTACTAACATCACTTATCCTGAGTTTCTAAACAATGCCCAAGAGCTAATCACTGGGAATTCCACAAGATGACATAAATCCATGGATATTTCTTTTTTCTTTTAAAATTTTTATTAAAATATAGCTACCGTACAGTATTATATTAGTTTCAGGTGTACACTGTAGTTATTTAGCATTTATAGACCTAAAGAAGTGATCACTATGATAAGTTCAGCAACCGTCTGACACCATACTATGCTATCACAATATTATTGACTATAGTCCCTATGCTGTACATTACATCCCCATGACTTGTTTTATACCTGGAAATTTTGATCTTTTATTTCCTTTACCTTTCCTCCTTTTTTTTTCAGTTACAGTTGACATTCAACATTATTTTATATTAATTTCAGGTGTGCAGCATAGTGGTTAGACATTTGTATAATTTAAGAAGTGAGCCCCTGACTAGTCTAGTGCTCACTTGGCACTATACATAGTTATTACCATATTATTGACCATATTCCCTATGCTTTACTTTACATCCCCATGACTATTTTGTAACTACCAGTTTGTACTTCTTAATCCTTTCACCTTTTCACCCTGCCCAACCCCCTCCCATCTATGACCCCAACAAATCTAGTATTCATCTGACACCATACATAGTTATTACAATATTATTGACTATATTCTTTATGCTATACCCTATATCCCCATGACTACTGTAACAACCAATTTGTACCTCTTAATTCTTTCCCTTTTTCACTCACCCACAAACCCCATCCCCATCTGACAACCATCAATATGTTCTCTGTATCTATGAATTTGTTTGTTTTGCTTGTTGTTTTGTTCTTTAGATTCCACATATAAGTGAAATCACATTGCATCTGTCTTTTACTGTATGACATAACTCACTCAGCATAATGCCCTCCAGGCCCATCCATGTAGCCACAGATGGAAAGAACCCATTCCCTTCCTTGGCTGAGCAATATTCCATTGTATATATGTACCACCTCCTCTTTATCCATTCTTCCATCGACAGATACCCAGGCTGCCTCCACATCTTGGCCATTGTAAACAATGCTGCAATGAACACATGGATGCACATGTCCCCTCAAAGTAGTGTTTGAGTTTCTTCAGGCAAATACCATGAAGTGGGATTACTGGGTCCTTTGTCTCATGTTATAGCCTTTATTTTAAAGTTTATTTTGTCTGGTATAATTATTGCTACCCCGTTTTTTTGTTTCCATTTTCATGAAATATCTTTTTCCATCCCTTTACTTTCCATCTGTGTGTGTGTCTTATGATCTGAAGTGAGTCTCTTGTAGGCAGCATATGTAAGGGATTCTGTTTTCTTACCCATTCAGTCCTCCTATGTCTTTTGAGTGGAGCATTTAATCCATTTACATTGAAAGTAATTGTTGATAGATATGTAGCTATTGCCATTTTATTATTCAGAAGTTTGATCTTTTTTTTTTTTTCATCTTAAAGAAGTTGTTTGTAACATTCCTTGTAATACTAGTTTGATGGTGATGAACTCCTTTAGCTTTTTCTTGTCTGGGAAGTTCTTTATCTATTCTTTGATTCTAAATCATAGCTTTCCTGGGTAGAGTAATCTTGGCTGTAGGTCCTTACTTTTCATCACATTGAATATTTTTGTACCAATCCCTTCTGGACTGCAAAGTTTCTGTTGAGAAATCAGCGGACAATCTTATGGAGGCTCACTTATAAGCTACTAGTTTCCTTTCTCTTGCTGCTTTTCAGATTCTCTCTTTGTGTTTAACCTGTGGCATTTTAATTATGATGCTTCTTGGTGTGGACCTGTTTGGGTTCATCTTGTTTGGGACTCTGCACTTCCTGGACTTGTGTGTCTATTTCCTCTGCCAGGTTAGGAAAGTTTTCTGTCATTATTTCCTCAAATAGGTTCTCAATCTCACTTTCTCCTCCTTCTGGTACCCCTATGATGCGAATGTTGTTACACTTCATGTTGTTTCAGAGGTCTCTTAAACTATGCTCATTTTTTGGATTCTTTTTTCTTTTTGGTGTTCCGATTGGGTGTTTTCTGCTACCTTGTCTTTCAAATCGCTGATTCAATCCTCTACTTCATCTAGTCTGCTGGTGATTCCTTCTGATGTATTCTTCATTTCAGTTATTGTATTCTTCACTTCTGACTGGTTCATTTTTATGGTTTCTATGTCCTTTTTTATGCTTGCTGTCTCTTTGTTGATGTTCTTACTAAGACCCTTGAGCATCCTTATAACCATTGTTTTGAACTCTGTCTCTGGTAGGTAGCTTGACTCCATTTTGTTTAGTCCTTTTTCTGGAGTTGTTTCTGGGGCCTCTTGGGAAGGTTTCTGGTGCAGGCCCAGGTCACCCACTGCCTGTGACCACCCAGGGACTACCTGGTAGGAACTACAAAGTGATGCACAGTTTTTTGTAGCCTATGCTAACCCTGTAGTCATGTGGGAATGGCCACACTGCAAACTGAGGATTTCTGTCACTAGTACTGGGCCTGGGGTAGCTCCGCAAAATGCCAGGACACCCTGAGGCCTGCTGCCACCAGCCGGCTCCCTTAAGGTTCAGCCACTGATAAAGCCTCATGTGGTACACAAGTTGGGAGAGGCAGGGTCTCAGGGATTCACTAGAGTGGGAAGAGTTGTGATCATCAGGTTAACGTAGGCTCTGGTTTGGTGCCAGTGCTGAGCCTGGAGCTACTCAGCAAAAGTCTCAGAGCTCACTGAGGCCGGTTGCTGCCTGCACGTGGCCTGTGGACTCCAATAGTTTTCCAAGAAAGAGTGCAGTTCAGGTGGGACTGGCTGCTCATGGAGAAAGTGCCTCTGGTGTTGGGTGAGTTGGGTGGGGTGAGGTCCCAGTGAGTCAGCTGGGTGGGGTGAATAGAGCTCACTAGGTCAATCAGATTCAGATTTGGTCTGGGGAGGGTGGATTAACAAAGGAAAGATAGCACCCACCTGCTGGCTATACCAGAGAAGAACCCCACACAGGGAAAATAGCAACTGTCCATGAGGCCTTGCTATGAAGCCACATGCTTCAGTCCCTCCCCTTCCCTACCCCCCACCCCCACATATGTCTCTTAACACCCTTCAAGTTTCTGTCCCTCCACTGGAGCCCAAAGTGACTGTTTGTGAGAGAATCAGTGCACAGGCCATTTAAGTGGATGTGTGGGTTTTCCCTCCACCTTCCATCCCACCTGGATGGTTGGAATCCTCACTTTTCTCACAGCAAGTTGTTATGGGGGCTCCTCTACCTGGAACCAGTACTCTAGGCTGGGGATAATGGTTTGTAGCTGGGGTCCCTTGGTCTTTTGAGTGGGGACCTCTACAGCTCAGATATCCCCCCCAGTTGTTGTTTTTTTATTAGTTTCAGGTGTACAACACAGTGCAATACTTTTCACTCCTCACAAAGTGACAACTCCCCTCCCCCATCCACTGCCCCCCACCTCCGATATCATACATATCTATTACAATTCCATTGACTCCATTCCCACACTATACTCCACATCCCATGACTATATATGTATTAAATTATAGTTGACATACAATATTATTCAACATCAGCTTTAGAAATACAGTGCGGTGGTCAGGCCTCTACACCGTCTATGAAGTGGTCTCCCTAACAGGACATGAGTCCATCTGGGCCCCTAAAAAATATTTACAACATTATTGATTATATTCCCCAAGCTGTCTTTTCTATCCCTGAGGCCATATTGTAGTTACCAACTCCCTCCCAGTTTTTAATGGGTGTGGGACCAGCCCATTTCACATTTCCACCCCTCCTACCAATCTCGAGGTGGCTTCTTCTGTATGTTCTTAATTGCAGGTCTTCAGCTCAGCTAGACTTCAGGTGATTCTCATTGAGGGTTGTGCTGTAGTTTAGTTGTAATTTTGATGTGGTTGTGGCAGGAGGTAAGCACAGCATTTACTTACTCTGCCATCTTGACCCAATCCATGGGTATTTCTTTTCACACTAAGTCTCAGAAATACCTAGGGCTGCACAGTCAGTCACTCATTCAAAATTGCAAGGAATCCTGATAGTTTCTGATAGTTTCCTAAAGGCCTGCTGCTCAGTAGGTATTAATATATATTCGTGGAGTTAGATCATTGGTATAAATTTAGTTTTAGTAAACTGAAGAAAAATTGGAAAAACCCCTGTGCTGCAAGGGTGCCCCACTCCCAGGAAGGGATGAAAGAATTTTACATACTCAGTACACAGCACTACTGAGCAAGAAGCCAACAATGACTTCAAAAGTCCATTGCAAACTGCCAGCACTACTTTTCCAAAAAGTAAAATTAAAATTTGGGGCGGGGTGTGTGTGTGTGTGTGTGTGTGTGTGTGTGTGTAAAGTGCCAGATGCAAGAACTGATTTTTACAATAGAGTTTTCATAAGTGGAAAGTATATCAATAAGGAGAACTAGAGTTAAAAATGCAGAAGGGGGCCGGCCGAGTGGCACGTTGTTTAAGAACTGGCTTGGGACGCCAGCTCTGAGCAGCAGGGCCCCAGTTCGAATCCCACATGGAGGCCAGTGACACTGCCCTCTACAGCTAAGATGGTGAACAACAGCTTGACCTGAAGCTGGGCTGCCATGAGTTGCCAGCGATGGTGCAGGCTGCAGCCCCTGCTGCAGTGGGCTGCCATAAGCTACCATGTGTGGCCGGCAGCCAGCATGAGCAGCCGGCAGCCAATGTGAGCTGCCGGGAGCTGCTGTGAGCAGCCGTCCAGAGGCCGGTGACCAATCTGCCTCATCCGGGAAGAGCGCAATGAAATACCAACATGAGCCAGTGAAGCAACATCCTCCACAACTAGACTGAAGAACAAAAGGACAGCAACTTGTCTGTTCCCCTTCCCCCGATTCCCCAATGCTGTTCCCCACCCCAATAAAATCTTTAAAAAAAATGCAGAAGGGTCAAAACAAATGGTTCCCTTTGATATATGAGAGAGAAGGCTTTGCTTAGAAATAACTAGGTAGTCACTCAGTCATTCAACACACTTCTAATTTAATTCCTGCTATGTGCAAGGTACTGTGATGAAACGGACACTTAAACCACATGGATAGCAACATATATATATATATATATATATATATATATATATATATATATAATGAAATGTGGCAAGACAAGGGGGAAAAGTTATAAACATTGATGAGTGCCAAGCACATATAGGAGTGAAAATATTACAAAGGGGTAACTGTTGCGCAGTCAATATTAATTCATTAGAAAATAAATGTGGATGAGATAAACTAGCATACAAATTAAACATGTGAACTCTGGGGTCAAAGAGCTTTGATGCAATGTTCAGTACATCACTGACCAGCTGCCTTAACTAGTAAAGGTACTTAACTCTGCACCTTGGTCTATATAAAATAATGGAAGTAACATTCTTAGCATGGTTTCTAGCATTTAATTAGTGCTCTCAACAAGTTAGCTTTCATTATTACTTTATCATTATTATTATTTAGTTGAACCACTGTTTAGCATTATCTGTTTCTCTGCTTTATTTTATTATGCATAGAACAGGATAGACTATTAACAGGCTTACAGATTTTTTTTATAAAGGGTAGGGGAAGAAGGATTGCCGAGAAATTACCTATTTACATTAAAGTTGTGTTTACATGTATTTATTCATTAGCAGCCCTGCAATTTTACCTTTGTGATATTACCCTGGCCTCTTAATGTTGACTCTGTGGCATTTTAATGAGCTACTCATTTGGCAAATGGTTACTTACAATTTAACAACTCATTTGGTTTGTTCCTACTTTTCGTTTCTAACGTGTTTGGTGATTTTAATCTGATGTTTCTGTGATGTTCATGTACAACTCTAACTCCACTTGTATGGCATCCATTTTAAAGCAGAGTGAAGTTCTTCTGGTGGGCCTCTGTGGTAGGGCCAATGGGATGGGTGAGAAAAAGCAATTTGGAACAATCATAAATTCGCTGTAAGTCAAAGTACTTATTTTATGGAAGGCTGATTTTAAAAATCTTTCTTTGCATTACCTTACTTTTATGAAACTTGTAGTAAAAATGACCTAGACTCTCCCTAAACAACTCTTTGTAATGGGATACAATTCAGTTTGAAAGCTAAAGATAAAAGATCATTGTGATGAGATGTCACTTGTAAAGCACTGATCTCTAACCAGGATGATTCAAAAGCTCCGGAGTAAGTCATCTGGCCTAGCAACCGAAGGGCTGAGGAGAAGAAGAGAACCAAGAAGAAACTGTTAAACCTGGGAAATGTAGTGACTTATGACTCATTCCAGCTGCCCTGTGAATGAGTGACATGAAACCTTGTAGAAAAGGTCCTGGATTAGGGAGATGGCTTCTCTGTTGGCTTGACCCGACACATTAAAACAATGTGAGGAGAATCATGACCATTTTTAACATTGATTAAACCCCCAATGTGACATGACATCTAGAAAAGTATGACTTTCAGCACCCTAGAATGTGTCATTTAAAAAAATAGTGGAAAATACTATACAAAAAGGAGGGTCCAGGAATGAATGGGAATGAGAAAGATCCCCACCCCACCCCCACATGCACACATATATAGACGGAGTATCGGCACTGTATTTATTCCTTAACACTCTTTTTTTCCCTGTTATATTTGCTTCTTAGCTTCCATGGTATATTTCCAAACCACACACACACACACACACACACACACACACACACAAAATAGCTAGATCATCTGGATCCATTTAGGGACTGAAATTCCTAAGTGCCAGTGAGATAAACAGACCCTATAATATAGTTGTCACCAGAACAAACCAATGTTTGATCAATGGTCCATTTGCTCAGTGGACTGTGAACCTTGCTTGAGAGCTGAAATGACAAATATTAGTAAAGTATTATCATCAGCTATCATCGGACAGTTGGTTCATTGTCCCGCGTGGTGTGAATTGTAAATTAGGAATCTGTATGTAGCTATAAACGGTACCACAGCATGATCAGACCATTGACCAATGGATTCAGCTGCTCCATGCTTTCTGAAGAGATCAAATCCCCCTTCCAGAACCCTCGAACCCACAGTGGCATCTCTCCTTCAGGAGCTCTGAACACTGAGGCCAGTACCAGTGGTTTTCAATCATTTTAAATGATTAAAATCAGCTAAAAAATAAGCATGTGCCTTCAATATATTATACTTGTTAATTTGTAAATTAAGAATCACACAGTAGAAAACAAATAGAAATTAGAAAAAGATGAGCCAAGATGACATCAATATTTAAAGTCATTATTTATCAACAACGCAAAATGACATTTTTTGCTCTCACATAAAATATTAACAGGTATCGTTTTTTATGGAATTTTTTTATCATTATTTAGAATCTTGGCATTGTTTTAAAATACTTTATTTTAATATGGCCTCAGGGATAGACAAGACAGTCTGGGGAATATAATCAATAATGTTGTAAATATTTTTTAGGGGGCCAGATGGACTCATGTCTTGTTAGGGAGACCACTTCATAGTTGGTGTAGAGGCCTGACTACCGCACTGTATATCTGAAGCTGATGTTGAATAATAATGTATGTCAACTGTAATT
>NW_017731352.1:7498358-7502139 GCF_001890085.2 Hipposideros armiger
AAAAAAAAAAAAAAAAAGACAGTTACGTGGCATGCCCCGGGTCACACCATTAGTTGATAACAGGAGGAGGAGGAAAACTTGAGGCACTTCCTCCCCAGGGCCAGTGCTTTTTCAATGTATTCCCAGAAGACAGGAGAGAAAACTCAGCACTGGAAACTACCTTCTTATTCAGATAATCAGACTCCCTAAGACCGAAAGTTGTCTTGAAAGGGAATATAAAATAAATTTGTGGGAATAAAGATTTTAAAACAATATGACAAAGAGCCTAGCAGAAAAGCTTTATAAAGACCACAAATTGACAATTCATAGAAGAAATATAAATTACCAATTAACATGTAAGATTATATATAATCTAAGGGAATTATAATCTAAATAAAAATTATGCCCTTTTTCCCCATCAGCATGCTAAAATTTTTTTAAATTGGTCATACCTACTATTGTAAAAAATGTGAAAAAAATGGGTCCTCTCATAATTTTTTGTGAGACCATAAATTGGCACAATGTTTTTTATTCTGCTTAGCATTACTTACTAACATTCTGAATGTCCATGCCCTGTGACCCAGCACTCTTAGGAACTAAACATACAAATGCTTGAATGAGGGAGCAAAAATATGTTACAAGATGTTCATTGTAGTAAAAATTGGGTTACATCCTAAATACCCACAAGTAGGAAGGTCATTAAATAAATCATCATTCAATCAAACTATGGAAAATTATGCAGTCATTTGAAGAATGCATGTATTGATGTGGAAAGCTAAGTTATATTGCTAACTTTTTAAAAATGCATCCCATGATTCCACTCAAGCTTTATTTAATTTTAAGTAAAAACTAAACTTTTAATTATGATTACCTCTGAAGAGGGAAGTAATATGGAAGGATAAATAGCAGGGACTTGTACTTATTACTGTAGTATATGCATCAGGATTGTTTCCATTGTTCACAAGCACGTGTTTCTCCTGTGATTTCTTTTCCTGCCAAGTCATTTGCTGCTGTTGTTTTGAGTCTCCAATGCAGATAGGGAAGAGCTTTGTCATTCCCTGCTCCTGGCACTCATGTAAAACCTTGATGGACTGTGACACCCATGCCCATGGCTGTGAGGAGCTGAGGAACAATGGCTAAGTTTCTGTACCTTCCCATCAAACTCACCCAGGCAGCCAACGTGACAGATGGCAGAGGACGTTTGCTATACAACCCAAAGCTCATGAGGTGTAACATGCGTGTCTTCCTCAGCTGGGCTTGGACAGAACTATGCATACGCACCACAGACACAGGCAAAATCTCCCTCACTGCCATGTTCAGAAGACAAGTGCTTTTTTCCCCAGGAAGTTGTGGAGAACTATGTGGAGTTCCCAATGCAACTTTTCCATGTCCCTTTCCACGCCATGGGTAGGGCAGGTCATATCAGGAGGAACATGTATCAGGCGTTTCTTAAGGAGCAATGGAGAGCGCTATTATTCAGTACACGTGTTAGAGCCCTTCCTGTGTCAAAATTAGTACAATAAGTTAAGGGCCTTATTTCCTTAACACTTTGGCCCTTCCTCTCCTCTTCTTCCAGCAAAACACACCTTCTCTTCAATATCCATCTGTAATTCCACTTGCTCTGAAACTTCGTGATCATCTCAACCCAACATAACCTCACCTCCTCTAAACCCAGAGCTGTGTGTGTGTTCACTCAGTTAAACTGACTAGGACCTGTCTGATAACATCTCCTCTCTTGCTTTTGTCAGTTATTTAAATCTTTGTTTATTGTTGGACTTTATGTTTGTCTTATCTGGGCAGAAATCCTGTGTTAAACTGCTTCATACAATTTTGCCGTAANGGGTGAAAAGGATAACTATTGCATTGTTCTGTACACCTGAAACTAACAGTAAAACAAAACAAACAAACAAATAAATAAATAAAATACTTTATTTTATTGTCTGTCAAAACTAAAACAGTTACTACACAAATATGTGTAAATCTGAATGGAAGATGTGCCTCATTGTTTACACTTACCGAAACATTATGAGTATGTTTGTGCTTAGGTTTCAATCATACCCTCCAATTATCAAAGAGTTTTTGTGGAAATTTGGCAAGTAAATGTTTCTTCTTCCCTGTTAAAAATTAATCAGAAGGTGTGGCATGTTAATATTGTGAACATACAAGTTCAAACACTAAAACTACATTTGGAAGATTTTAAAACAGATCAGAAATTTTTAATTTCCACATTTTTTAACTCTAGAGATACAAAGAATTTTGTAGGAAACATGCATGATTTTTTTCAGGACTGAAATTCACGTAAAGTTGGAACTATTTCTAAGCATCCATTTTCAAAATGTTTTCTTTTCTTAAGATTTTATTGGGGATTTGGGGGAGGGAACAATGTTGGGAAATCAGGGAAGGGGAACAGACAAATTGCTGTCTTTTTGTTCTTCGGTCTAGTTGTGGAGGACCTTGCTTCATTGGCCCATGTTGGTATTATGATCATTGTGCTCTTCCTGGCTAAGGCAGATCGGTCACCAGCCACTGGACGACCACTCACAGTGGCTCATGACAGGTCACACCAGCTGCCGGCCACTGACACTGGCTGCCAGCCACTCACGGTAGCTTACGGCAGTCCCACTGCAGCCTATGCCGTTGCCGGCGACTCACAGCAGCCCAGTTCCAGGTCGAGCTGTTGTTCACCATCTTAGCTGTAGAGGGCGCAGCGTCACTGGCCCATGTGGGATCCAAACCGGTGGCCTTGCTGCTCAGAGCTCCCACTCCCAAGCCAGCTCTTAACCAACGAGCCACTCAGCCATCCTCAAAATGTTTTCTTCAGCGTGCTAAGTTTTTTTCAGAAGGCAGTTTCTTCTCCCTTCTCATTAGCTTAAGGGATGGTTCAGAGGGGATATAAATACCCATTTCAAGTAGTCTTCCTGATCATTTTGATTCCTCTTTTTTATTTTGCTAATTTCTGATCACATCGGACTAGGTCATCACTGCTTTTGCCTTGTCATAAGACTAATGAAGCATTTGTTTTAGGAGCAGGAGACAGCCCATTCTGCCATATGCTTGTTGCTCATTTTTGCATGCATTATTCCATTCGTACGGTATTATCTTCAGTTTATCATTTTCTTGCTGGAATCTTTTTAAGCTACTTGTCCATTTAATGAGAGTTAATGTAAACCAATATTATCAGCTATAATTGCCCCTTAGGAAAGTATATGTATAAACTACAGTATGTCTCTACATGCTGAGTTAACAAGTAAGGATACGGTGGATGACCCAGAGGTTTGGAAAATTTCCATTCTTTCTTTAAATTCTCACATGAAACTGTGGTAATGAATGAATGAGGCCACATGTGTCAGTCCATATATTAAATACTATTAAAGCTTAACTTATTTCTTGTTTTTATTAAAAATGCTTACAGGGTTGTGTTCTTTCTTTCTATACCTGCCTGGTTGGATCATCCGCGCAGCCCACTTTGGGAACCACTGGTCTACATGAGTCCTTTGCTTTCAGGACCTTTGCACATGATTTTCTCTGCCTGGAACACTCTGGCTCCCCCACACCCTTCAATAGTTAACTGCTATTTATCCTTCAAGTTTCACCTGCAATATTACTTCCTCATAGAGACATTCCAAGGTCTCCTCTGTCTAGTCAAAATAGGCCAGATCTCTCTGTTATTAGCTTTCATAGGATCTTTTTTTTTTTTTTTTAGCTGAGCTATCCTGCTACCTGTTGGCAGCTCAGCGGCTGCTCAGCTCGGGCTGGACTCAAACCGCTGTTGCTCAGAGCTCAAACTCTTGAGCGAGCTCTT